>NC_138049.1:8329720-8752142 GCF_964194185.1 Rhinolophus hipposideros | reverse complement strand
ATTTCCCCTGACCAGTGTGTGCTATAGCAATTGACACGAAATAGATATGTGACCCAGCTTTGGCCATCCAGACATAAGGGGAAACTAGGAAAGGTGTTTTTCTCTCCTGAAAAAGAGTACTTCCCAATCTCCAGGGAGAAATTCTCTCTCAGTTGTCTTTCTTTCTTTTCTAGAGGCCTCTTGTGGCACCATATTCCTGAGTGTTACTCACTGCTTCCTTCCTAATATGGAAGGGAATGCATCTGAGACAGAAAACACCAGCTCAGAGTTTGTGGACATTTCTCTTTGAATGTGTGCAGCGATAGAGACTGGCATAATTTTGGAGTTTGTTTCCCTCAAAGACTAAAGGAAAAAAGGGACCCTTTTCCACTCTTTGATTTAACTAACTCAGATGGATTATAATGTGACAGTGTCACTGTGATTTAAGCTTAAATGTGAGGGATTTCAAAGCAGTTGCTTAGGAAAATGTAGTTTTGCATCTTAATTTAAAAAAAAACACTTTAGAATGATTTTGATTTTCCATTCCTACAAAGAAACGAAGCTAAATGCTTTTAATCCTAAACATACCCTTTCATAATTTCTAGGATCATGGTTGCAAGACAGAAATTAAAAATTACCCACAAGATGCCTCTCCAGTAATTACATCCGTCTGCCTCTGCTTTGATCTTCTCACATATTACTGATGAGGTGGAGTAGAAAGCTCAGGTGCTATGGAAAGATAATGCTGGTGAGTCATGCTTGTGGGATTTTTTTTTCCTGTGAAACTAGGCTTCGTTTCAAGTGTGACCTTTGAGATAAGATCTAGCATCAGCTAATTGGTAAGACAGTTGTCAATAGTCACATCTGATAACAGCAAGTGTCAGTCTCCAAAAAAATGTCTATTTTATGTTATTAATACCATCATATCTGGTGTGGTTGTAGGATTAAATTCGAAAATGTATGTCACAGTACTCTATAAGTTGCAAGTTCTCCATAAATACGATTTCGTGCATCGTTTATTATAATCCACATTTAGGCACAATAACTTCTACATCATCGGATGCAGAGTTCTTCTGATTTTCAGTCTCGGTTTACGTTCTTCCAAGATTATCAAAGTTTCTAGCTTCTTGCACGTGGACACATATCCTAAGGATAGGAATCACTTCTGTTTACCCCTGTAGTTTCTAACACAGCACCCAGGTAGGAGATACGCTAATGAGGAAATACTCATTGAAAATTGGGCCTGATCCCTAGGGGGCAACATAGCCAAACACATTGGGAAAGTCTGGCTGCAGCCAGCAGAGGGCGGTGGCAATAGGAAGTGGAGCATTTCAGGAATGAAGGAAGTGGTGCCAGTATGCAAAGGAGGCCAGGCTTCCAGCCCTGAAGCTGTTGGGAATGACCAAATAATCCAGACGGTTTGGGCAGCCTTTCCCCCAGATTTTAGCTGTCATGTATGTGTCAGGTCATGTCATTCCCACACTAAATCTTGAAGCAGCAATCTATCCTTTACACCCAATCTCCCTTCCCAAAAAACACACCCCCTCCCTCCCCAAGAGGTAGCCATTTAAAATATCTATAACATGAGAATTATGCCACCTTTCTAGTAAAAATCAGGAAGATTAAGATAATAATTAACAAACTGATGAAGGAATTCAGAAAAATGAACTGTGAAGCACAATATTGAAGCAACATAAGCACCTAAAAATATGCAGTTATTATAATAGTTACCATTTATTAACTATGTGCTCAGCGCTTGACAGCCTCTTTCCTCATTTAAGCTTCACACTCATCGTATAAATAGCTACTTTGTGGAGTTACGTCCCAAGCCACACTCCGTGGGAGAAGCAGCACCAGAATTGACTCTGGGTCCTGTGCAATAGCCACCTCACTGTATTACCACTTACATAATCATTCATTTAACAGAGGTTTACCCACTTACTTAGTAGGGGCTCTGCACACTCCTTGTTGTCAGGGTACAGAGATAAAAGACACAATCCCCTCCTTTAAGAATTCATTCTCCAAAGAAGCATGGGGCCTAACAAAGAGATGAATCCAGTATGGTATGCCATGGCCACGCACACTGGGAAGGCCAGTGAACACTTGCAGCAGGAGGTGACAGGAGCAGCCCTGTTGATGGCCTTTACGACACTGTTCACTTTATCACCACATGCCAGAGAATGGTCCTGATAACCTACAATGACCACAGAGGCAAATGGCACCTCTCCCTTGTTTTGCAATGCCTACTGCACAGCCATACTGGCAAACTTACGTCAGAACGAGTTTTGAAGGGTGACTAGAAGGAGCACGCAATCAAAAAAGGGAAGGGGTGGAGGGGCGGCGAGTGGAAGGGCGGAGGGATTCCAGGCAGAGAAAAAGGCAGGGAGGCCTGAGAAAAGTCCCTGTGGCTGAAGCATAGGTCCCACGGGGAATGGCGACAAGAAGACTAAGAGCTAGACAGGGCCCAAGTCACAAAGAAGGCCTTTTATATCATGTCAAGGAGCATAGATTTTGTTCTGAAGACTATGAAGGTGTTTGGGAGAATTTTATACAGAAAAATAGTAATATCATAAATGTGACTTCAGAAATATCATCATGCCAGCATCATGGAAAATGGACTAGAATGCAATAAGTCTCTGGGTGGGAGGACCAGTGAGGGGCTTCCTGCATAATCCAGGAAAAGACAAGGACCTGGAAACGGCAGGTGGGGGGTGGGAGAAGAGGAAGGATTCCAGTTTGTTTATGAAGTAGAAGAGATCAGATTTACTGACCAAATGATAATAAATCAGTAATGTAGGAGAGGCAAGATGGCTCCAAGGGCCTGGCTTAGGTCACCAAGTGGATGGTGACACTATTTCCTCTGAATAAGCTCTGTGAGGACTGGAACTGTGGCTTATTCGGTGCTGCATTATCAGCACATGGTGCATAGTAGATGTTCAATAAACATTTATGGAGTGAATGATAGCATGAATGCCTGATTGAAGAATATAGAAAACGAACGGTGGGGAGGGGGTTGGAATGATGGCGCACATTGAGTATGAGATGCTTCTGAGATTGTCCAATGAAGAATGTGCTGCAGGCTGTCACGTATGTGAAACTGGAGCTCAAAGGAGAGGTCTGGGCCAAAGGCACAGGTTGGGGAAACACCCACATTCCCTTCCAAGTAAGGAGAATGGAGGGCTAAAATCATGGTCAGATTCTGGGAAGCATCAACAGTTAAAGGGCCCACAAAAGAGGTTTAAAAATAATGGCAAGAAAAGTTGGTATTGAAGAGTTTCAGGGCGGGGGTGTCGCAGGCCTGAATAAGGAACAGGATTCATACATCGAATTTAGCAACCAGGAGCCCTGGCTGGTAGGAAAACTGAGCCCCTGCAGCCTGCTGCCTGGGAAGGCGAAGCACAGCTGAACTGTGTGAGTCGGGGCCCCAGAGACACCGCAGGCAGTGACGTGCAGGAGCTGGCTCAGGCAGGCCCAAGAGAACCAACTGCAAAACTTCCAGGCATTCTGCAAGCTGCTGTTAAACACAGCCATTCTTAAAAATTAAATTCTATAAACTTACAAATTGAAGAAATTATACTCAAAACAAAAGTAATAAACCCCTAAAACTCATCACTTCCCAATTATTTACGTTTGCCACGCTGTCAAGTTTCCTTACATCTGTCCCGTCTGTGTGGCGGAGGTGGCATATAACTGTGTGCTTCCCAGCTCCTCATTCAGTGACCCCTTGGAGATAGGTAGCCATTGTGGAAGTACTTACTTATACCCGGCAGCATAATTCAGGATGCTTTTCTTCCAGAGAACCGGTTATTAACATTTTCAGCGCACCACTGAAACCGGGCCAGAGGGGGCCCCGCTCCACATTTCTACCCCAGAGGGTGGCACTGGTCTCCACCAGCCTGGTGAGGCCGGTGAGGAGGGGGGCTGACAGCGGAGGATTGAGGCAAGCGGAGTGTGTAGTTTTAGGGGATGCTGGTGTCACTGCTCTGGAGAGCTCTGGCCGGGCTAATGCAGGCCCAGCCAGCGAGGGCACAGAGGACTTGGGGACAGGGAAGAAGTAGGTGGAGGGTCTGACACTTGGGTCTGGATTTCAGGATCAAAAGAAGTCCAGGACGAGGTCCAAAGCCAGCCTGACGTCCAAGGCCAGGCTGCTCACCCACACTGTGTTTGCATGGGGTCAAGGACAGCGGCAGACTGATCCCAGACCCCACTGCCTAATGGGGAGGGGACTTCAGTTCTCATTACCTGTGGCCTGGCTGACATGAGCTTGCAGGCGGCTGGGGGTAACCAGACTGGGGGGAGACAGGATCTGGCAACCAAGCAGTGGGAAGTGAGATTTATGAAAAAAAAAATTTTTTTTTTAAACTTCTGCTCTGATGGGTAGCATGAATCACTGGTTACACTTGGTGGTGTGAAGGGGAAGGGAGAGCCGTGGGAACCAAGGTGCACTCTGTAGAGAATTAAAAAAATAAAAAGAAAACCAACTAATGGGCCTGCTTTTTATTATCCCCATATGTGGCAGTTCTAAGCAATGGCAATGATAAAATTCTCCTTCGGACAGACTATTCCCACTGCCACCCTTCACACAGAAGTGGATTTTTGACAATGTTCTAGGTAATCGGTTGATTGTATCAGAACAGCTGACACATTCTTTAGTTCCTTTTTGTGGTGGTAGTTTCATAGAATCACTTATTTTTAGAGTGTTGGAGGTATGTCTTATTTTCCGTCCAGACAACAGCACGTTTCAGGGCTCCATGATGCACTGTTTGTCAGTTATGCTTAGAGTTTCAGAGCGTTCTTAAAGGTGCCATATGTTCTTTGGAAAAACAAAGTAGAGAGCCTTGTTTCGTGTGTGCAATAAAACAAGTCACAAGTTGGTTATGAGTCACCACTTTCCTATTATTCTAGAATCGGACCCTGCAGAACAGGAAGAGGTTTCAAGCATAAAATGGGCTCTTTAAAAAGACATAAGCTTGTAGGATGTGGAGGGGTTGACCTAGAAGCAAGTTCTGGTGCATACCCACTGTATGACCTTAGTAGTATTCTACAGAACTGTTCTGAGCCTCAGTTTCTCCATGTGTAAAATGGAGTTAACAGCTACAGGTTACTGTAAGGTTCCGGAGAAACCAGCCATACATAGGAAGGGGGGGTGCATATGATAAAGCTTGGTTTTGTCCAGGACCCAGGAATGGGCAGCGTGTGCCCGGAGTGAGTGCATCTCAGGAGGCTATGGGTAGCATTAGAGCTGGAACCTCCATCTCCACTGCAGACACAGCATTTTTAGAAAAGTTTGAGGATGTCAAAGTGAAAACCGGAACTTGGATCCTGAGTGAACATCTCAGTGAAGGACGGCCCCAGGCCAGGGCTCCTGTGGGAAAGCCCTGGAAGCAAGTAAAAAAAAAAGGCTCATGGGAGCAGGGATCACATGGGGGGACTGCACCTCTCACCAGCTCAGAGTTGTTGTGTCAGGCTGGGAGGGGAAAATTAGGTCTAGAAGCAGCTGTGGGAGCAGCATTCCAATACCACTTGCTAAATGGCAGATTCAGTCTGTAACTGAAACCCCTTCTCTTTTCATTGGCTTTGCTGCATTTTTGAAGAGTAATGTTTCATCTCTGAAGGAGGGGGGTAGATATTCTGTGAACCCACCAAATCTCCCCAATCAAATGGAAAATAAAAGAAACAAAAATGGCTTTTGACCTCTTTCCAGCTCACTCTATGCAGATTATACCTTGCTGTGTATAACATGAGCTTTTTCTTTACTACCTAAAAACAGATAGAAAGTTGTTTCTGAAGCATGCTGATGTTAGCATCGTGATGGTGGGTGATGGACTGCCAGCCCTTCCAGGCATGGTCCACCTGCTCGCTTTGATGCTGAGTTGGGGCAGGGGCTCCTCTGCCATTGGGCGGGGAATGTGGGCGAGAATGGGGACGCTGCCCCTGGCTTCCAGGCCAGACCCTCCCAGAATGAAAGGAGCTGTCCCTGCACAGATCTCCAGCTTCTCCATGGAATTTAGGTGACTAATGGCAGAGACAGATCACTGTGGAAAAGGGTCTACTCCCCTGCTAACTAGTGCTTAATAAACAGGATGAGGCTGAGAAGGAAACAGATCAAGTATGAGGAACAAGCCATGGACATTCTCCGGGGCTTTAGATGATTGACGCAAGAGTGGGTCAGGCAGGGAGCCACAAATCTAGTGACTGGCTCTTCCTAGCTGGAGAGACACCCAGTGAGCTTCCTTCCCAGGTGGAACCCTACCTTCTCCATGAGTCACCCCCCTGTCTCTGCACCTACCAGACTCCAGCCCAGCAGCCCAACCCACCATGCAATTAACAGCTTACATTTCCCAGGGGCTTGACAATCTGTCTTACTGGCAATTCCTCAAACACTGAGATGAGGAAGCATGAGATTTTATTCTGGCAAACTTTGCAGGTTAAGAAACATGGCCAAGTGCCCCCAATTAATTACGAGCAAATCTAGAATCAGTCTCATTATGTTTCTAGTTTGCTGCATAAACTGCCCAATGACGCTGCTTGTTGTTCTCCAAATATAGTATCTACAAAGTAAGTCAGAATCTCACCAGGCAGGCAGGATTTCTACAAACAGAGGAAGGAAGCAAAGCAGGTGTCAGGGTTCATTAACCTCATCTCGGTCCCTTTCCGAATATTGACACGCTGAGATGTCCAGGCTGCCTTTTAAAGTTCCATGTGCGTGTGATGCAAATTTACACTTGCTTTGTGTATGCATGTTTAGCGTTCTTTTTGAGCTAGGCCCTGCACTGAATCAAGACACTTCGAACTCTGATATTCTGGATGGAAAATAACCTGCTGTGCTGTTTCCCATCCCTGTGCCCTAAGTCTATTTTCAAATCATATTCTGTTCCTGCTCATTTGCTTTCACATTAGACCGGCCCCCGGATACAGAGAAAGATAACCTTCACATTTAATTGAGGCCACGAAGGTCTTTCCTTGGTAACGCTGAGGAGAACATATACATTACAGATGCAGTGACAGCAAATAAGCCTCTATGGGAAGCTGGCTCTCTCCCCCGCCATGTCCAAAAGCCTTCGCTGTACAGTAAGTGTGCAGAGGAAGTGAACCTTAACCACACCGAGGCTAAAAAAAACATCACACTGGTTTCTGTATGTGGCTTTTGTAAATCAGTTTTATTGCGTCACATTTCCACCTCAAACATGTGATGATAAGGTCAGGGTTACCCAGTAGAAGGCAGATAAAAACCCGGATGTATCACCAGATGGCACCTTCCTACACAGTCTATTTTTCCCTACGAGCTGACCATGAATCATTTGTTGACATCGGTAGAGCCATCAGATGTGAAATGGGCTTCTGAAGCGAAGCCTCACAGAGCAGGAATGCTGCTGGAGTGGTAAAGCCCTGACACTTCCCTTGTGGAGCGCAGTGTGACCGAGTCTCTTTCTCTGTACTGTATGAAATTAAATAACCATGTGTCAAAAAGTCCCAGCTACTGCCTTGCAACACTAAACTGTAAAATGTGTTGGCAGCACCTAATACCTCTTGCCAAATATGATTACAGATACCAGGGCTTTGAGAGTTTGCATGGAAAGAATCCAAACCAACTTAGAATAGTAACAAAGGTTGAGGGTAAACCTGTGATGTAGATTCTCTGAAAAAGGATCAGGAGTAAGGCCAAGAGTTAGTAAGCTTTTTCGGATCAGAAGGAGATGGCTCCATTCAGCAATGAATATCGCTCTGAGACAGCTGACCCTCCAATTCTGACCTGCCCTTCGCCACAAAGAATTAGATCTGAGGTCCTTAAGGGCAGATGTTTATGTGTGCGTATTCCTAGTCCCACTGTGTTGCGCAAATGACAGCTACAATCATGGGGGCTTTGAGGCATTCATTTTTGAAATTGATTTTTTTATCATTTGAATGTAGTTCAGTAATTTTCCAGATAGGAAGGACCTGGGTTAGCTTGGGCAATGTCCACCATCATGAGCCCAAAATTTCACATCTGCTAATGTTCCAACCTGCCTCTCTTTAAAAAGACTGCAATATTTATTCACAAGGGAGCTTCAGGAATAAGTTAGGAAAATATTAGCCGGGAAAATTCATTGTGGCAGACTCCTTTGTACCAAAAAACTTCTGAAAGCTCTTTGGCTCATCAGTGTAGTTAACTGAAAATATATCAGCACATTTCCTCACTAAAGTATCATTACAAATTTTTTTAAAATAAATAAACTTTAAAAAAAGAATTGATCACAATAAAGACAATATTGATAGTACATACATATTTTCTGGGAGATTTTAATGAAATAAGTAAATGTCTATTCACTAATTCAGGCACTGTTTAGCTGTATCACGGTTTTTGTCTAGATGTTATTAGAATTCTTCATCCTAACTTATTTTGAATTCTGACACATGGATACATAAAGAAACCTACCAGATCATCTGTCTAGCTTACAATGATTCCCAGTTCTCTGGTAACCCTCATCCCCCAGTTCCAAAGGGTTGAGCTGGCCTGTTTGTCCTATGTCACCTGCCTCCAATCTACAGCAGTGTAGATACCCACCCTACCCAGGCTTAGCTATTCACTGGCCCGTCTCCAGAAAAAAAATGAAACGGAACAAAGAAATCTTCCCATTAGCTGGACTGAAAATGTGCAAACTTGGGGGCAGCGAGTGATTATGTCCCCGCCTGGCACTGGAGGAGCAGGGGATGCTGGTTTGGAAAACACAGAGAGAAAGCCCTGATATCTTCCCAGGCTTGTGTCAGGTCCCACCCTGCGGCCCGGCTTCAGGCTCTTTCCTAGTTCTGTTTGACAGTCCTGGAAACTTACATTTTCACTCTCGGTGTTTCACTCTCGGTGTTTTCCGTCCCATACAATCAAAAGGTCTATAACTGGTACAAATTCTTACTTCAGAATCACGTCATTCCATGGGGTTTGGGCTGCAGGCTGATTTCCCATTGAAAGTTTTGCAGCCTCTCACAGGCACTGGCTCAGACTCTTTCTGCAGAGACTTCTGGCGACGTGGGTTTGAGTCCTGGTAATTCGGAGGATGTGAACGTAGCACGTCCTTTAGCCTCCATGACTCTTAGTTTCCTAACCTGTAAAAATAAAGAAATTAACTAAAAACTAATAATGTGCTAACATGCACGAAGCTAGAACTTTGGGGTTCGCCTTGGGACAAAGGCCCAGCTCAGTCACCTCACAGAGCCTCAGTGTCCTCATTGGACTGTTGGAAAAATTAGAAAAAATGTAGCTCAGTGCCCTTGGCATGTGACAAGTCCTACCACGGGCACTTTCATTATTACTACTGCTGTTCTTGCTGCTCTTCCTTCTCTTCCCAGTGAAGGTGAGAGTTCTTCACAAAGAACAATTTCCCTAAATGAAGAGGGTATTTAGAGAATCTTCTTAAAAGTAAAGAGCTGCTTCTGACTATTTCATGTCTCCTACTCAGCTGGAGGTGTCCAGCTGTCTGGCATTATAACTTCCCAGCTCTGATTGGTTGCTCTAGCATGGACACTCTAAGACAGGTAGAAAGCAGACTTTTTCCCATCTTTGAAGGAAAGGAAGTGCAGCCTGCTGATAGGGGGAATGCTGCTGACTCTGCAGCCACCCAGACTCAGATGCCTATCCTGGGGCCACTAAACCTCCCTGAATATCCTCTCTGTAAAACCAGGATGCTGCTCTCACCGGCTTCATGGCGTATAGAAACCTGGCGGTAGTGTGTATAAAGTGGTGCTCAGCATAATTATTTTTATGACAGCCCTCACTTAGAATGTACCCTAACTTTCCTGTCTTCCACCTACTACTGCAGAAATAGAATAATCGTGGTGACAGCTATACAGTGTGTCTCTGCTCTGCGTAAGCATGAACCCCTGACGTGTTTTTCCTCAATCAGCAATTTTCCTACTATGTCATCATTTTAGGAAAAGAGATAAATCCAACCTCCTTCCCTTAATATTTATTACCTTATTTGGGTTTTTTAGGAACTGAAATTTGCATTCTGTGCAACTTAAAGGGAACAATTTGGACAGTTCAAATGTATCTAAAACTCAGTTCAGACCAGGATCCTGTTTTCTCTTAATCACCAATCATTTTAAAACAAAAGTTAAAGGGGTTTCATCCTAGAAAATAAAAACAAAGTGACACGCCAAAGATAAAATTATGGCCTGGGTTTTCAATTTCCGGCCAGAGTTGATTCTCAAAACATCCCTGGGAAATGACGTGCTCTGAGGTCCTTGGGTGGAGTTTTGGGGGAGTGATGCTGAGCCAGGTGACATCACAATGTCTGAACTTCCAGGCCTGGGAGAGGCACTGCTGGTACCACATCCGTTTCTCCCAAACCGTCAGGTGGTAGGATGATCAGCTCACCGTGGTTTGTCCAGGACCATCTCAGTTTTAAGTCTGGGGTCCGGGTGTCTCCCCAGCCCTGAGCAAGCTGAGGTGGTTGGTCACCCCATCAGCTGCTGGTCTGCCCTGCCTGGTGTTAATCTGACCCGTTAGCCTTACTAGACATCTGATCCCTGCCTACTCGGTCCCATACTTTCCTTAAATATTGTGTCTTTTCCTTTCTTAACGATGTAGCATGAGAGAAATATAACAGAAGGAAATAAGTGTTTGAGGACAGATAATTCAGTGAGGCCAGAAACCATGGCTTTGCACAGCCCTGGCCTTGGAGTAAAAAGCAATTGTCCTCTCTTGTCTCAGGACCTCAAAGCAGAAACCCATCCCTGGTGATCAGCAGCACTCATGGCTTAGCTTTATGGCTGTGTTTGCTTTCTCGCTTTTGTATAAATGTTTTTAAAGAGTATTAATTAGCACCATTGACACCATACTAACTTCCTCTTCCTGGCCCTTTTTCTATTATGTGTGGAGCAGGAGAGTCGGGTAGGGAAGTTGTTTCCCCTTTCCCGCCAGAGCAAATACATTTGCAAAGAAAATAAACCCCAATAAGAAATTTCTCTTGCTTGGTGCTTTTTCTTTTTAGCAAAATTTGCTTGGGTAGGGTGGTTCATTATGGTTATCAAAGAAATACGTGCGTATTATCATAAACGAGAAAAATGGAGAAGGAATATATTTTTTTAATTTTTTATTGGGGAATATTGGGGAACAGTGTGTTTTTCCAGGGCCCATCAGCTCCAAGTCGTTTTTTTCAATCTACTAGTTGTGGAGGGCACATCACAGTTCCAACTTCAGTCGCCATTTTCAATCTTAGTCGCCATTTTCAATCTTAGTTGCAGGGGGCACAGCCCACCGTCCCTTGCGGGAATAGAACCAGCAACCTTGTTGTTGAGAGCTCACACTCTAACCATCTGAGCCATCCAGCCACCCCTGTGGCAGCTCAGCCGCAACTAGTTGTCTTCAATCTAATTGTGGAGAGCACAGCTCACTGGCCTATGTGGGAATCGAACCAGCAACCCTGTTGTTAAGAGTTCACACTCTAACCAACTGAGACATCTAGCCACCCCCTGGAGAGGGAATTTTTTTAAAGCATACACAGTTCCAGAATGGTACCTGTTAAAACACACTGAATACCAACACAAGCAGCAGACATCTTCAGTGAGCAGTACTCGTTCAGATAGGTCACACTGTCATTCAACAGAGCCACCAGCTGCTCAGACGTCCCATGTTCTGCTGCCATTTGCGCACTAGCAGCAGCATCAAGCACGTTTCCCTCACTACCAATTAACAGTGGTCCTTTTGCTCCATGATATTTAAGTCAATCAACCAACGAGTACTTAATAGCATTTCTATGGTCGTGTAGGCACCTTGGGAACAAATCAGGGTGGGACCCACCTTTATGGGCAGGAAATACGCTGAGCAAGTGTAAGGAGTCATACCAACTGGCAGAGAGAGTGCTGGCGCAGTGGGTACCCAGGGGATCCATCCTACTTGGGGAGGCAGGGAGAGCTTCCTAAGGACATTATACTTAAGTCAAGACCTGGTGGCTGACTACAAGCAAGTCAGACTGAGACAGAGAAAGAATGGCACAGGCCAAAGCGACAACCTGTGAGAAGGCTCGGAAGCTAGAGGGGCAGTGTGGGAGAAGGCCAGGCTGATTATAACACCCAGGGCCAGGGAGAGTGAGGCATGAGCTGAAGATGCCAGGAAAGGAAGCAGGACAGAAGGGGCCAAGGCTGGAGGTCCATGTTCTCATGTGTGACCAAGAGCACCGAGATGCCTCCCAAGGCTTGTCCATGTGGGTGGCCAGGACTCCTACTGTGAGCAGGGTGGGCTGCAGAGCGGAGGGTGGTGGTGCAGGAGAGTGACTGGAGGTGAGAAACAGCTGGAGAGGAAAAGGAGGAAATGGGTGTGTTTGCAAGGTATCTAGGTAACAGAATCAGTAGGACTTGGTGGTTGATTAAATAAGGGATGAGAGACAGGGCCCAGATGACAGGTTGCAGAAGAAGCAACCAACAGTCTGAAAGCTGGAAGAATAGCCCCCAGGGCCAAGACTGGCTTTCTGGACGGACATGTGACCTGTGCGGTCACACAAGCCCATGCTCAGAAGGGCCCAGCACTTGGTTTACTGCTCTGTTCTCGCTGCCTTGAAATGCTTAATCATTTTTGAACAAGGGGCCCTGCGTTTTCATTTTGCAGTAGGCCTGCAAATTACATAGCTGGTCCCGCCCAGGGCTTAATGTCTTCTACATGTATATGCAGAATCTTCGCTTAGCTAGTGGGACTTGTACTCTATCCAAGGCCTTGAGATTCTTGATTTATCTCATCAGGCAGGACGTGAGCATAAGACTCACGTCCTGCTCAGTGTAGTGTGTGTCTGTGAGCATATCTGTGGTGGAATTCACAAGAGCAGGAAGAAGACAGAGACTTACTATTTACCAGCTTCGGAGACACTTAGGAGACTGAGGGTACTTTAATAACATGAGCTTTGAGTTTGCTGCTTGAGTAAAACAGGAATTTCCCTCACCCAAGGTTCATTTCGTTTAGTAATTCTAGCTAAAAAATTCCATCCTTTCAAGCCAAAGTTAAATGGGTATGCCATTTGGCAGAAAAGATTTTTTTTTTTGAGTGAGTGATTTATGATTTTATTTAGCTAAGAATTTCATAGGATGTCGGAATCTCACGCAACATAAAATTTACATTTGAAAGAAAATTATCACAGAAAGGGTTTTACAAGAAAAATTGTGCTTGCTCTTCAGGGAAGGACAAAGAGACAGTCCTTTATCGAAGGTTAAGGTATAACACAATAAACTGTTCAAGGAACTGTCTATAAATTTACAAAAATTGCTATTCAGGCTTCTAGGCTCTGGACCAAATAATTATTACCGTCACTAGTAAATGAGAAAATAAACTATTAAGATTCACTGAGGTATGGATCACCATTCTAAGTTTCTTTACATGTCTTATATCCACTTACAACAGCAAATTTCTGTAAAACATTAAATTTATAGGAAGAACAGGAGATATTTGAGAAGCTCTTCCACGTATTTAAAAGGCTCGATCTTTTGAAGTCTACTTGGTAACGTACCATGTTTCCCTGAAAATAAGCCCTAACTGGAAACTAAGCCCTCGCATGATTTTTCAGGATGACATCCCCTGAACATAAGCCCTAAGGCGTCTTTTGGAGCAAAAATTAATATAAAACCCGGTCTTATTTTGGGGGAAACACGGTAGTTTAAAGGGCTTTGAAGTCAGATAGTTTTAGGTTCAAACCTCCATCTATCTGGGGCAGTTGCCTAAAATAAGCTTCAGTTTCCCCGTATGTAAATGGAGATAATCCCTACTTTCTGTTTGTAATTTGCATGTCGTGGTCATTTAATAACTTGTATTTTAAAAAAAAAAAAAAAAAAGCTGCTAAAGGACTATTAAATGCACAGTTATGTGTGACTCTGAATTTCCTTAAAAATAACCCTTTGCTTCTTTGATACATCACTCAAGAAACTCTGAGGGCAAGGGCCAGTTATTACTGGGCTAAACTGCTCTGCTTATGACAAAGAGGTGATGAAACTGGTGTTTTCCCCTCAGAAGAGAAGTAAAGAGAGGGACTAATGTGGAGAGGATGGGGAAGAGAGGGATCAGTGAGCTAATGTCATCTGAGGAAGCCATGTGGGACACCGACCAAGTGGCTTCCTGGCTGCAAATAAATGGTCCTTGTGTGAGTCAGGGTAAAGAGAAGTGTGTCCCGGAAACACTCTCTCTCTCTCTCTCTCACTCTCTCTCTCTCAAAATTAGGACTCTCCCCTGCAAGGCTCTGCACTGAATGAATCCCACCTTGTGAGGCCGACTTTGGGAGACAGTCGACCCCCGCTGCCCCTGGCCAGGGCCTGCCTTTCAGATTTCGTTGCCCAGTGTCTTATTTTCTTTGGCAAATATCTCCTTGCACAACAATTGGGGTTTCTAGAGGCACAAGTGAAAGACACCTGATAGCCCAGGGTTGAGACGGTCGGGAAGCGTCCATGAGGAGGTGAGAGCCAGGCAGAGAAGGACCAGAAGTGAGAGGAGGGAGATAGGATGAGCTGGAGGAAGATGCCTGTAGGAAGGAGGGGTTAGAGGTAAAGAGAGGAGGTGACTGATGGACTAATCCAGGACAAAAGGATTCTCCTCAGGCAGAGGAAGGTAGACCCTGCCAGTGTCTGCCATAAGAAGAGTGGTCTCGCACGCCCCTCTCTTCAAACTCTGCCGGGGTGGTCACCTTCCTTTCGTATTTTGGGGAAAAGCTGAGGGGCAGTCAGAAGCACTGTGTTTTGTCTCACATCAGTCTGTGCTGTAATGCTCACCTGGCTCCACACCAGGTGTGGAGGGGGGTTGAGAGGCATGTTGTGGTGGATAAACATCACCTGTCTGGCCCGAATGAGAGCCTCCTGCAGGGAGAGTAGGGGATGAGGCTGGACGGGTGGGTCAGAGCCAGGTAGCAGAAGGCTTCCATGTCACAGCAGGAGTTGCTAGAACAAGGGGGCTTCTAGAAGTGAATCAGCAGGGAGTCCTGTCTCCAACTGCTGGTCATGGGACAGGAGGTGGAAAACACAGGTGAAGAAAAAAAGTGTATTACTCAAATTATGGATTGGGAACAATTACTGTAATTTCTTCAATTTTTTGACAGGGACAATGGAAAGAGTCAAAAGATGAGTTCTGGTCCCATCTGTGACCTTAGGCAAATCCCTATGTGACCTTAGGCAAATCCCCTAACCTTTCTGCAAATCAGTTTCCTGTCTCCCAAAGGAAGATAATGATACCTGCTCCTTCGTGTTATTGGGAAACCTACTTGGAAAATGTGTTGGGGAGTGTTGTCCCAGAGCTAGGAGACTCAGCAAGACTCTGTTGGTGGCTGTGCATGGCCTGTGCCCTGAGATTGCTTTAGAATTCATAAAAGAGACAAAAGAGATAAAAAGTTAAATAGTATTTGAAAAGACAAGTAACTTAATTAGATTTGGGTGTGCTGGTATTTTCCTGTGTGTGGGTGAAAGGGTCTATGCAGAAAATGGTACGTGCCCTCAAGTCAAGCAGAGCTTGGGTTTCAGTCTCCCTTCCGCTCATGACAGCAGCGTGGGTCTCACAAATTTCTTGGGCCCTCTGACCCCACGCTGTCCCATCAGTAACGTGGGAAAGGCAGTACACGTAAACTTATTGTGAATATTAAATTCAATCGAATATGTAAAGTGCCTTACATATTCAATTAATAATTCAATTAATAATTCAATTAATGTCCATCGTTGTTATCACAGGGTGGAACTGTTTTGTTTCTCTTATTATCTTCCTTTTCCAGGCACTTACAAGGCACTCTTTTGCTTAGGGAGAAACAAGGGATGCGTAAGCTGTTCTCTCTTCTGGGGAGAAAGAAAAAAAAAATCTGCCTTCAATTGTTCCCTTTCTACATTACTTTGTTCTGGTTTATTTTCTGTAACGAGAATAGGGCTGTTTAGAATGTGGAGTTTCCAGGTAGTTCTGAGCATTTTCTTTATTCCTCTTCTCTGGTTTTTATTTGGCCTCTGACGAAGCAAGGCCCTGCCTACCCTTCCAGGGCCCCCTGGGCTGTCCCATGAGTCAGCCTCCTTTTCTGTCCCTGCACTTCATTGCAAAATGACGGTGGTAGACGTATTCACCAACATCAACAGGATGTTGCAGCAATTAACAAATGAATCAGTATAGAGCACACTCACATAAAAACTCCTAATAAAGCTAAATATTATGTTTCTGGGAGCTCTTAAAAGAAGATTTTCTTTACAAGAGTCCAGCTGGTGACTCTTCGGTGGCTTGTGAACTTGGCCTCCGAGCCAGGTGTGCTCCTTCCTCCCAGGAATGGGATCGTGAACATCCCAACCAGAAGCCCATCTCCCTGGAGTGTGGCCTTCCAGGACCAGAGTTCTGTCCTCTTCGGCAGCATGGAGTGGGAACCATGGGGTTGCCAGTTCAATTTGCCAGGACTCCCAGGCAAATGTGAATTTCAGATAAATGGCAACTACTTTTTTAGTATAAGTTTCATCTCTCATATAATAACTGTAAGAGAAGCAGAGCATACTTATACTAAAAAATTATACATTATCTGAAATTCACATTTAACTGGGCATCCCGTTTTAATTTGTTTGTTTGTTTGTTTTTGCTAAATCTGGTCCACAGTGTTGGAGTAGCACCATCTCAGGACCGTAATATTTAGACATCACAATAATCAACTCCTGCCTTCAAGAAATCACACTCTCTGTTATGGATGTCAGTGTGAATGTGTGATGTGCTGCTGCTTCCACATGAGGAACACCCTCCTGAAGGCAGAAGTCTTTCGCGGGGGCTGCTGGCCGAGTTTGGCCTCCCAGAGCTGTGACTCGAAGAGTCAGGGCTTGTCCATCGCGTCTATGTGTCCATCCTGTTGGTGCGTTCATACTGTCTGCGTGTCTAATAAATAACAATCTGGAGAGTGTTTCTTTAGGACTCTGTGAAAATGAGAAAATGTTCGAGAAGCATTGAAACCCACACTCCATAGGAGACTATTTGGTTGAACTTAACAACATTCATGTTTTTCAGGGTCATAGAAACAGTCAACAGTGGCCATGTCCCATGGGTCAACATACAGGCTGCCACTGAAGAAACCACCGAGAGTGTGGAGTGGGATCTTCGGTGAGGCTCAGTAATCCCCTGAGATTCGCTTCTGTGTGACACGTGGTCTCATCTTCATTACAGGATCTGCTGGTGCATTAACGCCCTGAAGGTAAGTCTCAGCCTAAGCGTGTGCGTCTTCCCAAAGTGGCGAGTGCTTGCTAACTGATTCAGTGGAGGCCTTTCATTTCTTACAAAATTCTCTGGAAAAGGTTGACTGTGGAGATTAGGTTCTGGTAATAACAAAGGAGCTTCGTGAGACTAAACCCCAGAGATAACAAAGGAAAATTTTTTTTTCATATTTGAAAGAAGTGGGGAGTGACGAAAAGCAGGTAGAAACTAGAATGGGGTTTATCCTTGAAAGAAGGATAAACTGCACCTGGTGAGATTTTGAAGTTTGCAGCTTTTTCTTTTTCCCCCTGAGGAAACTTCCCGAACCCCCATGCTTATTGGCTTGAGGTCGATGCAATACATTTGACAACAGTAGCACAAAATATATGTGTGTGTGCGTGTGTGTGTGTGTGTGTGTGTGTGTGTGTGTTAGCACATGGAACTACACTGATGTAAGGTCTTATGAGGTGTTTGATGTAGTATGGTCTTACCTCTAAGTGGATTGTGATAAATTAAAGATATACAGTAACCACTAGAGCAACTACTAAAACATGCAAACAGGTATAGCTAAAGAGTCAGTAGAGGATTAAAATGGAATGTTAAAAATATTTAATGTTGGGTGGCCGGTTAGGTCAGTGGTTAGGGCACGGTGCTCTTAACAACAAAGTTGCTGGTTCGATCCCCACATGGGCCACTGAGCTGCACCTTCCACAATGAAATTGAAACAACTTCTTGACCTGGAGTTGATGGGTTCTGGAAAAACACACTTAAATAAAAAGTTTTTAAAAAAATTTAACGCAAAAGAAAGTAGGGAAGGGAAAATAGGGGAAAGAAAAATAGATAGGACAATTGAAAAACAAATATGAAGATGGTAGACTTAAAACTCAAACATATCAGACAAGCAAGACCTAATTATATGCGGCCTTCAAGAGAGGCATTGTAAACATAGATGCACAAATAAGATGAAAGAAATAAAAATGAACAAAGTTACTACGGAAATTATGAGCATAAGAAAGCTGGGGTAGCTACATTAATTTTGGACAAAATCGACTCAAAATAGAACTCAAGGTAGGAAGTATTACTAAAGAGAAAGAGGGATATTTCAAAACTATGAAAAGATAAATACATCAGGAAGACATAGCAATACAGAGTGCTTAAAACTGTGTGCAACAAAAAAATGACAGAAATAAAGGGAGAAGCAAACAGATCCCCAGTCATGGTTGGAGATTCTAATACCCTCCTCTCAAGAATTGGTAAAACAAAAAGACAACAAAAAATCATCAAGATATAGAAGATTTGAATAACACCATCAACTACCTTGATTTAACAGACCTTTATAAAAACCACACATGCAGAATAGCAGCTTATGAACAACCACTCTTAGCAAGTACGCATGAAACATTCACCAAGATAGACCATATGTGGAGTTACAACCCCTGTCTCAATAAATTTCAAAAGATTGAAATTATAGAGTATGTTCTCTGTCCAGAAGTGAATGAAATTAAAAATCAATAACAATAACATGTCTAGAAAAGCCTCAAATATTTGTAAATTAAACAACATTCTTTTAAATAACTCCTGAGTCAAAAAAGAAATCACAAGGTACACTAGAAAATATTTCAAACTGAATGATAATGAAAATATGACGCATCAAAATGGGTGGGGGGCTGTAGCTGAAGCAGTGATTAGCGGAGAATTTATAATTTTAAATGTTTGTAGTAGAAAAAAGGCTTAAAGTCAATTATCCAAGTATCAAATATCCACCCTAAGAAGGTACAAAAAAGATGAGCAAGATGAATCTACAGCAAGCAAAATGAAAGAAATAAAAATCAGAGCAGAAATCAATGGCATTGAAAATAAAAAATAGAAAACTGTAACAAAACCAAAAGTTGATTATTTGAAAAGATTAATCAAATTGATAAACCCTAACAAAGAATGATGGAAAAAAAAAAAGAGGAAAAGGGCAATTTTACAATATCAGAGATAAAAACATCGGACATTACTTCAAGCCCTACGGTTGGTTAGCAAAAGGCATCTTTATGCTAATAAATTGACAACTTATATTAAATTGACAGATTCCTTGAAGAATACAACTTATAAAAATTGATACAGGATGAAACAGAAAATATGAATAATAGCCCTCTACCTATCAAAGAAATTGAATTAACACTCTAAAAACTTCCCACGTGGTTTCTTTGGTCAATTCTATTAAACATTTAAGGAAGAACTAACACTCATCTTATACAAACACTCAGAAAATAGACAAGAAAGCACACTGCCCAATTCATTTTATGCAGCCAACATAACCCTGATACCAAAATCTGTCAGAGAAATTATAAAAATTAAAAATTACACAACATACCTTATAAACAAAATCCTTAACAAAATATTAGCAAATTAAATCCAACAATATATAAAAACGATAATAGATCTGACCAAGTTGGGTTTATTCCAGGATTGCAAAGTCAGTTTAACATTAAAAAAATCAAACAATGAAATCAACCATATTAACAAAAGAAAGAATAAAAACTGTGTGATCGTTTCATAAATACAGAAAAGTCATCCAACAAAATCAACACCTATTCATGAATTTCTTTTTGTAATTCTCAATAAACTAGGAATAGAAGGTTACAGTCTCAAACTGAAAAAAAAGTGTACAGCCTACACCATACTTAATGATGATATACTGAGGATTTTCCCCATAAAATCAGGAAAAAGGTAAAGATGCCCACTCTTACCACTTCTATTAAATGTGTACTGGAGTTCTTTGGTGTCATGTAAATATAGTTTGGAGACTTCCCACTAAAGAGAATGTAATTAACACAGGACGCCAGCCACTGAGCTCTGAAATCAATCAGTCACAGGACTCTGATGGCTGACTTAGGATAAATTAAACAGAAGATACGCAAAGACCGCTATAAAATATAAAAAACTATAAAATATTGCTGAAAGAAAGGTTAACTGTGGCTGTTGAGTCTATAGCTCTCTGTCTCTCTAACCTGAGCTCTGTGCCATATAACAAAGAGAGGGGCCAGAAGAATCCCTGCTTTACTGAGTCTAAAAATGACCCCCATTCCACAAACCCATGGATACCCTGATGCTGCCCATGAAACATCATTAACTACCCCTGCCCTGCTTTCAAAGGTCAGAAGCATCACTTCCTGCCCAAGATTGTGTAGGGTATATCCACATTAGTCATTAATATCATCATCATGAATCCTGGAAATATGAGAAGTATTGTATAAGCATTTACATATAATAATTTCTTAAAAAGTTAAATTGTATTAGTAGAATGCTAATTGTCATATTTATAAATTATGAATTCCTTATATAGTTCCAAGTTATAAATTCCATAGCATAATTGAATGAGCCATGGTTTTATGAGGTTTTCATATCACCTACCGGAAGTGGTAGTCACCGTGTCGTCATCCATTGTAACTGAGCCTTTGGTCATAACATGAAAAAGTTAGTAAACAGATAAACCAACTCTAATAACCACAGCTAATATTTATTGAAGGCTTATGTGACAGACATATGCTGTGCACTTTATGGGGATTATCTCAGTCTTCACAGTAGTAACCTTGTAAATATTATTATTACTCCTACTATACAGATGAAAAAATTGAAGCTTAGTAAGTGTAAGTAATTTGTCCAAAGCCATATGGAGAATAACAATGGAAAGAAGATACGAGAGTTGACACAGAAGCTCTTCACTTGAGGATCTAGGGACAGCGGGATGTTGTCAATAAGATATTGAAGGCCTGGAAAACTGCTTAACTATGTACGAACATATTAATTTTTTTCAAAGAAAAACAGCTAGAAATTCCCTTAGAGGTTTATAATCCTTTGAAATTAAAAGTCATTGCCTGGCTAAGTGATCAATAAATCATTGCCAGACTAAAGCATCGACAATGAGCTATGTCTGGGTTAGCTGGTCATGGAAAGATTTCTGTGTTTTGTTTTTCTCATCAAAGACCCTTCTAGTTGAAGTGCAGTTCTGAAGATGGTTAATTCCTCTTACAACTCAGTGAAATCAGAATTCTAAAAAGATATTCTAGAACTGGTTTTCCCAGGGCTTCTAGGTCGGCGTATAATACACCAAAACGCACTAGAGATCAGTTTGATATGCAATGTCACCCTATAATGGAAGCTTAAATGACTTTTTACCAAAATTTTGCTATACAAAGTTTTATAGTAAGGTTTACAACATACAAACGTGATTTGTCTTCCTGGAAAAGCTTATTTTTCTGTAAATTGAATTACATTTTAAATGCTTTAAGTAAGATGGCATGATATGGAGGATGAAGGCTAGGACTGGAATAAAAAAAGTTGGGTCCAAATCCTAGTGTGGCCACGTAATAGCTGTAAAACTGTGGGCAAGTTACTTAATTCTCTGGGCCTCGGTTTCCTCATTTTCAAAATGGGGATAAGAACATCTACCTTATGGAGTGCTTATAAAGAGTAAACAAAATCATTGTATAAAGGTCCTAATGCTATTCCTGGTACAAAAAGGCCTGTCAAAATGTAATTGTTTTTCTTTAGCGTTTAGGGAATCCAATTATTAACAATTTTCTAAAGTACAAAAAAATCACCCTTGGTTTATCTTTTATATAAATTCACATTTTTCCAAGTCAGGTTTAGAGGCAGTATATGGTAAAACAGGGGTCAGCAAACTTTTTCTGTAAAGGGACAAGTAATGAATTTTTAAGACTTTGGGTTTAACTGGTCTCTGTTGAAACTACTCAGCTCTGCTGTTGTAGGATGAAAGCGCCATAGACCATCGGTAAATGAATGATCATGGCTGTATTCCAATAAAACTTTATTTACAAAAGGAGGCATCAGGCTGAATGTGGCCCACAGGGCCATAGTTTGCCAACCTCTGTTGTAGAAAATAAGACTGCACATGCTTGGGAGTCAGACTGCCTATATTCAAGTTCTAAGTGCCATTTACTAGCTGTATGACCTTAAGCAAGTGACTTAGCATCACTGTGTTCCCTCACCTGTAAAATGGGGATAATAATAGTATTTCTGTTCAGACTGAGTCTGAGTTGTTCCAAGATTTGTGCCTGAGAAGCTGCAAGCTCAAAGAACACACCAGGTGACTGAGTGTGAGACACAGGTTTATTGAGACTTACAGACGGGGGAGAGTCTCCGGTGGCTGCCGGCCCCAGGGGTAGTGCTCCACACGCAGGCAGAAAAGAAGCAAGGTTACATAGGCACAGCAAAACAAAGAGCATCGTGAGCAGGCCTGCTCTCATGCACACAGCATCCCAAGAAGCCGGGAGACCTTGAATGCTGACCAGCGCACAAAACTGGCTGTCTGATAATCAGTGTTCCCATTGAGCCGGGAGACCTTGACTGCCAGCCAGCTTATCTGCCTGTGGGTCAGGTCCCCACAACTGCTTTATAGAATTGTTGTAGTAAATGAGTTAATAAACCTATAACTCTTAAAACACTGCCTGGAACAGAGTAAGTGCTCAAACAATGTTATTCTTTTAAGTTAAAGCAAGTTACAGCTCTTATATCAATTAGGATTAGATCTGAGTAAGAGGAAACCCAAAATAACAAAGGCTTAATTGAATAAGAGACACTTTTTTGGCCCTCATGTCAGGTAGGGCAGAGTTGCTAAGGCAGCTCCACAATCCTCAGTGATCCCAGGGTCCTTTTATCTTCTTGCTTCACCAACCTCAGCCTGTGGTTCCACTTCTGGGTCCTAGTGGGTGCTTGAGTTCTAGTCATCATGCCCACAATCCACATTATTACCAGCAGGAAGAAGAAAGGCAGGGAGAAGGGGTATGTCCTCTCCCTTCAGAGATACATCGCTTAAGTTGCACACACCCCTGCTTATTTCCCATTGGACAGAATTTAGTCACATGGCCACAGTGAGCTGCAAGGGGCATTGGGAAATGTAGTCATATTCTGGGTTTCCCCTGGGAGGTCTATTATAATACTAAGGAGGAAAAACAGGTATGGCAGCAGAGATGCGGGGGTGGGGGCGACCAGCACTCAATGACACAACTCTGCTTTCTGAAACCCGATATAGTAAAATCAAGTGTAAGGAAAGGTGGCTGATAGAGAAGGGAGAATTTGAAAGAGAAAGAACATGACAAGGAAAGGAAAGGAGAGTAAGGTCGCTTGAATGGTTTCTTGGATTTTGTTCATTTGTGATCAGCTTGTTGTGAGGTTGACAGGGAGGGTCAGGCCACAGGAATCATGCCCAACAGCCCTTCTTCTCTGTCACCATTTACAAAGGAGTGAAAGACGCTGGCATTTCCTCCCCTCCCTGTTCTGCCTTCTCAACCTGAGCAGGGCAGCCAATAGGCCACGGAGATGATTCAACAGGAAAATTCCTCGGCTCTCAGAGGGGCCTGGCACTGCTTCCAAGCTCTGCTTTGATGGTGCAATTGGGGCTTGTCTCTGCAACCACACTCCACCCCAGCCAGTGTCCCCTCTATCCCAGATAGCCTTGCCCTCCCACTTATCTTGTCCTCCAGCACTTGGGGGTAGGGTGTGGGGAGGAAACTGCCTTTCTGGCTCTTTCTTCACTGCCTGAGAAGCAGAAGCAGCAGCCTCAGCAGCTTGCTGAGTTAGGTGCTTTAAGTGGTGGAACAGCCGGGTTAATTTAAATCCTGTTGGTTCTAGCTCCTAACCCTTTAATAATCACTGTTGGATCCCTTTGGGAAACCATAGGATAAGAACAAATTTTATCGGTGTCACTTTGATCCATGTGAGGTCTGTGATTGTGGGTGTTTAGTAAGACTGTTTTTGCAGTTTCATTTTGTTTTGTTTATAAACAGACTGTGTTAGACAATTTTTAAATGAGTATCTCTCAGACTCCTGCAGTTCTAGCTTATGCTGCTGAATTACTTTGCCATCATCTCTAGTGTTTCATCTTCCCAAACTGTATATGCAGGGTAAATTAATTCAGTAAGTGTAAATTGCTGAGGATAATCTTCTATTACTAGTGTTTGTTCCATTCAGAAGAAATTTTTGTAGTCTTAATACATACAATGGAAATTGCTTTTCCTAATAGCGAAGCAAAGGACGAATTGAATCTCTATCTTGAATGTCAACTGGTCCCCTCTGGGACTATGCACTTAGTCACCTGTTTGGACTGACTGAGAACACTTCAAGTAACCATAAACCATAGCATCCAGGCCTGGTCCCTGGTAGGTCTTCGATAACTATTTCTTGAATAAATAAATAATGTTTTTGAAAAGCTGTGCCCATCTTTCTCAAAAAATACTTCTCCAGCACTTGGCTATGTGACACCTTTCTTCTTGGCACAAACTGTGGGAGTTGCATCAGTTATGTGACAAGCTGCAAGTCAGCCCACGACAATTGCTAATCAGCCCACTTCAGGGAAACACTTATCTCCACTAGGACAAGCTCTTGTGTCACATGGGGTAATGATGGCTTTTCTCTTACCAGTTTCTTAGCTGGGAGTCAGCACTCAGGAACATCAAGTGACTAATTACTAAAATTCCTGGTGAACATACCAACAGATACTTATTGGTATGAGTGTGAAGAAACCATTTAACAACAGGGGGGAAAAATAATCTAGCAGAAATCAAGCCCCATTGAAAACACCTAAACCCTAGAATATTTAATTGAAGTTACTGGAAACACAAAAGTAGCAGAACTCCTTCATAGTGTGATAAATGCCCTCAGTGCCCTTCTTAAAAGGGCATTTATTATTTATTTAAATTACTGAGTGTGTAGTGTGATTGCTTTGGCTTCAGCCATGCCAAAGGGATGCCCTGCACTTTGTTAACTTCTGCCCATTGTTCATACTCATATCTCCACCCGGTGCTAGGCCGATGATGCTAGAGTCACTTAGGAAAAGTATCAAATGGGAGTCACTTTATCAGCGTCAAAAATGTAAGTTTAAGTCTTCATAGCTGAGGAGGTCCATTTCTCAAGGGTCTCGGCTTGGGAGATATTAATGCTATGCTGGAGATCTTGCCCATCTCCCCACGTTTTTATTATTCCCTTTAATTGTTTTGTGGATGTGCGCATCTCCCCCATCCAACCAGGTCACCAGTTCCTTGGCAGGCAGGAACTTTGTCTCACCCACCTCTGTGCCCACCATTTCTTCAGCTACCTCAGCACCTCGCACAATTCTTCATCTAAGTAGCAATCCACAATAAGTGCTTATTAAATAAACTAAGAGCTATGGCCATCTAGTACTAGGACTTCTATTCTTATATGTCTTGTAAACTGATTCTGAAAGTATTTGCAAAAATATTGTAATGGGTGGCAGCATCAGGGAAATTAGTGGATGGCTCCAAAAAGCCTGCTTTGAAGAACTACCCCCTACAGACACTGAAAATATCTTTAATCTGCTATGTTTGTTGGGGAAGCAAAAAAGATTTCATTGTTTTTCAATCACAGTGCATTATGAAATTCTAGAATGTGCCGAGTTTATCTCTACCATCAACTAGGCCAGCCTTTCTCAAGAAGAAACCAAGGCTTAAACAACTTACTGGACTTAGTCAAATCATTAGTTCATCGTAAAGGCAGAACTAACCCCAGTCTTTTTATTCCCTAAATCTCTACCTAGGATATTTTTCTACTACTATATCACATTGCCTTTAGAGACTGCTAAAGCAAACAAATAAATAATATGTTTCTATCTTTTCTTTTTTCTTTTTCTTTTTTTTGACTAGGAAATTTATTTGAGGAATGAGTAAGAACAATCTTAATCCTGAGAGAAGGCCATTACACTTAATGATTTATAATAAAAGAGAGTGTCTTTACCTGACCCAGATGACCTGGAACAGGAAAAACATAAAATTTAAGTCATAACATCCAAAGAATTTTTACTCTTATTCTCCAGTACCCTACTAGCTAGATATTTTCAATGATTTACTTTAGAAAAATAGCACTTAACTAATGTATATTTTATATATATGAGATGCTTTTTAAAAATACTAGATTTCCCTAGATACAAAATAAGAATATTGGTCTTGCTCAAACTTTTCGCACCAAAAAATAATGGAAAAGCAAAACTGTGTTTTATAATGGAAGAAAAGTGATAGGAAACAAATCAAAGTAAATTGATGAATGGAGACTGGAAACTGAACAATCAAATGAAATATGTCACCTGGTTTAGATCTCAAATCAAACTAAATATAGAAATATGTCTTTGGGATAATTTGAATATGGGCTGGGTATCACATATTATGCAGTAATTTATTGTTAATTTCTTTAGGCATGACGATGGTACATTAGACAATATCCTTATATTTTAGTCATGTGTAGTATTTAAGGGTAAAATGTTGGGGGGACAAAAGGGTTTCATTGTTTTTCAGCCTGAGACTAGCTTTAAAAATACTTTAGCAAAGGGAAAATATAAAGCATGTATGAGAAAATGTTAACAATTATAATATGAAAATGACAGTTTTACAGGAATTCATGATCTTATTCTACTTTTATACGTAAAATTGTTATAATAAGTTTTCATATGAACAACATTCAAAAGCACATTAAGTGAAGCAAATATCTTCTAATTTAACTTTAAATACCATTTCAGTGTGAACAACTTTTGGTTTCCATGTAAGAGTGAAAATATCTTTAATGAAGAAATACTAAACTGGCCAGTTGCTGGACAAAAGTTGTGCTTCTCACCTTCCCAGAAGTGACAAAGATGTCAGAACTTAAAAAAAAAAAAAATTCTATGAACAAAATCAGTGTTTTCTTTAATGAGGAAGTGTGACTTGAAAACTTGGCATTATTGGAATAAAGGAAGTTAGACCCTGGAGTCCCTCTTAGAAAGGATTCACGTGAGATTATGAGGCAAGTAGCTCTGTCAATATGCCTTGAATCCCAGGAATTTGGGCACCACCACCCCATTTTTCAATTGATGTTCCTGTACTTTCAGTGCTTCCTTTTTACATGAATGTCTTCACAATACTGTTTCTATACAAATCTCACAACTGGCCTTTGCTCTCACTGGCAGCTTGTTTGGAGTCTCCGTAGGAATATAACTTTTTTCCTATTTAAAATCCTATCTCTGAAACTAGAGGAGAGAGACATGAGTCAGGATAGGCACGGTTATGCTGTAGAAATAAGTTAACCTTAAAACACCAGTGGGTTCAAAGTTTCATTTCTCACAAAACAATTTCTCTGGGTCAGCAGGGTAGTTGGGGGTAGGCAGGGGGTACTGAACCTTCCCCACCTTGTAGCTGCACCATCTGGAGCTTGCCTTCCTGGGACATGAGTGCCTAGGGCATACCACAGGGGCTCTTTACAACCTTCCTCTAAATTTGAATAAATATAAAAGCGCTAAGAATGGAGGGTGATGATGGCCACACAATGTCCATGTACGTAATACTACTGAACTGGATACTTAAAAAAGGGAAATTTCACATTATGTGTATTTTACCGCATTTTTTTTTTAAGTTAGGAAAATTGTAAATGAAGACTAGAGAATAAAATGGTTGCTCAGGAAACCCATTTAGAACTAGTTTGTCCTCTAAACCAAAATAGCCTGTGTGTGTTGGAAGGATCTGTGCATACCAGTGCTGGCCTGTATCCTCCAGAAGGGAATTAAATCAGTTGTTCTGATACGGGGGTCTCCTTGGGGAAGCATCAAGGGCTGTTTGGAATTTTGTGGGGCCATTTTCCTGTTGTCATTATTATTGAGTGAGGGATGTGCTCCTGGAATTTAGTAGGTGAGGGCTATAGGAGCCAGACTTCCAGCAATGTGGAGGCACTGCTATGAAATAAAGAATTGCCCCACGTCTACTTGAATCTCAATTGTCCCATCAGACGTTCATGAAGTGAAAAGAAACTGTTGATGAATACCTCAGCCTGGAACTCCATTTTACGAATAAATGCAGTCTTTTTTTTTTTTCTTTTTTTTTACCATTTTCACAGTCACTGAATTTTCCTGGAATACAAATGCCATGTAAATTGAGACAAGGCTGTATTTTGTTTTGTTTGAAACTTTACCAAGAAGTTGTTCACTATTTTGGAAAAATGAGGTCACCTATAGCAATGCTGCCTGCCCTTGGTGTTTGAACAGCCAACACACACACCTTCATCGCTCAGCGCTTGGAATTTTCACTTGCAACGACGGAACAGAGCTGTTTGGAGTCTCCTTTTAACTACCTTACAACCAAAAAAGTATTAAGCTAGCAGACAGATGTGAATACAACAATCTAGTTTAATTCCACTAAAAGGCGTCTTCTAAATCTTTTCATACGATTGTTATGTGTATCTTAATTTTGTCATACAGTGATAAGAAATACATTGCGTATTGAAATGATTGATTCTTTAGGTACCTATTATTTTTCAGTCTTGCTCTGACAGTGTCCCCAGAGGTCTACCTTGTTCTACTGTTTCTTTCCCATCCATTTTGTGTCCCATCGCCTATGGAAGCCCACAGTCTCCAAAACTTAGCTACTACAGGGTGAATTTAAGGAGACCACTACCAGGTCTATGTTTTGGCGCTTCACTGTCCCATATCAAGAGGTAGGAACTTATTCTGACAGCACACTTACAGCTGAATTCACAGTTCACCTGCGAGGATACCAGGCTTACTCCTTTGCAATAGTCTCTAATTTGTTTTGGTACATAACATGACGTGAATTAAATGAGGCTTTTCCCCCACTTTCTTTCATCATATACAAATAAACTTGGCATGTTATTTATCTAGTGCATACTTATACCTTTACTCTTTCATTTTCTATACATTTTTCTGCAGAGGGGCTTCTGATCTTTTTACTTCTTATGAACGCAAACAAACGTGTACTATAAGCAGGTGCAAATAACTGGTTTGTCATGTCTTCCAGGGTATCTGTGCCTCAGCATGTATATATTATTTTTTCATACATTATTTCCTTTTATTCCACCTTTATTTTAAAAATAGGACATTACCTTTGTTTTTAAATGATGTAGTTTTAATTATGTAGTTGTGTACGTTCATATTATGTGTGTATAAACATATGAATTTTATTTCTTGATAATACAGGAGGCATTACAAAAGATTTCTTTCTGAGGAGAAAGGGGGTCTGATCAAGGTGAGAACCGGCGCTCTGCCATATGTAACTGTCACGTCAGGGTGGCTCCCAAGATCTGAGGCATGTTGTGAAGGTGGGAAACAGGGTCACAGAGACACTAGAAACTGACAGACAGTTGAGGTAATTGAGGATGGAAAATCCAAAATAGCCACAACATTCAGTCCTCAAAAACCTCAAAGGCAGTCGTGCAGGCTGAGGTTTAGGGGGGTTCAGGGTGGCCCCAGGGACAGAGACCTGGAGGTGGGAAAATTGTGAGAGAGGCAGATTTGAGGTCAATCTAGGGAAGGATTTGCTTAGTTAAGGCTGCCCCCAAATGGGATCACCTTCCCCTCCCGCTTCCCCGCTGCTAAGATGCCTTAGAGTGTGTGACCTCTGAGATGTCTTCCTAACCGGGACCCACCTGAGTGAAGCAGAGGTTAGTGAGTATCGGCTCTGGAACAAGGCTGCCGAGGTCCAAAGTCTATGCCTGCAACCTCCAAATGGGGTGACAGTGAAGCCCTTAATTTCTGTGTCTCAGTTTTCTCATATGAGTCATGGAAATAATAAAAAGTACTTTTCTCTGTGACATAGACTAAGTTCTCAATAGACGTTAGCAATTTCTACTGATCTTTATGAAGCACTGAAGAGAGAAACAGAAATCAGAAACAGAGAGTCCTAAGAACTTTTCAGTTCCTTATTAAGACCCAGTTGTATTTTTACTCTTGGGTTCCATGAAACTTTCCTGTATTCTTCTATGACAGTTCCTTGTTTTTGTTTTGTTTTGTTTTGTTTTTAATGCTAAGTCAAGTTAGTTTCAGTT
Source organism: Rhinolophus hipposideros (assembly GCF_964194185.1). Lineage (NCBI taxonomy): Eukaryota > Metazoa > Chordata > Mammalia > Chiroptera > Rhinolophidae > Rhinolophus > Rhinolophus hipposideros. The sequence goes on along the minus strand of NC_138049.1, from coordinate 8,722,201 downwards.
ACCTGCAACCACGGAAGTGTAACTAATACAGATGAAGAAAATTTAAAATAGCCTTTGAAAATAGGGTTAAGAAATTAAGGAGAGGGGACTAACACAGTGCCAGCATTTGGGATCACTGTGGCGGCGGACTCCAGTGTTTACTTGGTAGACCCTCTGAACTTCCCACTAGAGTACCTGTGAGTATACACAAAAATTATATGAACTTGTAACACAACAGGACATTTAGAGAAGGCAGAAAACCATAGGCCCGAATGTGGGGGAATTTCCACTAACTTCAGAGTGGCTGAGGTTGGGTTAAAAATTACCTTTTTGAATCATACCTGCCTTTCCCCTAAGCCAGCACAGTAATAGATGGCTGGAAAGAAGGCAGTAGGCCCTGACTTGCCACCATTAGGAGTCCCTATTAATAGCTTGAGAACACTTCTCTGAGCAAGCCAACTTGTCATTCATGTGTGAAAGTAACAAAGATGGTCTCAAATGGGCTCAAAGATGGGCTCAAAAAAATGCACCATTATATATATACCCTCCTGAAAACATCATTCGAAGATGTTTTCTCATGTAATAAGTATTGAAACCAATTGAACATAATTTTGGGAAATATGGTTTCAAAATTGACTCAGCAAAAAACAATTCTTGGGCCGGCCTGGTGGCTCAGGCGGTTAGAGCTCTGTGCTCCTAACACTGAAGGCTGCCGGTTCGATTCCCACATGGGCCAGTGGGCTCTCAACCACAAGGTTGCCAGTTCGATTCCTCGACTCCTGCAAGGGATGGTGGGCTGTGCCCCCTGCAACTAGCAACAGCAACTGGACCTGGAACCCAGGGTGTACGCCAGAATCCTGGCAGCCAGAGTACGGGGCGGAGGTAGGAGCCCACCTTCACTCCTACAGCAGAAGTGCTCTATACCCATGTTGGCGGGGGAGGGGGGGCAGAAGCAGGAAAGGGAGCTATACGCTGCACAGCCTTAGGAAAGACAAATATTTAGCACAGTTATATTTATAAATAACAAAAGAATTGTTTTCCTTACAAAGGGATTGAAAGTTCAGCAGTAAGCCCTCATTGAGCTTTAGAGACTCCAAGTCACACTGGCATGGTGCTGTGACTTCATCCAGTAATCCAGCAGCTCCTTCACCCTCGGCGGCATCGACTTCTGCTTCTTCTTTGCCAGGTAACTGCATCACATTCCACCCAGGCCAGGAACCTGGGCTTCGTCCTGGACCCTCCCTCCCTCTCTCTCACTCCCCACATCCAATCAGTCACCGAGTGTTACCATCTCAAATGTCCCTCCGCTCCGTCCCTGTGGCCACTCTCCTGACCCAGGTTTTCATCATCTCTCACCTGGACTCTTCCCTGAAGCTTCTAGTTGACGTTTTCTCCCATGTTTCTTTCTCTGCCATCTCTAACCATCCTCGACATGACTACTGAGTTTCTAAAACCCAACTCACACCCTGCTCTTCCAATCCTTGCCCACCACCTGCCTCCGTGTGGGTTCCCTGTGTCCACGCTGCTCCAGTTTGCCAAACGTGGGGGGACTCTTGACACAATGTTCTGATGTTTTGTGATAGAAAGAAGTGGTAGGGTTCATTGGATCCCACCACAAATGACGACAGAACACATGACACCAATCACAAGCTGGAAACTACAGAACTTTAAATAAATCTATATTTCCTGGCTGAGGATGTGAAGTAACGCTTAGATTCGTTCCACTTTGCTCTAAGTGCTCTTCCGGATAACATTTTCACTCCTTTTGCCTGTTTCTAGCCCTTGTTGTATACCCTACTGTCAAAATGAATGTTCATGATGCTCTAGCCTACCCTTTTATGTATTCATTTACACGTATATTCAGTCATTCAGCACAGCTTTATTGAGTATCTACCCTCCTTCAGGCACCAAGTCAGGCGCTGAATATACCCAGATGTATAGGAAAAGTCTGATGTGTTATAGTTTACCACATACATCAGTTTTTCCTGGCCACGGGCCTGGTATTGAGGTAAGATCATTAAGTGCCTGCCACAGTAATAGACACCCAACCCATTGGCAGTCTGTATGTCGAAAGATGTTATTTGAAAATTTTATTGGAATTCCATACACACACAAAATGAATAAAAGTATGTTTCTCTCTTTCATCAGACAGTTAAGAAGGATAAACAGTCAAAACAGTGTTAGCTTAAAATTGAGCTACTCTGTAAGCTATTCGTCATTTTAAAAAGAACAAACGAAAGGCATCTTTCTCTTGGCTTTTCTTCCCACTGTGTGTGGTAAATCCATCAGCTAGGCCATTTTCTGTCTCCATTTCTGCATATGCTATAGGTTACTGAGTCACTTATCTTCAACAGATGTAACAGTTACTCAAACTCTCCAAAATATTTCATAATTGTGAAGAGAAGCACATTTGTGAAACATTATTCTATAGGGATGATTTTGGCTTTGCAACTTTCAGTAGGAAAAATAAAACATCCTAAAGTACCTCTATAAACAACCACTAATCTCATTTTTTTTAATGTAAAGCAAATCAAACAGCTATCTGTATCCAGCTCTCTACTAAATAAACTTAAAATCAAGTGAAAAATGGCAGCTGATAGCAACCAAACCAACACTTTGTTTGCTTAATGTTCCGTTGACCCTTGAACAAAGCAGAGGGTAGGGGGTGCCGATCTCCTGCCCAGTTAAAAAGCTGCGTACAACTATATAGTCGGAAGTAGATGATTTAAATCAATTGCCAAACATTTATTTTCTTTCTGAAATTTAAACTCGGTTTGTCATGGCAACAGAACATTTGCATGGCCTGAAAACTGGGACAACTACATTTTTAGACCAAATTGCTTTCATATGTTAATCTAAACGAAATACCCTTTTTGGCTTCTGCACTGGTAAAGCCTAGTACAGTGTGTGCAAAAATGCTATTAATAATCACCAATAGTGAGACTATCGATAGGGGATTAACCCCCCAATCTGGCTCCATTGGTTGTTCCAACTACCTTCCATGCCCCACTGCTTGGTCCCTCCACTCTGATCATTGTCCTCCCCCCGTCCTTTACTCAGCTGCTCCTACTACTTTCCTTTCTTGGCCTTGTCCTGTGCCTTCCCACCCTAAAAGAAGGCTCTTTCCTCTTCTCATCATCTAAATAATTCCTCTCCATCTTTCAAAAATGAAAGAAGTTTATGCCTAGGAGAACTGCCCGATCCTGAATTTCACATCGGGCTTTGCATGAGCAAATATGTAAACTTTGATTGTGGTAAATGCCTAAAATATTGGGACTTATTTGTTATTGCAGTCCATAGGTACCGTGACAAATATAAATGTGAGAGGCAAAACTTTAAAACTTTTAGGGGAAAATATAAATTATGACCATAGAGTAAGGAAGAATTTCTTAAACAAGACACAAATATTACAATTGTTGAGAAATACCTTCATAGGTGTAAAAGTCTATAAAGCACACACACATTTACAAAATTGAGGAGAGTGATTGCTCCTGAGAAAGTGAGAGATGCACTTGGGGTGAAGGACATAGCTTCAGAAGTGCTATTCTTAAGCTTCATGGAGTTAGCTTTGTTAATTTTTTTTCTTTCTTTTTTTATTGTGGTAAATACATATAGCATAAACTTGACCACCTTAACCATTTTTAAGTGCTATCACATTGTTGTGCAGCCATCACCACCATCCACCCCCATAACTCTTCAGCTTTGGAAGATATTTTTATTTGAAATGCACGTACGTATTTTATGCACTCTTTTGCACACTGACATATTTCACAATTTTAAAAGGTAGGAAGTCATTGTAGCACAATACTTATTGTTCTGAAAATATATCCATGATATAGTCTAAAGATAAAATGGAATGATATAATACTGTATACATAAAATGTAATAAATAAAATGTTATTTGGCCGTAAAAAGGAATGAAATTCTGATACATGCTATAACTTGGTTGGACCTGGAAAATATCATGCGAGGTGAAATAAGCCAAACACAAAAGGACAAATATTATGTGATTCCACTTCTGTAAAATATCTAGAACAGGCAAATTTATAGAGACAGAAAGTATTTTAGTGGTTACCAAGGACAAATATTATATGATTCCACTTCTGTAAAATATCTAGAATAGGCAAATTTATAGAGACAGAAAATATTTTAGTGGTGCCCAGGGAAATGGGCAATTGTTTGCTGGGTACAAAGTTTCTATTTGAGGTGGTGAAAAGGTTTCGTAAGTAAATAGTGGTGATGGCAGCACAGCATCGTGAATGTAATAAATGCCACTAAATTGTACACTTAAAAATAGCTAAAATGGTACATATGATGTTATATATATTTTTTACCACAATAAAAATGCATAGGGAATTATAGAGCTTGTACAGAGGTAAGGGAGATTAAGAAATCTGGAAAGACACATGTCAAAATGCTAATAGAAGTTATTTTTTTCTCATTTACTTATTCTAATCCTTTACAATGTACATGTGTTGCTTTTGTAACTTAAAAATGCAAGGCTATTTTTAAAAGAGAACAGGAGAAAGAGTGATCTGAGAGGTAGAGGCAATGATGAAGAGAGAAGCAGATGAAGTCACCATGCAATGGTGATATAAAGAAGCCCCGTTATGGGCTGAGTCGTTTCCCCTCCCAAAATCATATGTTGGGGTCCTAACCCTTCCCCAATAACTCAGAATATAACCGTATTTGGAAATAGGGTCTTTGTGGATGTAATTAATTAAGATGTTACTAATCATCTAAAGTCACCCTACTCCAAATTTTCATCTAAGGTCATAATGGAATAGGGTGGGCCACTAATCTAATATAAAAAATGAGGGACATTTGAAAGTGGATAGGCACACAGGGAAAGAACATAAAAACAGACATCAAGGTGATGCGTCTATAAACCAAAGGTTGCCAGTAAACCACCAGAAGCAAGGTGTAATAGTTAATTTTATGTGTCAACTTCGCTTTGCCACAGTGCCCATTTAGTCAAAGATTATTCTGGATGTTTCTTTGAAGGTGTTTTTTGGATGAGGATATCATTTAAATCAGTGGACTTTGAGTAAAGCAGATTGTCCTCTATAATTTGGGTGGGCCCCATGCAATCAGTTGAAGGCCTTAGAACAAAAATGACCTCCTCCAACAAGAAGGAATTCTGCACATAGATTGCCTTTGCACGCGAAATATTCTCTTTTGTGGGTCTCCGCCTTCTGAACTCCCCTATTAGATTTTGGACTTGCCAAGCCTCCACAATCATAAGCCAATTCTCTCTCTCTCTCTCTCTCTCTCTCTCTCTCTCTCTCTCTCTCTCATTCTTTTTCTCTCACTCTCATTCTTTCTCTCTCTCTTTCTTTTAGATAGATAGATAGATAGATAGATAGATAGATAGATAGATAGATGATAGATAGACAGATAGATAGATAGTAGATAGATAGACATTCTCTTTGTCCTGTCTCTCTGGCAATCCCTAACTAATACACTTGGGGAGAGACCTCAAACTGATTCTCCCTCACAGCTGTTGGAAGGAACCAACCAACCCTGATCTCAGAACCTCCTGCTTCCAGAACTGTGAGAGAATAAATGTCTGTTGTGTAAGGCCTCCCAGTCTGTGGTACTTTGTTACACAGCCCAAGCTGACTAATACACCCTCCAAATGTGGGGGGTGGGGGTTGGGAGAGCTTCTCCCTCCCGTGACAGAGAGGCCAGGTCTTTGTGTGGCATCTACTTTGCATTCCTCAAATTCTGTTTTCTGTAGCATGTGAAAAAATTAGTCTCTCTTTGGAAATCCTCATAATGCTATCAAGAAATACAATAAAATGTGAAGGGCAGAGAGACTTACATCCAGCCTTGTAAAAATAGTTTTCAGCAGTCAGCAGAATCCTTTAGAGATGACAAAGACACCAGAAGCTGCAGCAAGCGACGCTGATGACTAGCTCATCAAAGGACATGATCGGGCAGATGACAGGTAGAGGGGGTTGGTTGTTTGCTTCTCTCTTATTCACCCTGTATTCTGAAAAATATTTTTTTTCCTCCTATGTCTACCTGACATTGTAGTGGATATTAAGTCAAAAAACAAAACAAAAACAAAACAAAAAAAAACACCCTTTTTTTGTATTGTTTATGTTTACAATTTTTGTTTCTCAAGTTTTAAGGAGCCAGTGATGACTAAAAAAAAAATCTAAAATCATGTTAAAGTGATCTGAACATTTTTAATCATTGTGCTATGAAATTATACGTTCAGGTTTAGTATCTTAAATATAATTATTTTATGTTCAAATTAAAAGTTTCTTCTTTTGCTAGGCTAAGTGACTTTAGATCTGTAAAAGACTTACAAATGTAAAATTCTTTTATTTCAATTAAAAATTTATAATTAAAAAATAGGTTTCCCCATAGCGTTATTCAAAATTCTGCACCTTTAATTAAATACCTTGTTTCCATACTGTATGACATAGGGAGATTCTGGGATTCTTTCTCTCCGTCATTCCTGATCCACATGGATTTCCCATGTTAGTTAGTGTCTTTACTACAAAGAGCTTCAGTTCCGGCTTCAATGACTCTACAGTTTATCCCTTAGCTATCTCACATCTTTTCACTAATCGATTATCTCTAAATCGTCAGACCTACCCTCTCTCTAGAGCCCTATACCCCTTTCCAAATATCTCCTGAGTATTTCCATATATCAACTCCAGACTCAGCCAGGCTCAAGCTAGCCAACTGGGGGGAGCTGGAGCCTCGATTTTGACCCCTTCCCAGGGTAGAGGAGGCCCAAGATAGGACAGATGGGGCTCCCCACCCCAGGAGGAAGCCTGCTGACACACAGCAGCCACAGACAAGAGCAGTCCAAGCAAACATCTGGCATCAGGGTAGGAGGGGCTTGAGGAAAGGGTTTGCCAATCTAGTCCATACACCGGCTGATAATCAACAAAGTTTCCACTGCCTCTCACTCCCTTGGCTGCTTCCCCTACTAAGACTGTCCCTTAGGAGTTTGGTCCATGGTCACTAAAATGTGTCTTTTCAAAGCTCACGTTAGTGTCAGAGGTGCAGGAACCCAGCTGCAGAGGAAGGAAGTCAGAGACTGGGCTCCTCCCTAGCACCTCATTTCTATTAACAGCTTCACCCTCCTCCAGAAGAGTTAATAGATAACATGACAAGAATAGTACCAGACACCCAGTGTGTGCTAAGGAAATTTTAGTGATTACTCTTATCCAGCATTAGAACCACAGTTACTTGAAGTTTTTTTTTTCCATATACACATAATCAGTCACTAAGTCCTGCATGCTTTTCATTCAAAATGCCTTTTCCGTTTATGTACTTAAATATCTACCAGTGAGATGATGTGATGTCTAGGATTTTATTCAAATATAATACGGGAGGGAGACGATGGCTGGGTGTAGGAATGAAAGGACTGCCCATGGCTTGGCAGTTTCTGGGGCTGGATAAGAAGTATATGGGAGTTCATTTTACCATTCTTCTACTTTTGAATTTTGAAATTCTCCCTAATAGAAATTAAAATAACAACAACAAAATTATCTCCAGGGTGATTCTTTCCTTTCCATCCTTTGTACAGACAGTTAAAGAAGCCAGACGATACTTGATGAGCAGGGCACTGAGGCCCACACTCCTGGGGAAGGCTGGCCTGCACACAGGAGGGCTGCAGTAGCACGTTCTCCCAGGGCATCTCCATGGATCGTTGGTGGCCACCCCCTGGCAGGCTCAGAAACTGAGCTGTCAACACTTAATCGTGGCTCTGCCTCAGAGGGTCAGACTCACGTGAATCGGGCTCAGGAGAGTGACAGCTACTTCGGGATGCCAATGTATTTTCCTCTGAGGGAACTCGTAACTGCTGAAAGCATGGGGCACTTGAGTCCATTTGCCAGCAGCTTCTTTCCCTCTAGGCAAGCTGTAAGGACGGCTTTCTGAGCTTGGAATCAGAGCGCTGGGAGTTGACTGTGCTCAGCATATGTTTACTGGAAACAAGTCAAGTAGCCTGACCCTTCCCCATTAGGCCATGACTCAGGACGGCACTTTTTTCTTCAAATACATCAATACCTTAATCTACTTACTGCTACATTTGCATGCCAAGCAGCCATTTGATCTCTTTGAGGTGTCTGGACATTTTTCACTCTTATCAGTATTGTCTGCGTCTTTCAGAATCTCATGGCCACATGATTTCTCTTAGTCCCAAACCCTAGGGAAGAGAAAAGAGTAGGACATTTCAGAATAGTGTGGCCATAACTATAATATGAATGAATATCTTCAACTACCAAAGGGCCTTCTATTTTTTTCTGTCCGTCTTGGGTCTGCACCAATGCTTCCTACACACCACTGCCAGATTCATTCTCTAGGAGCATTACTTTAAGATACTTTCTAATGGTTTCCCATGGCCTCCCACGTCATGATCTGCCCTCTACCTATGATCTTTCTAGCCAGATTTCACACATGACAACCTCTGCCCCAGTAAACTTGGTCTAGCTGACATCAGGGGAATACAGCTTGTACTGTTTCATTGTTGTGTGTGTGTTAACACCATTCCTTCTACCTTGAAAAATTAAAATTTTAACTCTCTTCCAAAATATAGTTCAACTTCCACCTTCTTTTGAAAATCTCTGATTTTACTACTCATAGGTGACAATTATCTCTTGGGAGAAAACAATTGTCAGGGCAGGCATCATGGCTGTACGGCCTGAACTGTTGCACAGGACCCCGTGCTCAAAGGGGCCCCGCACTCGGTCTCATGCCTTACCATTGCTCTTGAAATTCCTTTTTTCAATAAAAAAATACCCCAAACATTTGTTAACAATCCTATAGACTGTATCACACAGCTGTTAAAAAGAAATCAGTATTTTGTACATTTACATTTCACATAATTATGAGTAAATTTAAGATTATTTCAGACATCTTAATCTTTCCCCATGCTTGACCTAAACTGGTTAATGTTCCTTTAATCTCTTTACTTGACTTATTTTAAATTAATGATGTATTATTTAAATTAACGATGTATCATTTAAATTAATTATGTATGTATATATATATATAATAATGATTATTCCATTGACCCCTCTATAAACTTGTTAGTTATAATCATACACAAATCTTTGTGTAGTTACACTAATGATTACATCATGAATACTTAATATAGTCTAATAAAATAATTACTTTTACCACATCCTCCAATGCTAACATATTTGAAAACTTTTAATTCTACTGTTATCCTTACTGACTTGTATTCCTCTTGTCATACATTTTAATTCTACATGTATTTTAATCTCCATGAGACATTTATAGTATTGCTTTATCAAGCAATATCCACTTATATTTATCTCTATGTTATCCTTTGTTTTTGCTCCTCGTTCCTTCCTGAATTTTCAGTTTTCAATCTGGGATTACTTTCCTTTGGACTTAAGAACTCACTTTAGTATTTTTTCTAATTCAAGCCTGCTAACAACAAAATGTTTTAGCTTAAGCTTTTCTTTTTTTTTTTTTCTTTTTTTTTAAGGAGGGCGCAGCTCACAGCGGCCCATGCAGAGATTGAACCAGCAACCTTGGTGCTACTCGCACCACTCTCCAACCAACTGAGCTAACCGTCCACCCCAGAGCTTAAGCTTTTCTTTAAAAATCTTTATTTTGAGGCAGTATTGCTTATGGGTATAGAATTCTGGTTTTTTTTGTTGTTGTTGTTGTTGTTTTTTAAGATTTTTATTGGGGAAGGGGAACAGGACTTCATTGGGGAACAGTGTGTACTTCCTGGACTTTTCCAAGTCAAGTTGTCCCTTCAATCTTAGTTGTGGAGGGCACAGCTCAGCTCCAGGTCCAGTTGCCGTTGTTAGTTGCGGGGGGCACAGCCCACTATCCCTTGAGGAAGTCCAACGGACAACCTTGTGGTTGAGAGCCCACACTCCAACCAACTGAGCCAACCACTGAGCCATCTGACACTGGGCCATATGGGAATCGAACCAGCAGCCTTCGGCGTTCGGAGCACGGAACTCCAACCACCTGAGCCACTGCGCCAGCCCCTAGAATTCTGTTTTAACGGGAGAATTCTTTATCCCTTTTAAAATGGTGCTCTGCGGATGCGTATCTTATGTTATTTATGTTGAGACCTTAGCTATCAGCCTTTTTCTTGCTTATTTGGCCTCCGTATTCTCTAAAATCTTTCTCATTATCTTCCATTTTTAGGTCATACTGTGGCTCGTTATTGTTTCCTACGTATTTACTTTGCTTAGGGGATGTTGAGTTAATCGAACTTATGGATTTGATTCTTTCAATTTGGAACACGCTTCTGTACTTTTACATTCTCTTTAGTCTCCTTTTAATCACATCTCACTTGTCTTTTTTCCAATGTTGTTTACCCTGTACTTTTGTTAGGATATTTGCTCTCTTTTGTTAGCTTTATTTTTAATTTGTCAATTTTTTCTAGTTTTATTGAGGTATAATTGACAAATAAAAATTATTTATAGTAGAGTGTACAATGTGATGATGACTTAATATATGTTTACTTAATATATGCGAAATGATTACCATATCAAGTTAATTAACACATTTATCACCTCACATACGTAGTTACCGTTTGTGTGTATGTGTAGTGAGAACACTTAAGATTTAGTCTCTTAGCAAATTTCAAGCATACAGTACAATATTATTAACTACAGTAACCATGCTGTACATTAGATGCCCAGAACATACTTATCTTTTATTGGAAAGTTTCTACCCTTTGGCCAATATCTCCCCCATATAACCCACCTTTCAGCCTCTGGCAACCATCATTCTACTGTACAGCTCTATGAGCACAACTTTTTTAGATTCCACATATAAGTGCAACCATATAGTATTTGTCTTTCTGTGTCTGGTTTATTTCACTTAGTAAATGCTCTCCAAATTCATCCACATTGTTGCAAATAACAGGATTTCCTTTTCATATGGCTGAATAATATTCCAGCATATTGTATCTTCATTATCCATTTATCCGTCAAAGGACATTTAGGTTGTTTCCATATCTTGGCTATTTCAAATAATGCTGCGATGATCATGGAAGTGCAGATACCTCTTCAAGATAGTGATTTCATTACCTCTGGATATATATCCAAAGCACCGTGGTTCCCCGAAAATAAGACCTAGCTGAACCATTAGCTCTAATGTGTCTTTTGGAGCAAAAATTAATATAAGACCCAGTATTATTTTACTATAAGACTGGGCCTAATATCATATATCATAACATATCATATCACATAATACCGGATCTTATATTAATTCTTGCTCCAAAAGACGCATTCGAGCTGACGTTTCAGCTAGGTCTTATTTTCGGGGAAACAAGGTAGGATTGCTGGATCGATCATACAGTATTTCTATTTTTAATTTTTTGAGGAACTTCCATACTGTTTTCCATAGTGGCTGTACCAGTTTACATTTCCACCAGCAGTGGACCAACGGTTCTCTTTTCTCCAAACCCTCACCAACTGTTATCTCTTGTCTTTTTGGTAACAGCCATCCTAACAACTGTGAAGTGATATCTCATTGTGGTTTTGATTTGAACTTTTCTGATCATTAGCAGTGTTGAACGCCTTTTCATATACCTGTTGACCATTTGTATATCTTCTTTGGGAAAATGTCTATTTAGATCCCTTGCCCATTTTTCAGGCAGGTTATTTGATTTTTTCGTTATTGAGTTGTGTGAGTTCCTTATATATTTTTGATATTAACCCCTATCAGATACGTGGTTTGCAAATACTTTCTCCCATTCCACAGGTGGCCATTTCATTTTATTAATGGTTTTCTTTGCTGTACGGAGCTTTTTAGTTTGATATAGTCCCATTTGTTTATTTTTGCTTTTGTTGCCTGTGATTTTTTTTTTTAAGGAGGGCACAGCTCACAGTGGCTCATGTGGGAATTAAACCGGCAACCTTGGTGTTACTAGCACCACGTTCTAACCAGCTGAGCTAACCGGCCGCCCTTGTTGCCTGTACTTTTGGCGTCATATCCAAAATATCCTTGTCAAGACCAATATCAAGGAGCTTTTCCCCCATGTTTTCTTTTAGAAGTTTCATGGTTTCTGGTATTACATTTAAATCTTTAATCCATTTTGAGTCAAATTTTATGGAATAAAAGACAGATCAAATTTCATTCTTTTGAAATTCTTAATCATTTTGGAACATTTTCGTTTTGCTCTGAGACCTGCAAATTACGTAGCCGGACCTCATAGTTGCGCCCACTGAGGAAAGGACTTGGATCCCTGTGTCAAGTGATCTGCTCTGAGCATTAGGGATCTGATTGCTAACAGTCAGTAACCACGTTGCAAAATTATTCACTTCCCCTTCATTTCCATGAATTCTGTCTAGTGAATATTTACCAGACCAGTTTTACACAAGGGAACAATAGTTCGTTAATCCTCCCAGAATAAACAATTACATTTTCAAAAGAACATGCTATAATCATTTAGTCCCTAATGATCACGTCTAGTGGGAGAGATTTGAGGCAAGGATGACTACAAGGCACATTAGCCCTGGGTAAGTGTGTTGGGGTTTGAGGTCTGAGCAGTGTGGTGACTGACTCCCCTAAATTGTTCTGTTTTTTTCACAGCTTTTCCTTTCTCTTTACATCTGAAACCACAGGTTCTCTAAACACAGGTGTTTCTCCCAGTGGTTCTCATGGCAATAGCATGAGAGTGTTGTATCCAGGAAGATCAGAGGACATTTGTTGAGTAAGTGTCATGAGGGGCACCCTGCTCGCTGCGCCATTTGTCGTGCAGGGTCTCAGCTCCCGCTCCCCGCCCAAGAACGCAGGACACGGTAAGGCCAAAAAGGAACACCCACGGAGCCATAGATAGGGGAGTCAAACCAATATATTCTCGCTGGCGTCTGGGCTGGAGACACAGGAAGCAGGATCTACATAATCTGCCTAACAGCAGTCCGCGCTTGCCAGCCACCATCTTCTTGCTAGCCCCCATTCCTCCCTGCTAGCGTAGCCACAGCCGTTATATTAGTGGCCAATGGCCTACGGGTTACAGCTGACGGCCAACTAGCCACAGCTGCTGGCATCTGATCACAGTTGATGGCCATTTACTACCCGAGCCAGCACCTTTCTATGTGAGGCCGAGAGCCTGGAAACTGCTTTTTTGGGGTTTTGTCCCCACACTCCACCCCTACAGGGTCTCGCCTCACAATCTACGCGACAAGCGTCTTCTGCGAGGGGCCCTGTGCAAGGAGCCTGGAGGTGAATGCACTATCCTGAACACAGCCAGGCTCTCTGGGCACAGCCAGGGTTTCTCAGGGCACCACCAGTACTTCTGGGCACAGCCAGACTTCCTGGGCTTCTTAAGGTACCACCAGTCTCCCCGGGCACAGCCAGGGTTTCTCAGGGCACCACCCCAGTACTTCTGGGCACAGCCAGACATCCTGGACTTCTTAGGGTACCACCTGTTTCCCCAGGCACAGCCAGGTTTTCTCAGGGCACCACCACAGTACTTCTGGGCACAGCCAGACTTCCTGGGCTTCTTAGGGTACCACCAGTCTCCCCGGGCACAGCCAGAGTTTCTCAGGGCACTGCCACTCTCTCTGGACACAGCCAGACTTCCTGGACACAGCCAGGGCCTCTCAGGGCACTGCCACTCTCTCTGGACACAGCCAGACTTCCTGGACACAGCCAGGGCTCACAGGGCACTACCACTCTCTCTGGACACAGCCAGACTTCCTGGACACAGCCAGGGCTCTCAGGGCACTGCCACTCTCTGGACACAGCCAGACTTCCTGGACACAGCCAGGGCCTCAGGGCACTGCCACTCTCTCTCTGGGCCTCTCGGGGTACTGTGCTGGAACAACAGCGGCTCACATCAAGGTGCTTACATATTATCAATGGCGGCCAGTCAAGACACAAAAGCAAACATCAACCAGTCCCACTACATGATGGTATGTTCCCAAACAGTCAAGCGTCCATTAAATCAGGGATAGAAGGCAATTCCCCATGGTCCATAGTCATTCGCCAGGGCTGTCCTGGGGGTGAGGGATAACCTTGACCTCACCCTCATCTCCCACGGAGGACTCAGCAAGCGTTTCCTCCTGGGACTAAAAGTCCTGCATCCGGGCTGCCTCAGCAAGCAGTTCCCAGCCCACAGGGCGGCAACAACCTTCGCTTTCTCCGCTTTCTCCGGCCTCTGCTGGTTGGGGAACCATCCACGTCTTTCCACCCCTCCACGGGGATCGAGCTCTCCGGCAGCTGCTCCTCCTGGTCTTCCTCAGACTGAGCTTTCATACGTACAAACTGCTCCACTGCCCTTCGGAAAGCTTTGGCCAGCACCGTATCCTGCCGACTACGCCATGTGTCATGCGGAGGACCCTGCTCGCTGCGCCATTTGTCGTGCAGGGTCTCAGCTCCCGCTCCCCGCCCAAGAACGCAGGACACGGTAAGGCCAAAAAGGAACACCCACGGAGCCATAGATAGGGGAGTCAAACCAATATATTCTCGCTGGCGTCTGGGCTGGAGACACAGGAAGCAGGATCTACATAATCTGCCTAACAGCAGTCCGCGCTTGCCAGCCACCATCTTCTTGCTAGCCCCCATTCCTCCCTGCTAGCGTAGCCACAGCCGTTATATTAGTGGCCAATGGCCTACGGGTTACAGCTGACGGCCAACTAGCCACAGCTGCTGGCATCTGATCACAGTTGATGGCCATTTACTACCCGAGCCAGCACCTTTCTATGTGAGGCCGAGAGCCTGGAAACTGCTTTTTTGGGGTTTTGTCCCCACAGTAAGAGTGACTTAGCCGGGCAGGACTGTCTCAAGGCCTCTGACTGTGGTAGCAGGATGGATGTCTTATTTTCCTTCTGCTATTTCAAGTTCGAGGGGAATACAAAATGCATTTTTCATGATGATGTGCTTATCTACCATAGCTCTTTGCACATTTCAGCCTCTCAATACATTTTTTGTGAATGAAATAAAAAGTGCCTGGTAGACCAAACTAGCCCTAATAAGAGCCACTGCTTCATGAACACCTAGTACCTGTGGCAAATACTGGGCCAGGCCTCTTGTGTGCACCCTTCTAATCAATTATCTAACAACTGCCACCTGAAAATCACAGTTTTACAAGTATGGACATGAACAGGTAGCGACTGTTGATAAGAACCACATGTGTGTCTGAATAGTTATTTAATACTTAAAAAAATTGAGCTTAGAATTTCTCTATTTCTACAGAGTATAACATTAAATGTGTTACCTATTTGGACACTAATGCTGAGCTTGTGTTTATGAGAATTGTGAGTGTCTATGCATTTATTTACTTAAAAGAATATTTCGCATTTTGACATTTCCTGCCTTTGTCAAAGGTTTAACGATCTTAAGCAGAAAAATTGCTGAGGTGCCTGTGAAAATTCTGAGAAACTAGAGTAGAGAAGCTAGACATGTTATAGAAGAGGTTAAATATACCAAGTGATTGAAATTGAACACAGTGGAGATGAAGAAAGAGAGGAGTGAGTGGAAAGGCAAAGCAGAAAGACATGCAGAGGGGTGACCACAGATAGGTACTGGACATGAATAATAAGAATAAGTTATGATCATTGTGGGATAGTGTGGGGACAGAGCCAGGAGTGCAGTTTCCAGGCTCTGGGCCTCACGTGGAAAGGTGTGGCTCAGGTAGTAAATGGCCATCAACTGTGATTGGATGGCCGTCAGCTGTGGCTAGTTGGCCGTCAGCTGTAACCAGTGAGTCATTGGGCACTAATATAACTGCTGTGGCTACGCTAGCAGAAAATGGGGGCTAGCAAGAAGATGGGGGTGAGCTAGCAAGCGGCGGAGTGTGGATTGTGGATTGCAGAGAGGCAGATTGCAACTAGCAGGTGAGGTTGGTTGGCAGAGACAAGTGGACGGCGGGTTGCGGATCGTGTGGCTCCCACCTCCTGTGTCCCCAGTCCAGCTACCAGTGAGACTATAGTGGTATGACTCCCCTACCTATGGCTCCGTGGGTGTTCCTTTTTGGCCTCACCATGTCCTGTGTTCTTATGTGGGGAGCGGGACCGGAGACCCCTCATGACACCCTGCATGACAGATAGCATATTAGGAAGTTCGCTCTAGGTATGAGAACTGCAATGAGGAATTGGCATCAGAGCAAAGCCCACCCAGTAGACAGTTTTGATAGCTGTTCATCTCTGCTAGAACAGCATGCTACTCCAGCGAAAGGTGGTCTTGCTAAATCCTGTAAACAAGCCTCAAGGATGTGTCACTGTAAATGAGAAAGCTGAGGATGGAGATTAAAAACCTGCTCAAATTCACACAGGTGGTAGGCAGCAGAAATGAGTTTCAAGCCAAGTACAGTCCAACTCCAGGGCCACACGCTTTCCAGTCAGCACTCAGCAGTGGGTCCCCTCTCTGATCGAAGGCCTGAGGGAGAACAGGACTCTAAGGGACAGAGACTGTCATTCACAGTGCCTCGCAATAAATCGTGGTGGTTACAGCACACGTCCTGGACTTGTGGTTAACAAGCACTGTCCTTAGAATTGCCTTCCACGAAGAAGGAATAGTGTGTGTTTATATGTGCTAGCAAGTTAGATGAGACCTTTAGCTTTAAAAGTAATTCTCCATAGCCTGTGACTTGAGCAATGACACACGAGCTAGCAAAATGTCCTTTGCTACCCAGCTTTTTCTACCGTCAATATCATTTGCTTCTTTGTGCCCAATCACTGTCTGTAAAGATGTTTCTGAGAACGAACGTCAGAGTCTGCCCACAACAGGTCAGAGAATCAAAGCAATTTCCCAGGGTAAACTTTTAGGGGACATCAGTGATCATGAAGGCTGAGAGCCCGCTAGTTAGCCCATCTTACAATCACTGCCCTGCTCGCAGTATCCTCACCCGGCCTTCCTTCTGGGAGTCAGGACCACCCAAACTGAGCAGAAGGCCAGTGCAGAACCGAGAGCACACACTCCCTGCTGCAGCCTAGCCCTGCCCGTCACTGTCACCCCTGCCATCCATTCAGCCTCATCAACTCCAGCCTCTTCCTGCCTGCTCAGATCCTAGCAATCAGATTCCAGCTAAATCTCCAGTTCTGGACACCATTTCTCATTATTCTACACAGATTGTGTCTCCCAGACAGTGTCGAGAGAGAAGTGACTTGGTCAAAATGGAACCAAAACTAAAGCCAATCAACCAAAACATATTTAAAAAATCATCCCCTTTTATACATACATTGGCCAGCTTAACACCAAGGGACAACTTTCAATAAAATAACCTTTGCCATTTCTCTAAAACCTTTGCCTGCTTGAATTTTCCACCAGAGCACTGACAAAAGCACCTGACGTGTTACATGTGTAATTGTTTATCTTCTTCCCCCACCCACTCTAGATTCTAAATTCTCAGAGAGTAGGGACGTTTATCTCCAACACCTGCAACTGTGCCTAGTACAAGGTGAGGACTTAACATGTGTTGTGATTGGAAAGGCACCTGTCACACCACTTTCTCCTGTTTATTTCCAAGGCCACCCCTGAGGTTCACTTTAACCTCAATTAATTTATAAAATGTGAGAAAAAAAATATACCTTTGTGCCAACCCAGTCTGACTCTGGGGTTCTGTACTATTCCCCACTCTTCCCATCTTCCACCATATAGGGTGGGCAACCATCACGTTTTCATCCCATTCCACATTATTTTTCATAGTTTCATATTCCCACATTAGTTTCACATTAGTTAACCTAGCACTTAGTAGTTGGGATCTGAGCTATTGGAACATAAGGACAATCTCATTTTGACTAGAGAAAGAAACAAGAATTGTAACTGATATTTACTGAGAGCTTATTATGTAGAAAGCATCATGCTAAATCCTTTGAGCTCATCATCTAATTTAATCCACACAACACACCCATGAGATAGATATTATTGTTGTTGTTATTGTTATTATTATTCCCATTTTGCAGTTCAAGAAACTGAGGATGAAGAAGTAATGTACCTAAGGTTACATGGATTGTAAGTAACGGAATTGTCATGTGGGGTCTCTGGTGTTCCTTTTGGCCTCACCATATCCTGCATTCTTATGCGGCGAGCGGGACCAGAGACCTCGCATGACAAGAATCCAGCTCTGTCGACAGGAAAGTCTGTGCTCCTAAGGAAGAAAGAATGGAAAAAGAGAGAAGGGAATTGGGATGAGGACTGTATTTATGTTTTGTGGAACCATTATAGCTATATCTAAGAAAGTTAAGTTTTTAAAAGACAACTTTTAAAAACTATCATTTCAATGTGAAAAGATGTGTTTGGGGCTAGAGAGTTTCAGAGTTACAGTGATGAAGTTATTAATTTCTGCAGTTAAAAGTGCTTTAACTATATAAGTGTATAGTCATAACACCTAAATGTTACTGAACAAACCCAGGGCAAGAGTTAATACCCATTCTTATGGCCACCAGCTGTGCCATTAGCATAGGCTCCTAGGAATGCTTGTCACTCCCTCCTCCTGGCGTGATAAAAAGAGCTCAAAGCCTAAACTGAACAACTCTGTGGCTCTGGCTGCAGCTTTTTTTCTTTTAAAAGTGCCATCTAGCCAAACGCAGTCTGCAAATGCAAATCAAATTCCTTAGCTAATCAGTTGTGTTCTCACCACTGGGAGTAATGGAAATGCAGGCTGTAGAGCAAATAACTGAACTTGACGTGTGCCAGTTTCAACCTCTGGGTTCTGAGGACATCCCAAGTAAAGCACCACCTCCGAGAAAGCCTATCAAAGGAAGGAAGTGGATGGGAGGAAAGAAAGAGGTGTGAACGGGTGATCAAATGGAATCAGAAGATGAAACCACCTACTTCCCAACTTGGCCCAGGGCTTTTCATGATTATCCTGAGTGACGTCAACTTTCTAGTTTGGGAGAAGCCACTGTTCCACTGGGCGGCTGGACTTCTTGGAATAAGATGAAAGGATGTCATGCTTCTTCTGTTCTTCTAATGTGGGTGGGTGGCTCCTAGCACAGTTCAGGACAGGAGTCCTTGACTGGTTTATCTTGCTACCGGTCCAAGAGTCCCTGTGCCCTACGCTTCCGAAAGCCAAAACTCCAAACGTAAGAGTTGGGAGTAAGGAAAGGTTTATTCATCGAGAAGGTGCCGTTCGAGAAGATGCGGGTTCTAATCCTCAAATCAATCTTAAGAAAATACAGAGTTCAGGCTTCTTTTAAGTCAAGGGAAGGGAAGATGGGAGGGGCAAGAGGTGATTGAGGACCACAGACATCTGGGTACCAGCAGGGTCTGAGGAAGACCCAGAAATCTCTAAATCTGTTTGTTCCTAGTCTGTTCACCCAGCTGATCTGAGTCCGCTTTCGAGGTTCCTGCAAATCTTTGATAAACTATCATTATTTTTGTACACATTTCCCCCACCTGCTTGAGAGCAGCACCTTCCGGCAAGGGGCTGTTCTTTTAAAAACTCAAGCCCCAAGCAGAATTCTTCTAATGATCAGAATATCTCTAGCAGGAGCTGTTAGCCTGAAGGCCTCAGGAACAATGCAGGCTGGAATAAGATTGGGCCAGAGAGACGGATCATTTCACTGTTACAGTGATTGTCTTGACCTTCACAAAACTGCCTTCAAACCTCTCCCCTAAAATATTTCTAGTTCAAAAATGACATGTTTTGGAGACCTGTGATAAGAGAAGTGGGCTCTTGTCTCTGCTCTGGCCTAATGCGCACCAATAGGTAAGTCATTTACCTACCCTGTAAGGTCCAGTCAGACCAGGGAGTATTGTGCAGTTGAGGTTTATATGCCATTAGGGACAAAGAGAGGAAAACGGGTCTGGGATTTCAAAGGCAATAAGCAATTTACAGGTAGCTGAGTAAGAGGGGAACACAGGTGACAGGCAAATCCCTGCTAGCCATCTCTGAAACAATGGGACATGAGGTGGGGGGTCTAGTTAACAGACCCCGGCTTAGAGACTTTCTATGTGCCACAATATGTTGATTCCCTTCCAGGAGGAGAAGACCTTTCCATCTGAATCTCTTAGGCAGGAAAGGGCATGGGTCAAAGTTTCTCTCTGGGTCTTTTGTTTCTTAATAACCAACTTAAAACCAATATCCCAAGAGGCACACTTTGGGGGGGGGCAAAACCTTGGTCCCCTTCAGTGGTGCTAGGGGCAGGTTGGAGACATGGCAGCCTCTGCTCCTTAACTTACTGTCTGATGGCGGAGGCAGGCAACTGGTCACTCTATAATGAATTACAAACAAATTTCCAAAGGCAAGGAAACCAAGTATGGCGAGAACTTCGATCAACAGAACTTGACTGAAACTGGGAGCAGAGAAGATTTCCCTGAGGAATACTAACTTCTGTGACATTCCAGGAGAGCTCCGAAGGATGAGTGGGAGGTCAGCTGATGTGTGGGGTGGTGGGGGGAAGTGAACAGATGGTGGGGGGGATAGGGGTAATTCAAAGAAACAACATAAGCAATGTAATTTGCAGTGAAATGAAATGAAAATGTGAGGTCTCTTGTTCAAGGCTATTAAGAATGTAAGGTTTTTGAGAGAGAAGCATTAAAGCAAGTGTGGGGTCCCTCTAAGCACTGGACCCTACGCAGGTCACATGCCCAAGAACCTCTCCATGGAACAGAGTATGATGCTCAGGGGTGGGGAGGAAATGAAAGGCCAGTATGGCTCCGGAAGGGTGGTATTAGATGGAGCTGGAGATCAGACTCTCTGAGGATTGCATTGGACTAGAAAACAAAGTTATGGTGTTTTTACTGTCTCAATAATCCAGGCAGTGATTTCACTTTCATTGAATGTTTTTATTGATTTTGCTTAGTCATCATGAATTTGGTGTCTTCCATGGTTACTTCTACAGATGAAACCGAGACTACAGAAATTGTTCAAATCGGAAAAGCTTGGCCTCTGGTCTTTTTGCTTTCTTGGTGTCAGATGCCCAGGTTGATCGGTGGTAACCCCAGGCTTGAGGCAAAACCTCTTGGAAGGTCCAGGGAGCCACTGCTCTGCTTGGTCCCGGATGTTTATTCAGCACTCATTTTACTCAGCCCAGAGTAGAGCACCACTGGCCCACCAGCACCCCATCCAGGCGGTGTCAATTGAGCATGCCAAAAAGCACAGGTCACAGGATCAACCCTGAGTCTGTAGCTCCCTAACAAAACATGGATTGTTGAACTGCTGCACGGGGCTGAAGGCAGCTTTCAAATGTAAATGAAAACGGAAAATTCATTACTTATGCTATTACCCAAGTTCAAATCCTGGCTTTTGCACAGTATAGTTAGGATGTGTTCTTAGTCCAGATATTTATTTAGTTGTTTATTTAAACGTAAACATTTAAAAATAAAGTAATAAACACATTTTCAAAAATTCTGACGATGGCATCTAATGAATCTCCAGGCATTTTCTAGGCATATACAAGGTATTTTCGTATTTTTTTACACAAGTGGATTCTGCTGTTATGTTTATCTTTATTTATGCCTCTTAAAATATTATCCTTTTCTTATGGGCTTCGCAGAATTTCATTTGCCTGATATGCCGTATTGAAACAGTCCTATTAACAAACATATAGGTTGCTTTCTGTTTGGGGTTAGAACAATGCTTAACATCTTGACTCACTTGCGCAAATCTGACAGCACCATACATTCCTAGAAATAGACCTGCTAGGCCCAAGGTTATGGGAATTTTCAATTTTGGTAAGTATTACCAAATCAGCCAAGTTATTTCAGCGAGACTTGATTTCTTCATGTCTGTAAACAATGGACAACAATGACTTTCTCAAAGCTTCCCTATAAGGATTACATGAGATTAAGGCATGTGAAAGTCTAGTCCCGTGTTTCCCTGAAAATAAGACCTCGCTGGACCATCAGCTCTAATGCATCTTTTGGAGCAAAAATTAATAGAAGACCTAGTATTGTATTATGTTAATTACATTATAAAGACCGGGTCCTGTACTAATTTTTGCTGCCAAACATGTATTAGAGCTGATGGTCCAGCTAGGTCTTATTTTGCGGGGAAACAGTATATAGTAATGAAACTGTCAATGAATGGTCATCTCTCGCTTTCCTTTTCCTTCGACTATTTATGAATACTATAATTTGTGACTATAGTTTTAGTTATGAACTCAGCCAACAGAAAATTTACAGAAAATTCTGTAACACCGTATCCACGTCCAACTCCACCGCTGAATGTATAATAACTCTTCCAATCTCTGGAGGTCAAAGGGTATTTTCGACAGAACACAAAATTTGACATTAGTTCTAAATACTGCTTTTCTAGGCTAATAAAGGTGGCTTGGTTTGACAGTTGCCTCTTTCAACCTGTATGTCCCTGATGATAGAAAACAAACTGTACTAGACTGACATACCAACTAAGATGTACCTTCCGGTCACATCTGTCGTAGTGCCGTGGTAATCTTACTGCTCAACTCAAGTCATTCATGTGTGACTAAAACCCGTGTGTCCAACTCGGAAGAAAAACGTTTTGACAAAAACTACGGAAAATTTTAGAGCTCTCATTTCCACTTGCAGAAACTACGCTGTGTCTTCCCCAAACCTCCAGGGCCCTGGGTCATTTGTAAATGCACGAAGCGTGCAGAGGTGCATGTGGCACCTCGGAGGGACCCCTCCACGCGCGCGGACACCCAGGCGTGAGGCCGAGCGTCCGGGAAGGGCCGGCCGGGCCAGGGGGCCAGGGCTGCGCTCGGTGCCGGCGGCTGCTGCTGCTGCGGAGGTAGCGCCGCTTGGACTCCGCGCGGAGCACGCGCGGCCCGACAGCGCTCCGCCTCGGGGCCAGGATCCCGCGGGTCACCGCGCCCGGCCAGGGGGACGCAGACGTGTCACCGGAGCCTCGCGCCTCACGCAGCCCAACCTGAGCCGCCGCGCGCGGCGCGGGCGCGAGGCGCCAGTCGGGACTCGGCTCCCGGGGACGCCCCCCCCACCCCCCCCGCGGCGTCCTCACTGTCCCCACGTCGCGACCCCGACTCCGGCCGCGGCCCGGGACGCGTCCCCGAGCGGCGGAACAAAGGGCGCCCGGCGGCGGCGCGGCCCGGGGCGGAGGCTCCGCGCGGGGGCGGCGAGTGGGCGAGGAGGCCGGGCCGCCGCGGGCCCCGGGCGCGCTTCCGCCGCGCACGCCGCGGTCCATGGGAGGCTGGCCGGCGGGGGCGGGGGCCGCGCAGCCGGGGAGTTTCAGGAACTGGAGGAGCGGGCGGCGGCTGCGCTCGGCCAGCGCCCAGACTCGGGGCCGAGGCGGAGCTGTCGCCGCCGCCGCCGCGCCGGGGCCCAGTCGCGGCCGCCCTCACCCTCGCCTGCCCGCCTGGGGCCGACCGCGCGGCGCGGGAGCGGAGCCGGCCGTCCCGGGCCGCAGGGCCGCCCGCCATGGCCACCAAGGTGAGGGGCGCGCAGCGCAGGCCCGGCGGCGGGCGAGGGGGGTCCGGGCCGGGGACGCGGGCGAAGCGGAGGCGCCGGCTGCGGGCGCTGGGGGGTCGTGGGGCGGGACCCCGGGCGGGAGCGGGGACCCCGGGCGGGAGCGGGGCCTCCGGCACAGTCTGCCGCTGAACGTGCGCGCGGCGGCCGCCGGAAGGCAAAGTCCCCGCAGCGCCCGGCTCGCCCGGAGGAGCCGTCCCGGCCAGCGGTGTCCAGCCCCCGGTGCCCCGCACGTCCGGCCGCGGCCCCGCCCGCCGCCTCCCGCAGGACTCCCCGCGCGCCCCGGGGTCTGGGGACGCGGCCCGCCGGGCGAGCACGCGGCCTTTTAAATCCCCCCGAGCGCTCCCGCCGGGGGAGGGAAAACGCGAATTGACCGCCCCGCGCTTCCCCTTCCTTTCTTACTTGTTTATTTTTCTCTCTTTTGTTTTGTTAGCGTTTCAGTTTGAATGTTATTTCCAGCGTGAATCACATACAAAGAGGGAAATGACTGGGCTTTCAGGAACGCGTTTGCTCGGCCGAGGCCCGGGCCCGACTTACGCGGTGGAACTCGGCCTCCTGCCGGGTGATTGGCCCCGAGCGGGGCTGCGCTTACTTTAGAGTCTTTTTCGTAGAATTGGAGGTCACCCTGCGCTGCCGGCGTCACCCTTCCCTGGGGTGTGTTCCTTAATTCTGGATGTAAACTGGCAAAGCCAGGACCTTTGAATGAAGATTCCGGGAGGCCGTCCTGCGTTTTAAGGAACGCATGGACTTTTGCAAATCGTGCTTTGTCCTGTCACTTTTGTAAAGAGCAGCAGCCTGTTCCATATTTGTGTTTGAACCCTGTGAGCTTTTTTTTGGTTTGTTGAAAGCCTAACGTTTTTGTTGTGGGGTTTTTGTTTTTGGTAGAAAGACTTAGGAAAGTAGTACGAAATGCGAAATCCCTTTAGAAGATCAGATTGTCTGAGACCATTTCAGTCCGTTAAATTTTTTGCTCTAAATTTATGTAGTCGCAGTGTTTAGTTTTTTTTTTTTTTTTAAAGGTTGCTCTTCTCCAGGGGACCTGTTGCCTGCAGTTACTGAAATAATTACCTTCTTGTTAATAGATTATCAGCTATACTCTTCCTTGGTTTTATAAGATGTGATAGAACTTGCTACCTTTTTAATGTATATAACTTTTTGTGGATCCTTTAAAAACAAAACAGAACTCAAGCCAAGATGTCTTAAGGAAATTTGATTTTGAGGTTTGTGGCCACATATTCCAAAAATTACCGGTTACACGGCCTTGTTTTACACTCACCTTGCAACCTTAAAAGCTGTTTGTGGTAGTTATGTTGGTGGTGGTCAGGGCGGTGGTATTTCACACTCTGATCTAATGCATGTTACTGGTACTGTCTTTTAGGTGGCTCCAGGATTAGCAACTAGTGTGGGTATACATGATGAAAAATTTGATAGTTACACCTGCACTTAGTTTTTCCATAAAATCAAAAAGGACAGTTATTGTACTAAACTTGAATTGCACATGTCCTCACTAAACACAAGCCTTAAAGCATGTGTCAGCACTTCCAACTTGATTATCTACACCACTCTGAAGGCAAATTCCAGTAACTCTGGCTGTTAGTTTCTTTTACCTTTCTAATCACTATTCCACATGGGACTCATTTCCTTGTTTACATGGTGGCAAACTACTTCCATTTTTTTAAGAAAGGAGGAGCAAAAGAGCACTTATTAAAAGAGGACCCTCCTCAGAGTTCTGGTTTTCCTACTTCATGGTGATTCTGTGTCAAACCAAAGTCTCATTTTATTTGTTCCCAGAGAAAGTTGTACTTGCTGTTTCCCCTCCAACATCTAGTGGTTTGGGTTTTTCCCTTCCCTTTCTTTAATTGGGTAGTTGGGGAGCATGTACTTTTAGTAACTAATAACATCTAACTTTTTAATAAAATTTTAAGACTCATTTGGTACACAGGCTCTTGCTAGGAGCATTAAGTGATGACAAATAATGCAATATCTGGACATTTTAGGTAGTGTCAGGTTTCCCTTTGAATTTTCCTTTGAAGCCAGAGTATGGCTTCTGTTTTAGGTATGATTTTCTTATGTATTTTTCTTACATGTTTTCTTGAAGATACAGTTATCTTTGAACTATCGTGATTTTTAAAAAACTCCTCTGGCATACTCACCTTTTAGAAGAAAACTCAATTCTTCACTGCCAAGAAAAGTTAATCAGTAACTGCATATTTTAAAGGGATTATCTGTTCTTTGATCCTAATCCCTAACCCAGTAGAAAGTGAATTCAGTTTTGAGTGCATGTCGCTAAATTGAGTCGAGTTTCATTTAACAAATACAGGGAAAGGCTAATATGAATGTGTAAAGTCTTAACTTCTGTTAGAAGACTCAACAGGTTGATTTTGACACAGTCATATGGTGAATTTAGAGTAAATTTTTATTTATTAAATCTTGGGGAAAAATTTTTTTACCCATAACATATCAAAAGGGACATAAAGAAAATCATTAGGAAATTAATCGAATCATAGCTACTATATAATTTAGATGTAATAGCCATGTCAAAGTTAACCTTTGGTAACTAATTTGGGTCCTTTTGTGATTACATATAGTTTTAGGAATAATCATTACAACAAGATTTTAGGAGTCCCTGGTGCCTTTAATAAAACACAACATCTCTTTCCAGCTCTAGTGTCTAAAGTTATACGTTTGTGTTATATTATAATTAAGTAGATGTGGAATGTTGAAATACTACTAGGAAATGAGTGAATTGCGCAGGACTGTTCTATGATAAACTTAGAACAGTTCGGAAAGCATACTTTGTACTCTCTCCTGAGCAAAAATCTCTTGAACTGAAAAAAAGAATAAAATACCAGAAATATCTTTCTAAAGAGCCTTAGGATTAAAGTTGGTTTTGATAGTTGTTTTTAAAAAGTGTGGAAAATGCTAACCATTCAATTTTGTATAATAGTTATATTTTCTAAAGTTTCTTAATAAGTAGAATGTCTGGACAGTTTTTGTATAGTCTCAAAGAAAAATTCTATGACAGTAAGAAGGTAAACCAATTTCTTAATAAAGAAGGAATAGATTAGAAAGCATAAAAATTTTGCAGAGTTTTCTACTGCACCGTTTGTATATTGACCATCTGAAAATTATAGTTTTACTTTGCCCTCCTAACACTTTGTAGTTTACTTTGCATATGCGGTTCCTTTTTTTTCTGGAATGCTGTTTGTTCTCTGTCCTCTGACCCCAGTACCTTCTTTTTACCCATGTCGCAGCTCAAAGCATCACTTCCCCTAGAAAGCATCCCTGACCTCCCCGACCTTTGTTACAGGGTCCTGACTGCCATTGTAGGTTTGTTTCTGCAACTGGGGGCTGTCTCCTTTAGGTTGCTGTCAGCGCCAGGAATCTGGGACTGTGTGTGTTTGCTTTGCATTCTCTGTCCAGCCCAGAACCAAAGCTCTTGATAAGCTGTTATTACATGAATGAATGTTAAATTTTCTTGCCTCAGTTCTTCCCTCTCCACTTTGAAAGAGCAAAAAGATATTCCAGTGAGATAAGTAACTGTTAAAGAAAATTCTTTAGTTCTAGCTGTAAACTTTTGTTTAATTGTGTGTTTTAGTAAATTTTGTTTTAAGTATACATGCACAAAGGAAAATACACATCTACAGCTTAGTAGCAATTTATTTTTAAATATAATAACTCAGGTTTACTAATGATCATGTTACCAGAGGGGGGTGCCATTCTTGGCGCAATGCTCAAGCTTGGTTTCCACACCAGGGGTGGAACTGGCGGTGTCCGGGCTAGGTTCCCACACCAGGAGTTGAACCTGGACCTCGGGGAGGAAAACTAGGAATCCTGGCTACTATGTTACCGGGGGTTGGGCCCTCCTCAGCGCAGTGTCCAGCTTCTTGGCATCTCAAGGAAAGAATTGAAGAAGATACTGAGGTAAAGTGGTGAAAGAGCAGTTTATTAGAAGAAAAGGTACACTCCAAAGAGGTAGAAGTGGGCCCGAGCAGAAGGCATTGGCTCAAGGGCATCATTATTAGAAGAGAAAGTACACTCCAAAGGGATAGGAGTAGGCCTGAGCAAAAGCATGGCTCTGAATGGCGAGGACTTGGAGTTTTTATCCCTTTTTCCTCTAGAATGGGCTGTTCCTCTCTGGGCGTGGGACCATTTGACGGACACCTGTGATTGACAAAGGGCTATTACCTCATCTTCTTAGACTGCGCATGTTCCTTCCCAGAATTCAGTCTGTTATAATGATATTAATGAACTTCTGGGCGTACGCATGATGTTATAATGAGGGTATACTGAGGCCCAGGTGAAATGAAGGTCGTTGTGGCCTTTACTGCGCAAGTATGAGTGACCGGTTTAATCTAGTTGGGTATTTTGTACCCATTTGTTTCCTCATAGGGATGGATAATTACAATGAAAAGGGGACGTTTTGGGCAGACGGGAGACCTTTTGGGCGGTCACATTCTGTGGGTTGTGTTGGACGTGCAGGAATGCAGTGACCCCATGCCTGTCTCTAACCGCCTGCCTGTCTTCCCCTTGAGAGACGTGATCCCCATAGAATCTATATGGGAAGTTGAAGGACAGGAGGTCTTTCCTTCTGTATCGGCTTCCTACAGGGGCATAGAGCTGTCCCTACCTATTGGGGATTTACAGAGCTCTCGTCCTATCTGATCTTAGACGAGTGGAAGGGGTCTGAGATCTGCCAGGAAGACCGTGTTCTGACTTCTTTGGTTGGGACTGGTAATCTTGCTGGCGTGTCATCTGTATCCCCAGGGCCCCTGAATGAGGGAAAATAGATTTTAATAATAAATTTTAAAATGTTGGCTTGATGAGCAGAGCTCAAAGCTATGGATGTGGGGTGGCTACAGGATGGAAAATCCGTCAACTCTATGGAGCCTGTGGCCATTCACCCAGTCATTCAGGTGGCGTTAATTGTCCAGGAACTGGGCCCAGAATGGGTGGGAAAGAACGCGAGGCTTCAGTGATTATAATCAACAAGTCTAAATAAACTGATTTACAAAATAATTAAGAAGCAGGGTGGTAGGGGCTAAGAAACTGGGGAAAAGGAAACATAAGGAAAAGTAAACTCAAAATCCCTATAGGAAAGAAAACTTAAAAGTTTTTCAGTGGGAGGGGGAGGGGGCTACTCTCTTGGCCTGTATCAATTACATGAGAAACTGGTTCTTATGTTTTAAGGTGACTGGAACAATCTTCATACTTCGGAGACTTTGAAAAGATTTATCTTAACCCATGAGTTGTTAAAAGTGTCTTTAATTTTTTAAAGTATAGGGTTTTTCTATTTATCTTTTTGTTAATGATTTCTAACTTAATTGCATCGTGATCAGGGAATTTGATTGTTACTGATACTATACCTGAAAATTTGTTGAGGTTAACTTTGTGCCAAGCATATAGTCAGAAATGTTCCACGTGTGCATATATATATACACACACATATATGTATGTGTTCCCCAATTGATATGTGTGTGTTTTCATCAGACTGAACTTACTAATTACTTTGTTCACACCTGTATCCTTACTGACTACTTGATGTGGTGTATCTAACATATCTTTTGTCTGCTTGAAGGACATGGTAAAATGGTGGATTTAAAAAAAGATCTCTGAGTTTAGAATTAGCATTGTCTTCCACGTGACTTGAACTTTTTATCATTATGAAGTGACGCTCTTTGTAGTATATTTTTTCTTAAAGACCATTTTGTCTAAAGTTAATGTGGTTTCACTAGCTTTCTTTTGGTAAATATTTATCGGCTATATAAAAGTCTGTAGCTGAATTTTACCTTTTTAATCTGGCTTTGTGGCTAGAGAATTTTCTGTGCTTTTATTTGTGTTTACTGATGTGTTTGGGTTCCTGACTACCATCTTGTAGACTGATTGAGGATCCCTCCTCCCCTCTTACTTCTTTCCCACCTCCCTCAACTTTTTGGAAAGTTTATTCTGTATGTTACTGCTGAGTTTATTCAATGTTACTGCTGAGAAGTTAGCCATCTAATATTGTTCCTTTATAGACGATCTGACTCTTCCCTCTGTCTGTTTTTAAGACCTTCTCTGTGTCTTTAGTATTTTGCAGCTTCACTGTAGTGTTTCCATGTGTGGATTTTATTTATTAATACATAGCTTGGGATTTAACAGGTGTCTTGGGTCCTTCAGTAGCTCTAGAGCAGTGCAATTCAGTAAAACTTGCTGTGATGGTGTACATGTTTTACATCTCTGCAGCCCCACATGGTGTCACCTGCCACGTGTGGCTGACGAGAATTTGAAATGTGGTTAGTGTGACTGAGGAACTGTTTTTAGTTTTAATTTAAATAGCCACATGTGCTTAATGGTTACTGTACTGGGGAGTACAGCTGCAGAAAATTCTCAGCGATTATTATTTCATGAATATTGTGTCTTCCCATTCTCTCTTTCTGGAACTCTAATTAGCATGAAAAGGTCCAACAGACATCTAACTTCCTGACTTAACCTGTCATGTTTTGTTTCTGTGCTGCATTCTGGATAATTTCTTTGGCTCTTATGTTCAGTTCACTATTCTTTTTTCAGTTGGGCCTAATCTGCTCTTTTGTCCATACCTTTAATTTTTAATTATATTTTAGTTTTAGAAATTATATTTGGTTCTATTTAAAATCTACTTGGTCATTCTTTATAGTCTCTCATTCTTTCCTTATATTTTAAGCTTCTCTTAAGCATTATAAAACTTATAGTTTGTGTCTGTTAATTCTACTGTCTGAAGTCTAATTAGGCCATCTATTTCTGCTCATTCTCACTCATGGTGCTTTGTTTTCTTGTGTTTTTATTTTTTGTTTTTTTTCTGTGAGTTGCTCATCTTTCTTGGAACTTCATCGGAGAGAATTTTGATACCTAAATTGAAGTTATGGTCCTCCAGAGAGAATTTATCATTGCTTATACCAGTCTCCTGAAGACACATCCTTGGGGTTACTCTGACTTTAATTCCTGGCTTAATGTTTTTCCAGCTATACTGGGTAGCATAAATTTGGAGCTCAGGGGAAGTTTTCCCCTCTTGCCCTGCTCTGTCAGTGATGATAAGTTTCCTTGCTGTTGAGGTCTCTCATGTTGAGGTCCTTTTGGGGTCCCAGCTTCTGGCTCAGTACAGAAGTCCTGTCCTCCCCTGGTACAGTCCAGTTTTCAGAGCACAGACCCAAACTTACGGTTTCCAGGGTTTGGAGGAGACTTCTGGGGTGGAATCCTGCCTCAGCACATGTTTTTTCCCCAAGGTTTCTGCTCTCATTTCCTCTGTGATCTCTCCAGATCCTTTCCTTTTGTGCTGACTCAGCAATCTGTTTTAAAAGGTATTTATTTTTTTGCTTTTACTATTTTATTCAGCACTTAAGTGTTTCAGTCTGGAGGCGGTTGGGATATCAGCCTGCCGTGTTTGCCAGAACAAAATCCAAGTCAGAGCAGCTTTGTAACAGACTGAAGTGAAGGAATGGCGTATGTGCACACAAAGTGTTCAGCTATTCTTGGGAGGGAAAAAGATGAAGCAAAAGCAAAATCGTTAAGCATTTTAGTTGAAACAAAATGTTAAATCAAGAATCAAAATAATGGACTGTGAGCATTTTACTTTCCAATTGGTACTTCTTTTCTCATCCTTCCCTCCCCCCGTATTATAAAAACTCATGATAGATTTAACCCATTTATTCATTTTTAGGTATTGTAAGTACAGTGCTTATAAGGATGTTATTCAGTATGACTCAATTCTTCTGAGCTATTTTTAGCATCTGAAAATCGAGTAATGTGGTCCTAGGTCCTATTACCTGTCGAGACAGGACCCAAAAGTCACCTGCTGTGGCTGTTCATTAAGTCAGCGACATAGAACTTTAGGGCTGAGTTAATGAGAATGAAAAATGCTGCTTTCTTCTGGGAACTGTTACCTGTGGTCGTTCACGGATTCCTTCATTTGAACTCAGATGAGCTCAGGGCCAGGTCCTTGGCTCCACGATGCGATGTCATCTGAAAGGCCTTGTCTTTGTCCTCAAATAGTATGTCCCCCAAGCTGTAGTGCCTGAGAGGGTGCAGGCTTTCTGCCGGGCTGGGGTGGGAGGAGTGTGGGTCCTCCGTGGGGCTCCTGCCTGGCCTTCTCGAGGCAGCAAGGCTTTCAGAGGAGCTAAGTCTTGAAATCGTTTTTCTTTACTTTTTTGAGTGAATTTTAATCCTTATTTTATCATATCAGTCGTTTTTAAAATACGTACTAGTAAGTACATTTTGAGAGTCTGCAAGTCCAGTGTTGGTTTTGTAGGGTCCCAGATACTGAGTTCAGCAGACATTCCAATAGCTTCTGTGTGCCTTTTTTGTGTTGGAAGTAGGGGTAAAATTTGGGTCCTTGTTTAAATGTGCTATTTAAAATGTACCAGTTAAATGCCAGTTTAAATGTATTTTCTAATGCAAATTCACAAAAGAGGGCTTCAAAATGTAGACGATGGGTCTTAATAGTAGTTGTTTGTCTTGAGGTGGCTGCGCTTATTTAGCAACTTCTTTTTCATCTTTCAGCCTGTTTTATATTCTCAAGATTTGGAGTAATGAATATTGATTGATTGTGTAATAAGGAAGAAAACAAGTTCCATTTTTTTTAAATTTAAAAACGTTCTGTCATTAACCAGGCCTCTAAAGCAGATTCCCAAACTTACCCACCTTTGGTTCATTTGTTTTGAATTATACTAAGATGAGAAAAATGTTTTTAATGCTTATAAGTAGTAAGTGGCATGTCAATAGAAAAATGCATTCAGGATTACACATAGAAATTTATTTTACTTTCTTAAGCACTATATGTTCATACTTCTTCCAAAGGAGAAAAAGTATGTCTTTTTAACTTTTAAAAATAAATAAAAAATTACTGAACAAACATCACTAAACCTGAAAGTCTTAAAAATTACTGTTTTCTAAATACATTTGTAGTTTTACCCGCTCTCCACAGCCGTCCTCTCAGAAGCTGAGAGGAAGCTGAGCAAGCAGCCAGTCCTTTTGGGTCAGCCGCGGATTTTTATCACTTCTGTAGGAGCCATCTTCATAAGCTTTTAGTCAAGAGTTAAGATGTTTACAGCCCTTTTGTTGATGTGTCAGACTTTGTGCTGTGATTGCTGTTACCAGTAAGTAAAACATATTCAATGTTCTTATAACCAAAAAAACCCAAAAAGCTAGAAAATCAGTAGCCGTTCGAGCAGTAAGATTTGTAGTTACTTTAGATTGATCCATCTTAATCATTTAAAGCCAACGTAATATCAAAAAATATGGAGATTGTTTCTTAAAATTCAGATAGTTAAAGCTACTTCTGGTTCTAGTCTTTACTACTGTGTCTATACTATTTTAAAACCCATTCCCATTTTTGATAAGTAAAAACATCTCATGCCCTTCCTGTAGTCTGTATTACAAAAGTGGTAGGTTGTGTTCTCTGAAATGCGAGTACGGATTACACATTTTCCCCCAAACTCCCCTCCTCTGACTCGTTAGGAATGTCTGCTAATAAAGGTTATGATAATGGGAATAAGCTTCCGTCTAAGAGAGAAGTTGGACTCTTACTAATGTAGTGACGATCGCGTGTTCTGAGTTTTGGGCATTAATGGTTGAGCTGTGGTACCCTAGCTGCATCCCAGCCCCCCATCCTGGGAGCTTGTTAAACCACAGTTTGCTGGGCTCCACACCCAGAGTTTCTGATTCAGGAGATAGAACCCGGAACATGTATTTCTGCAGTTCTTCGGCTGATGCTCCTGGTCTGGGGACCAGAATATGGAAAACAAAAAGTAGGAACCTGGATTCTGCCCTTCGTTCATCCCTGGAATCTGTGGACTATGAAGTGAGTGGGTACTAGCACGCTGCATGCAGTGAGTATTGTTTTCTTGCTTAAAGGACTCTTCATTCTGAGTTCAATTTCAAGTGACACTGAAAATCAAAAGATTGATAAAGTATTCTCTCAAGTAAAAGCTGTTAGTGTCTCATCCACTTGTGATTTTCAGTAACTTTTCAGTGTTGTATTGATTCGTCATTTGTAGCACGTACAAAATGACTTAGCACTATTAGGGTCTGATTATTCTTGTGCTGAGGTGACTGTGATGCTTATTGCTTTTCCTGTTGCTTTTTAGTTAGCCAGAAAATATGCCACATAATTTTGTATATCGTCATAGTTTACAGTTATCACTGCGTATTGATTTGCATTGTGTAATATGTTTCTAAAGTGGTTGTGTAATAACAGTTTTTAATTCACTAGGGGGGTTATTATATAAAAGAACCTTGTTTTTAAATTATTTTGTAATTTAGATATTTTGTTCCTTCAGAAGAAATTGTTGAGCACCTACTGTGGGCCAGAAACTGTTGAAGCATTAAGGACACAGAGTTAAAGAAAATTTTAAAATCCTTGCACTCAGACAGAAATCCTTGCTGTTGTGGACCTTGCATGTGAGTGGAGGAGAGGGCGAGAAATAAGGTCAATAAGGAGAAAAACACAGCTGGGGAGAGGAGAGAAGGTGGTAAGACTGTGTGTGCGTGCCTGCATGCAGCGTGACATGCGTGGCCAAGGAAGCCTCCCAGGGACGGGGACCCTCAGGTCATGAGGGGCGGGAGGTGGCATTCGAATAGCCAAGGAAACAGTGTTGCCCTCAGGCAGGAGCATGCCTGCACGTCTGTCCTTCCGTCCGCCCATCCCTGTAAGCCGGTATCAGTGTGGCCTGAGCCCACAGGAAGAGCAGCACAGTCGCTCAGGTCGTAAGAAGTTAGGGGTGATGGTGAGTACTTCCGCGTTTATTGAGTGAGATGCAAAACCATGGAGGGTTTTCAACAGACCTAAACTGACCTGTTGCTTTCTTTTTTTTTTTTCTTTTTTAAGAGTTGATCTTGCCTCTGAGGGTCATAGCTAACTGTGGGGAGGCAGGGCTCTGTTCACTTTTATATCGGCTTCAGTCTTAACTTCATCCCTTCTTTGCAACGTAATTGATTTATCTAAAGTCACACTAGGAAAATCCTGTGCTCCATTCAAGCCTGTCACTTCGAGAGCTACAAAAGGATTGATAGACTGTCCTTTTATATATGAGGAATATCCCAGTCAAGTCAGTTGAAAATAGTTTTTAAATGAAATTTTCTTTTTTTCACTTGTTTAAATGCAATTTAAAAAATCTCTCACACTGAGTTTTAGATTCTGATAGAAAATTTCAGATCATATCTCCTGACATACTGAAAGTGGGTGCATACACCTATCAGACTCATTTGCTCCTTTGAGCTATAAAATAGTTGGTTGATGAATGGTGTTCACCCAGACGGTAAGTAAAATATTTCCAGAATGGCAGATTTTAACCAGCCATAAAAATATTTATAACCAATGACAAACGACTACATTCCTCTTCTAATTGGAATTAGTGCTTGCTGAAGCAGCTTCTTGTATAAACTTTCTGAAGCCTCAGCAATTTGAGAACAGTGGTGTAAGAAAGCAACTGAAACACCAAGAATTGGGTCACAATGTTCTCATGGGCTTTAGAAGAAATGCTATCACCCTGGCGTAGGATTTTGAGATTCGATGAATCTTTATTCTTTTCCTGGTTTCATTGTAGTTTTTTATATGAAATATGTTTCTGAAATTTTATATGATTTGTGGTTAAAACCTCCATGACGGTGAGTTTTCAAGATACTGTTTAAACAGTTTGGCATGATTCAATATTTTTTATTTTAACAGTTTATTTATAAAAATTCCAAATACAGACAAAAGTAAGATGGTACAATTAGACCCCTGTGTATACATCACCAGTCTCAACATTTACCAAATCCTGGCCAATTTTATTTCCTCTAAACTTCCTCTCCCATTTTCCCTTCATTATTTTGAAGGAATTATTTAATGATAAATATTTCAGTATGTACCCATAAAAATAAAACTTTTTAATATTATTTAATATCCAGGCATTATTTAACGATAAATATTATTAAGTGATAAATCACTACATACCCATAAAAATAAGACTTTTAAGAACACATTATTTAATGATAAATATTTCATAAGTATATACTCCTAAAAATAAGACTTCTAAAAACACATAACAGTAATTACTGTTACCCCACCTAAAAATTATGAATAAACCCTTAAATCTTGAAAGATCCAGTCTGCTGAAACCTATGTAACTTTACTAACAGTTGTCACCCCAACAAACTTTAATTAAAAAGAAATTTATTGGGGTGATACTGGTTAATAAAATTATACAGGAAAAAAAATGTCCAGTCTGATAGTGTATAACATATTCATAAATTAATAGCTTGCTGTATTTGTTGCTTGATATGCATTAAGATAAGAAAAGTGCCATCCAGTTTAGAGGCTTAGGTGATATACTTAAAAATTATTATTTATTGGCATTTGTTCATTTAAAATAAATTTTGCCGTAGGTAGTGTGACTATAGCTAACATACCCAAAGGTTTTAGGGTATGTTTGTGTGTTCCTTTCCTCTTGTTGAATCGCTGCACTTAACAAAATCCTCAGCAGACAAGGCCCTTGTAAGCCTTTCTGGACAGTTTATGTGGTGCTCGCAGTAGGAGGGCGCTTAGATCTAGAGGTGAGGAGAATGGGGTTGTATATGTCTTTTATTACATTGCAGGTGGCAATGACATGGCCTAACCTTTCACATCCAGGTGGTACCTGTTGGTTAGAAAGTTGATGAAAATGAAGATTAAAAAGGAAATACTAACCATCGTGTTTCAACTTAAAATTCATAAATACGCATTTATTCAACAATCCTTGAATAGAAAACCAAGGTTTTTTCTTTGAGTATGTACCTCTGATGGAATTCTAAGTGATCCATCGTGGATAATCTCATAATGCATTGCCTGTGATTTCAATTTTTAGTTTCTTTTAAAGAATTTAAAAACAACTTCAAAGCATTGTAAATACAGAATCCTAGATTTTTAAAAATTGCTATTTCCCATTTGTCTTAACTGTTGTCTCAACTGCACTTACTCTGACAGTAAACAGGGCAGTGGCGCTTCCTTGCTTATTTTCGCATCCTGGTGGAGTCATCCGTGGCAGCTATTCAGCAGGTGATTTCCTAGGGGCGCTCGGTTAATCCCACTTCACCTTTCTTCTTTTACTTGGTTTTCCCTTTTTGTAGAATTGACTAGTTTACAGCAAGGATCAGCTGCAGAGACAGAGAGGATGCTGGCAAAAGTCTGGTCAGAGGTCCATTTCCTGCCGCATAGAAGGGGTCCGGTTGGGAGCCCTCCAAGGCGCTCTTCTGGCTTTTCATCTTCACATGTAATGAATTCCTCATTCTGTAATCTTTTCCCGTCTCTTGGTTGCTCTTTAGTCGAAATCTCTTCATTTGATCAAGTTTGATTCATTCTTCTGTTTTTGGTATGAAAAACTTTTAGCTCTTCAAATTATGTTTTATTTTGCTGACTTAATTCTCTTTGACAGTCCTTTTTACTATGACTCGAACCTTACACTTATGATACAATAAAAACCAGCTGTAGTCCTGTTGTGAGTTTTATATTAGTTGTATGATGATTCTAGAAGAGAAATTGGCCTAAAGAGGAACCACTGATAAAGATAAATCATAGATAAGAGCACTGGCCTTCGTCCAGTATTCAGTGTAAGGCAGACACCGCATTCCTCATGTAACCCAGTTGTGTGTCTTTATGTAGATGGCCTGAAGGAGAAGAATCACTTTAAGTAGTTTAAAGATCACATTGCACTTAAGTATACTGGTATTCTTTAAATACTTTAACGTGAAGTGTTTAAATTCTTCAAATAGGCCCAGCGGGACTGGAAGGTCATCTGGTTTAATCCCGCCATTTTTCATGTGTGAAAGCTGAGGCCTAGAAAATAAATATCCGGTGCTTTTTACCTTATATAAATTCAGGGTTATGATGGGGACCCTGAGTTGTTAGGAAAAGACTGTTTCATGTGTTTTGTCCAGTTTTCTAGCTGTGTATGGTAAGAGGGCAAGTGTAGTACTAGTTACCCCATCGTGAGTTCTCTGCTATTTGATTTTGATTAGTTATTTTAACTACTGGATTTTAATGTGTCACTTACTCATTTCATATACTAGTTTTTCTCTTCTCTTTTTGTTTTATTGGGTCTGTACGAGGGTTTCCAGGTGGGAATTCCCGCCCATTCTCAGGAATGTTTTTTGCTTTCCCGTTCCCGAATCCCGAAAAAAGTTGGTCGGGAAATCGGGAATATCAGCTCCTTGATCGTGGCTGGTAGTATCGGCCGTCACTTTGTGGAAACGATTCATCGTGGAAAACAGAAAACAATTTATATCTTGGGATTCGGGAACGGGAAAGTGAAAAAAAATTCCTGAGAACGGGCGGGAATTCCCACCTGGAAACCCTAGTCTGTACTATAGCCTCTTCATTTCCACCTTTTAATAGTTTTATCCTTATAAGGCCTCAGTTGATTCAGGTTATAGGAGGAAATACTATACTGAGTTTTGGGACACAGATTTGGGTTTGCCATTTTGCGTATGTTTAGTGTTTCACAGTTTATCCACAAGGTCCCCGAACAGCAATGAAGCCTGCACTATAGCTTGGGTCCCCTTTCCTGTACCTTTCCCTAGCACACAAGGGAGCCCTCTGAGAATCTTTGTATTGTTTGAGAAATACAGATTTAGGGGAAACTGCAGTCCCTGTGAGGAACTTAAGGTACTGAGTATAATAGAATTTTTTTCTTTAACTTTTTTTATTTAAGTGTGTTTTTCCAGGACCCATCAGCTCCAAGTTAAGTAGTTGTTTCAATCTAGTTGTGGAGAGCGCAGCTCACTGGCCCATGTGGGGATCGAACCGGGACCCTGTTGTTAAGAGCTCGCGCTCTAACCAACTGAGCTAACCAGCCGCCCCTATAATGGAATATTTTGACAGGTTCTTTTGTGAGGACTAGTTCTCTTAAATTTTATGAGATAATGTGTTTTTTTCTAAATGGAATTGTTTGAGTGTTCAATCCAATCTGTAGTAAAGGGCTATAGTACTTGCCAGTGATGGTTAGTGTAAAACAAAAGGGACTAGTAGCTAAAACAATTATTTTACAGGACAGTTTCATCTGGAGAAAGTTTTCAACGTAATAGGGCAAATAAATGTTTCAAGGTACTTTGTGCCATTTTGGAAATTATGCCGAGTTTGTATTAAAATGATGGTTGAAAATGTTGAAAATTTTAACATGGTCCTTGACTATTGATTTTTGTGTGTGGTCTTAAAGTGCTAAAAATCAAGTATTGTCTTTCTGTATTTCTGAAGTCATGGTATGTTTCAGGTGCCCTTTTTTAAGCGAGCAGAGTACATTTGGGACAAGTTCATTTATAATTTCTCCCAAAAAATTCCCTTGGGATTGTGCATGAACTGCAGTGTGTTTACAGACCGCTGTATGGACCTGTACCGTGTTTTCAGAACGTGGTGTGAGTTACTGATAGGCTTTCTTCGTTCTTCATAAGGTTCCTCATGCTTTTGTTTTCTCTTCTGCTTTGTGTTTTGTTTCTGTTGTTGTTACCGGTAATATCCTCCCAATTATTTATCAAGTTTACAGAGCAACTTAATTTTTGCCAGTTTATTTTAAAATTGGTCTAGTTAATCGTTATTCTAATATGTTTTTCTAGTAACATAGGGGTGAGACAGGTTAGTTAGTATGTTAGTATGTTGCTAGGTAGACAGGGGTGGGGTCCGTTGTGGAATAAACAAAAGGCAGCCATATGCTGAAACTCCAGGTTCTGGAATGTCTGCTTCACTTCGGGACAAAGATGTGAGAACACACCTTAAGGTTAATAAGTTATCTCAGATCCCTTCTGGCCAGACAAAGGAGCAGATGTGATAGGTAGGAATGGGCTGGTTCATTGATCCCTTCAGGATGAGCAAACAGGACAGACCTGATGGATGCATTCCATTAGGAGGCTCCAGCTCCTTCCCCCAGCAGGTATACCCGAGGGAAGGTATAAAAGTCAGAGCTTCTGCCTCAGTCACTGGGCACCCCCACTCGGGACCTCCTCCCGCTCGGGAGCTCTGACCCTTTGCGTTTAATAAACTACCCTCTTTTGCAACTCCTCGCCTCTCCTGGGTCCTTGTTTCCATTGTTCGTTCTCACGAGACATGATCGAGGCATTCACTCACTCACTGAAAAGTCCCCTACATCATTTAGGGACTCACAGAGACATATTCCTTCATCAGGGTGAGGGGTTCCCTGTGGACCATCATCATCAGCATTGCTGGATCATCCCTTCCTACATACACTAAGGTGGTGTGTGTGTGGGGGGGGTGTTGGTGGTTGACCCCCCCCCACAGGTGGGTCTGGTTCTTGAGTGATCTGGTGAAGTAGCAGATTCCAGAACCAGGTTTTTGTGGGAAGAAGTAGTAACCTGGGCACTCATCTCTTTCCCTTGAGTCCCTGGGTGGACTGGGGAGAGGCGGTTGTGCAGCTTTTAGCACATGCAGTGTGTGTGTGTGTGTGTGTATGTAATGTTCAAAAAACCCAACAGTCATGGTAGCTAACATTTATTTACTGGGCCCTTTGTGCCAGTTACTATTCTAAGTGCTTTGTATTTATGCCTTCATTTATCATGTGGGTCACAAGGCACATTCTGTTATCTTATTCTTGAGGAATTTCGTTGAGACTTGAAGGAATTCGGCCTAGTTGAACCTGCATGGTCTGGCTCCAAAGCCAGCTCAATCGCTGTGTTGTCAATAATTACATTTCCTCCCCTTTTTGTGGGCGAATGAAAAGCATTGTCAATATACAGTACTGGGGGGCAAGGGTGGGATGGGGGTGCAAACAGACACTATTACTTTAGAGTGTATAAGCTTCCTACCAGCTGTCTGGGCTTTAGGGTACTATTTGCTTTATATATAAATATATATATATAGCCAATGCGCATTTCCTTTTACAATCGGGAAAACAATAAAGCTGTTTTAATTTGGCATGGATGTGAGGTTATTTTCTTAACCACGGCTAAGTAGGTATAAGTAGGTTTTCGTGTGCTTTGCCCTAGAGGTTGAATAGTGATTGATAACCTTGCAGCTGTGATAAAGAACAAGGTAAATGTGCTGATATGGAGACTCCTGAGATTAAATAAAACATGAATGTACAAGAGTGTGTGTACTGTGGTTCTGAGTGGCTTTGTGTGTTTGTGCAAACACGTGTCAAATGTGTAACGTTTTGAAGGGTACTTTCAAATCTATTAGCGCTTGTGTCCTTTGGCAGAAGAGGAACCTTTTTAAACTTTATTATATTGCGTTTGCTGTTGGAAAAGTGTATGTATATACTTGTGTGCAGTGAAAATCACAATACAGAATGAGAACTCCAGGAATCTGTAGCCTTTAATACAGATTCTGTTTGCCGTCCAGTCATTTTTTGAGCTAAATTTTGGAGCATTTAGTGCTTTGTTAATAACCAGAGAAGCATTTTCTAGTAGATTGTGGTATTTTTAACAGGATTCTGAGTTTGTAAGTAGAAGTGCAAGACAGTGCTTACAATTTTTATGTATTTATTTTTGACTAGGAATAGGTTCGTGTTAAAAAAAACAACAAGACTGAAAAAGTACAAAGCAGGTAACACTGAAAATTCCTCTCCTCCCCCCCCTCCAGCCAGCTGTCTTCTCTCCTCAGAGGCTGTGATATCTTTATCTCATATCCTACAGAAGCATTCTATGCATACACAAGCAAACGCGTTTTCCCTTCTTTTACACACATGTGGTACCTTGCTTTATATTCTAACTTAATAACATTCATTAGAAATAATTCCACAGCCAGAAAATGAACCGATCTCGTTCTTTTTTGCTGTAATATGGGAGTCCATTTTATGGAGGTTCCCACTTTCCTAACCAGTCTCTCCCTACCTTTTAGGCGGTGGCTGGTCCTTTGCCATTGTAAACAGTGCTGCAGTGAACAACTGTTTACATGTGTCCTTTTGTACAAGTGTGAGTATTTCTAGAGGATAAAGTCCTAGAAGTAGAATTTTTGAGTAAGAGTATGAGTATTTGTAATTTTAATAGGCCTTTTACCAAATTGCCTCTCACTTCCATTAGCACTGTGTGAGAATACCTATTTCCCCGAGCCTACCACCCTAACCAACGTGATATTGTTATGAGAGTTTTGTTTTTGATTTGTTGCCATCTGGTAGGTTAAAAATAATGTTTGTTTAGCCTTATAAGTGAGGTTTTACATTTTTAAGAGCCATTTTTACTTTTTTTTCCCTTCCCAATTCCTAGGTAGCCTTCATAGAGTAGGGGAACCAACATTTGTGATATTAATTGCAATTATTTTTCCTAGTTGGTCATTTATTTTTTTATCTTGTTTATGTTGCCTTTGCCAGGCAAGGCAGGTATGTTTTATTTTGGGGGAAGAGCAATTTCTTCCTCTCCCCTTTTAAGGACAAGGGTTTTGCTTCCTATTTGAAATCCTCCTCCACTGCAGGATTATTTTTAAAATTCACTTAAGATTTCCAGTGGTACTTTTTACAGTTTCATTAAAAACCTTTTCATTATGGAGAATGTCGAGCATATTCAAGTATAATAAAGCCTGTGTACCTATTACCCAATTTTAGCAGCTGTTGACTCGCTTGTTTCATTCATCTAGACCGCATCAACTTCCCCCACTCTTGCATTATTTTTGAAGAAATACAGACATTTTATCACTTCATCTGTAAATATTTTAGTGTATATCTCTAAAGATGGAGAGTCCTTTAAAAATATACCATTTTGGTTCCTAAAAATTGAATACTCTTTTATATCATGCGACCCTTAAGTATTCAAATTTCCAGTTGTCTCAAATATCAATCTTTTCTGTTGGACTCAGAACCCAAATAGTCTATACATTGTGCTTGTGATAATCTTCTAAGTCTCTTAATTTATAGGTTTCCCTGCTTCTCTTTTTCCCCACCCCCCAACTTACCCACCCCCCGGGCTTGTTTTTGTCTTTGAGAATTATTTGTTAGAGAAAAATGGGTTCTGTGATTTCCTGTATCTGGATTTTCTTACTGCATCCTCATTGCCTAGTTTAATACATTCCATTGTAGTTCCTATAAATTGGGACTAGGGTCTAAAGGATAGATAAGAGTCACATTCTTGTTTCTTTTCAAGTAGATTTCATAACTGGCGTTGTATTTCATCGGAAGGCAAATAATTTCAGGTTGTCTTTTGGATGCACTGTGCTTAGATGCATTAAATTATTAGAAATTTAAAAGTGATGTTCTAATTCTGTTCTTTTTTCATTTATTTCATTTATTACCATAGGTGTCCTCAAGGTTCATCCGTGTTTTGCATATTGCAGAATTTCCTCCTTTTTTTAAGGCTGAATAGTGTGCCACTGTATGTCTACACCATATTTTCCTTATCCCTTCATCTGTCAAAGGACATCAGGTTGTTTTCGTGCCTTGGCTGTTGTGAATGCTGCTGCATTAACACAGGAGTGCTAGGATCGCTCTGAGACCTGGTGCTTTTAGAGAAACACCCAGAAGTGGAATTACTGGGTCACATGGTAGTTCTATTTTTAATTTATTTGCGAAGTCTCCATATTGTTTTTCATAGTGGCTGCACCATTTGGCATTAGCTGGAATATTATTGTAAAGAGAGACTTCTTATCTACTACTTGATTAGTGAGTGGTACAGTCTGTAAAGGAGAGGCAGGATAAATGCCTGATTTTTTTCACCTTTATTTACCAGTTTTCAAAATGAAATGGTTTCCTACCGTGTTTCCCCGAAAATAAGACTGGGTCTTATATTAATTTTTGATCCAAAAGACGGATTAAGGCTTATGTTCAGGGGATGTCATCCTGAAAAATCATTCTAGGGCTTATTTTCCAGCTAGGTCTTATTTTCTGGGAAATATGGTATGTCCACATGAATTTTAGGATTAGTTTGTTCTGTTTCAGAAAAAGAATTCTTGTTTGTATTTTATTAGAATCATTGAAGGGAGAGTTGCTATCTTGACATTGGGGCTTCCCTTCTAAAAACAGAGAGAGGTTCTTTGTTTGAATTAGTTTTTGTTGCCTAACAAACTATTCCCAAACTTAGTGACTTAAGACAACACATACATAATTATTTCTTACATTCTGTGGGTGGTTCTTGTGGTCTGGAAAGCCTGGCGGAGCTGGATGGCCTGGGGTGGCCTCACCCGCATGTTGGGGTCTCACCTCTACAGGAGGATGGCTGGGGTGGCGTGGTGGTCTCTCCTCCGCAGAGGCGAACCCAGGCTGGTTCACTTCAGGTCACAGAGGTGGTCCTGGTATGAGAGTGGCAAGCCCCAGTGTGCCAGTGCTTTTCAAGCCTTGGCTTGTATCACATTTGCTGTTATTCTGTTAGCCAAAGCAAGCCAATGAAAAAGTCCAGAGTCAAGAGTGGAAAAATCGCCTTCACTTCTTAATGGGAGGAGTGGCTAAGTCACATGACAAAGGAGTAATTCATACAGGGATTGGAAGATTTATCACGACTATTGTTGCAAACAATCTACAGTGCTCCCCAGTTTTTCCAATTTTCTGTCTTTCAGCAACATGTTAAAGCTTTTTCCAGATCAGTCTTATGCATCTGTTTAGTTTATTCCCAGATATTCCATCTCTTGCAGCTACTGTAAATGGTGTCTTCCCCCGACCCCCAATTTTAACTTAGAACTCTTGGGCAGGTGATACGTGCACACAGTTAAAACTAAAATAATATGAAAAGAAATACACTGAGAATTGTCATTCTCCTCTTCTTATCCACTCATTTTCCTCTCCCATATGCATAGGTAACCAGTTTTAAAATACTTTATCTAGTGCTTCTTTATAGAAATACTGGCCCACATAAATA
Organism: Rhinolophus hipposideros; assembly: GCF_964194185.1. Lineage (NCBI taxonomy): Eukaryota > Metazoa > Chordata > Mammalia > Chiroptera > Rhinolophidae > Rhinolophus > Rhinolophus hipposideros. The sequence continues at coordinate 8,678,155 of NC_138049.1, read as the reverse complement.
TAAATGTTCTACCTGTGAAAAGGGTGGCATACTGTATGCCCTATTTTGCAACCTGCTTTCCTTAATGATGTGTTCATTCCATGTCAGTGCACAGAGATTGTTCTCATTCTTTTATTGCTACAAAATATTCCTTTGTAATGGTATTTCAGGGTTTATTTAACCAACTCCCTGTTAGTAAACACCAGGGTTGTGTACAGATAAATAGCATTGTACACATGTGCATCTAGAGAATGGGTTTCCAAAGTGAGATTTCTGGGTCATAGGGTGAAAATATCTTTAAAGCTATATTGAATTAGCGTTTCTCACTTAGCAGATTGGCAAAAATCCAAAAGTTGGATACTTTATTGTGTGTGTGTGAGCCTATGGAGAATCATTACTTTCATACCTGTTGCTGGTAGAGGTTTAAATGGTACAATCCCTAACGGAGGGAAATCTGGCAACAGCTACCAAATTAACTTCTTCAGGTGTGAAATGGAGCATTTTTTCCATGTTTCAGGGCCATTTATATTTTTCTGTGAACTGTTTATTCTTTGCATTTTTCTGTTGGGTTGCTGATCTTTTTCTTGAGTTTTAGAAGTTCTTTATATATTAGAAAGATTAACCTTTGTGATACGAATTGCAAAGATTCTTTCCTTTATAACTCATGTTTAATATATTAGTGATTTTTGTATAATAACTTTGTTCCCAGCCATCTTATACGAGTCAGCAGATTATGGCCCATGGGTAAAAAAATCCGGCCTGCCATGTGGTTTTCATAAATAACATTTTATCGGAACACAGCCACACCCATTTGTTTACATGTTGTCTATGGTGGTTTTTGCACTGTAGCAGCAGAGACAGACTGTATGGTCTGTATATCTTAAAATATTCAGTATAGGGCTCTTTACAGAAAAAGAAAAAATGACCCCAATTTAAAGCAACCACATCAAAATGTTTTGTATGATGCAGCCATTTTGACATGGCCTTAAAAATAAAAGCCTGTTAAACTTTCTGGTATGTGTGTGTGAAGCAGTGGGCAGTCCCAGGTGGTGTCAGAAGTGTGTAGTACGTTACTGGTGATCATGATGTTACGTGTGATTTGGCCAGTTTGATGACCAGAACATCAAGTAACTTAAGGAGCTGGAGTTTGTAAATCCAACAAGCCTAGGAGGGCCTTGGATGCCTGGTGGAATCTTTGTCTGATACTTGGGAATAAAGTATAAGTCTCTCCAAAAAAAAAAAAAAAAAAAAAATGCCTTTGTCTGAGTGTTCTTATGTGCACTGCATAAAGAAGCTTTGATCTGGGTGAATTTTGATAGAAAATCTCTTAAAATCATCCCAGTCTCAAGCAGTTTCGTTACAGCATGGCCTCTGTTCAAAGGATTTCCTTGGTTGAAGTACTTTCCAGAACTGTTCTGGAGTGGAATAGAGGGAAGAAGGAGTAATTAGTCAATCAATTAACATAATTCATTGACCCATGACCCCTTGGAAAGAATTCCTTGTCTTGTGCAGCTATCTTGGACCTTAGGGCTGCTGTATTGTTTTTTGGGTTTTTTTTTTTAAGATTTTATTGGGGAAGGGGAACAGGACTTTATTGGGGAACAGTGTATACTTCCAGGACTTTTTCCAAGTCAAGTTGTTGTCCTTTCGATCTTAGTTGTGGAGGGTGCCGTTCAGCTTCAAGTTGTTGTCCTTTCAGTCTTAGTTGTGGAGGGCGCAGCTCAGCTCCAGGTCCAGTGGCCGTAGCTAGTTGCAGGGGGCGCAGCCCACCATCCCTTGCGGGACTCGAGGAATTGAACCCTCGAGGAATTGAACCGGCAACCTTGTGGTTGAGAGCCCACTGGCCCATGTGGGAATCGAACCAGCAGCCTTCGGAGTTAGGAGCACGGAGCTCCAACTGCCTGAGCCACCGGGCCGGCTCCTAGGGGCTGTTATATTTTAAGTTTTACTGATGAAGCAGGTGAAGAAGCTATGGACAGCATGTTTATCAGGTGTTCTGCGGACTTAGCAGGAAAGAATAAGGGAGAATTGCAGGATGGCATCAGAATTCAGAAAACTCTTAGTAGGTTGGAGCAATGGGCTGAATCTAACAAATGAAATTTTACGGGGATAGTTAAGTTGCTCTGTTTGATTCAAAATATCAACTGAACAAGCACAGGCCAGGATTTAATAAAGGCTCTTGAAATCAGAGACTGATATAAACTGAAAAGCATTTAAGCCTTAACCACTTAGAATAAGGACGGATCCATCTGCATATGTTAATGGTGTAATACAGTAATGCTGTCAGGGTCCATTAGGGTAATTCTGTTTCTTCTGGAGAGCTTGATGGTTCAGTAAAGGGAAGGCATTACGTATGTAAGATTTTATAAAAAGTCAAATGAGCGTGCTTAAGTAAAACAAGCTTGCCATTTAAAAAGGTAAACTAGTTATATGGAAATATCACCTGCACCCTGAATTTCAGTTCTCAGGGGTGTCAAATTAATAAGGAACCCTTTCCTGTGGTCTTCTGAAGGTTTGCATGTTTTACTCTTTATATAACTGAGCATCTGTTTTAAAGATGGGAGAACTACATTGCTGAAGATTTACTGCTTTTCCCCAAGATTTAATTGTCATTTGTGTGAAACCAAAGAAGCAGCTGCTTAAGAGTAGGAGCGTTCTAACTCAATGTGAACTTTTTTGCTGCCAGTTTTTGCTTGTTTGTTTCTGCTATTGAACTGTTTAATTCTGCTGTTGTCCATTTTAGGTTCTTGTTTTTTGGGTTTTGATTTGGTTTGGGTTTTTTTACAGAACAAGAACTACAGCACTGTACTTCCTATATGCAGTGTTTTTCCTTAATTTAGAACATTTTCTTAATAAATTCTTTTGTTTGGGATTTTTGGTTTGTATCAACTTGGACTCTCTTGGTTGTAACAGAATCTGAACTCACATTGGCTTAATGCACCAAAGGAGATACTTTGGTCCTCTTGACTGAAAAGTCCTGGGCTTGTCTTCCACGTGATCTCATCAGGATGCTGTTTCTCTGTCATTCTACTCTGTGTTTACTCCATTTCCTTTTGCAGACTGTCTCCATACCTCAGCTCATCAGTCATTGGCAATATCTTCAGAGAGAAAGATCCACTTTCCCCAGCATCTCTGTCACCTTCTGGGATAGAGTCTGATTATCCCTGTTTGGGTTACATGCTCAGCCGTCACTTGGAGTAGGGCAGGAAGTTTCCAGCGGCAAGGGATGGGGCAGACAAAATAACAGATGTTACAGCGTGAGTCAAGAATGAATATTTTTATGTGCCTCTCTCTTCTCCCAAAAGGAAATGTGTGCTAAGGATGGTGATTGTGCACGTATCAGACGGGTGTGGAGTGGCACACTTACTATTCCAGTACCTGGAATTTGACTTTGAGAACTTTGAATCTGCTAATGTTTATTTAATGTATGTAGATAATGGAACTTATGTATAAGATTGCTGTCTACTAGCCATTGTTCCCCTTATCTGTAATACTTTCTGAAATTGCTATTGAAAAGATAAATGTGGTTAACAGTATGAATTCAGTATATAGTATCATATAGGGAAGTTATCTACTGATCAGGAACTGTATGGACATTTCGCTCTTGAAAATACTTGAGTCATTTCTTTAAAGTATAGCTAACATTGGAAAAGCACTCTAGAAAAATGGACCTTTTCTTTCAGAGGCCACATCAAAAACAGGTTGGCATTTGGGGTGGGTGTCAACATCTTTATGTTTGGATACTGTCGGGTGGAGAGGAGGAAAAAGGGGAGTGGTAACGGAAGCGAGTGAGACGCCAGAAGGAAGCCTCATGCAAGGATCGGAAAGAGTAAAGACATGGGTAAAGGGAGACGTGCTCAGAGGTGCTCAGTGCTACGGGTTCCGGTCTTAACTAAACTTTCTAACAATAATTGCTGCCTTGGGCTGAACGGTCAGTTATTTTTTTCTGTTAACATGTTACGCTCATTTGAGGATGTGATTTTTAAATCTTTTTGTTCTCCCAGATTATTCTCATTTCTAATTTTTAAGAAGCATCTCTAGGTTTTTGGTTTTTTGTTTTTTTAAAAAAAGGCCTTAGATCAACATTTTAAATAAACCTGTAATACTTATATACATTTTTTCGTGAATAAATGTTCGGTAATATTTAAAAGTGTAAGTTTTGCGGTGACCGGTTAGTTCAGTTGGTTAGAGCACAGTGCTTTTAAGAACAGGCTGCCTGTTTGATCCTCTCATGGGCCACTGTGAGCTGCGCCCCTCATAACTAGATTGAAACAACTATTTGACTTGGAGCTGATGGGTCCTGGAAAAATACACTTAAAATAAAAGTTTAAAGAAAGAAAAAGTGTAAGTTTCACCAAGTTGTAAGTTTGGTAAACAAGAGGCTTTGGTATTCTGTATTTGGGGATTTGTGGGCTTTAACAGATTTATTAAAAAAAAAAAAAAAATTGTTAACCAGGATTCTTCAGGAACCATAAGAAAGCATCCTGCTCTTGGCAGCACAGCAGACAATCTGCCCTGGCAGCCTGCTGTCCTGTGGGTGTGTCCTGGCTGGGGGGGGGGACACCTCACAGCAGAGGTTCCGCCTCTCACCTGCCCTCAGTGCGGGAGGGCTGGGGTTGGCATGACAAACACTCTCCAACATGACAAGCAGAATTCTACCTCCTTTTGCAGCTGTATGAGAAAAATAACCTCATTATGGTTTTGCTGTCCTTTGTAATGACCTAATGAAAAGTGTAGTGCTTCTAAAGTTCTCTGCCTGCCCCTTTCAATCCCCTTTCCCAGCCTCTCAGCGAACAGACAGAAGTAAGGGGTCTGATGCAGTTTCTGGCCCGACAGACTGTATATTACCATTTGTTTCTTTCCAACTTTTTATTGTGGAAAATCTCAAACATGTAGAAAAGTTGAATTATTTTCCACTGAACACCATAAACCCACCATCTAGATTCTAGAAATAGCATCTCACTATACCTGATCCATAACATATTCATCCGTCAGTCCATCTTATTATTTTCAATGTATTTCAAAATAAATTTGTATTTGGGGTTTTTTCCTAATCTTTTTTTTACTAGCAGTGCATCCTTAATCCTTGTTACCAGGATTTCAGGTATCATTAAGCAAGTGTGGAGAAAGCATTGGCGAGCAAAAGGGCCTCACACACTTCTGACGCATGGTTGGTGTTCAGTCAATATTTGTTAAGTGAATCCATTGATCCTTAACAGCCCTTTAGGTAAAGTTCCGTTTGCCTCTTATGACAAACAAGTACTTTTAAAATAAGCCATATGTTTTCTAGGTACATGTGAGCCCCAATTTGTAAGATACACTTGTTGTATATCATAAAAGTGTATATAAAATATATATTTTTTACAACAGTGGTTCTCTTTCTTGGAATACATGCATGGCAGCATTCCAAGGAACTCACATTTCTGGGTCGGCGCCTCGGGTCCTCTTGAGGAAGAGGCTGAAAGAGCAGCCCCACCTCATACCAACCAGAAGAGTGTCCCTTCAGTCTGTTTTCTGTGAAATTCAGATTTCATTGTAGGAAAATGTTTGAAAATTACAGGTGTTTAGGTTACACCGCTCTGTAAAATCATTGTGAAGTGGGAAGTGTAATAGAAGAACGTAAATATATGTTGCTACCCAAATCTCAAATTTCCGCGTTTACTTGGCTAGAGATACTGCATTATCAAAGTTCATCCCAGTGTCTCTTCTAGATGAAGAATTCTGGGGTTTTAGTTGCAAGGAAATAATCTAAAGATGTATGACTCTTATTTGTGTGTACGTACTTGTATGTCTATATGTGGAGCTCTTCAGGGCCTGGAGTGAGTGTTCCCAGATTGAACAATATCTGTATTTTCACTTCTTACCTCCTAAAAGGAGGGGCATGCTTTTTTCCCAGCCCCATCAAGTGGATGTGTTTTGAGTATGTTGGGGGGCTGATCTCTAAATGCAGTGTGGGCAGCTACCAGAAACCTTCCCTATTTCCAACAGGGACTCGCTCATAGGCGTCATTCTTTCTCACAAGAGAGAAGGCTGATTAATCACTTTGGTAATATGTCTTCCTTTCTTCCAAAACAGCGGCTGCTGTCATGAAGTATTTGTTCATACCAGCATGTTTACAAAGTGAACTTAAAGGTTGTTTGTTTTGTTACGGTTCAGTTTACATTTGTAACTTGTTTGCCTCTCCACTTCCAACAGGCTCGGGTTATGTATGATTTTGCTGCAGAACCTGGAAATAATGAACTGACAGTTAATGAAGGAGAAATCATCACAATTACAAATCCGGTAAGAGAACTGTTACATTTGAATCTGATGGTCCCTTAAGGACTTATTTTTAAGATTTTATTTTTTAATAAATTGATCATTCAGATCCACATGAATTTTTTTCCTGTTGCTTGCAAAGTATTGATGGGGAAGTAAGAATATTTTATAAACATTGAGAAAAGTTAAGTCCTCTAAAGATAGCTGGGTAGGGTTCCATCAGACAGAAGTAGAAAGAGAGAAGTCCCAGCCAGATAGATTCCAGCCAGATGAAAAGTATAGTCAGAAAGTAGTCAGTGTTCTTAGAAGCCCCAGCTACCGTTTATTGACAGTGCGGAAGCCCGCTGTTTTGCTGGGTGCTATGCATCTTGTCTGTAAGTGTTTTCCCTATGAACTCTGTGAGGTGGGTGTTTTTTGTCCCGACCCGCGGGACACTACACGAGGGACCCCGAAGCACCTAGAAGGGAGGAAAATGGGAGACACAAAGACCGGAGACAAGACAGGAGTTCTGATCAAGTCTCTCTTTATTGCAGCTCAATCAGGGGTTATATACATTCTTCTGCTGGGTGGAGGGGCATTAACATAAGAAGGGTTGCCGCAGGCTAGCATCTTAAGCCATCCAGACACCCCCTACAGAAATGTGGGTGTTATCTAAAGGCCCAAGTAACTTCCTCTATCTCATGCTTCTCAGTTATGTGATGGTGCCTTATAGGCACCCGCCCCCTACAGGTCCCCCTTTTCTGTTTTATAAAAAGAAAAAAGAGCTCTAAGCCCCTAGGGAACTGCGCCTGTCTTAGGTTGGGACAGTCCATCTCTGTGAAACCTGGGACAGTGACAGGTTTTTGATTTTTTATGTTACTTAGAGAGCTGTCCTCTTACCCGTCATTGGCTATCCAGTTCATCTCACAGGGGAGGAGTCCTGTTTTATGACTCCTGTCATTGGAGATAGGGATCTCCTCGCTCTTGCATCTCCAGTCGGGTGTAATGGACCTGTATGGGCTTGGCCTGCAAGGCCTCTATTTGTTGTCTGAGAAAGCGCATGAGTTTATTGAGGAGGATGGGTCCCAGTGATAGTAGGATAAAGCACCCATGGGGCCAAGCAGGGGTAGTAAGTAGGGAAAAAGTCCATTGAATCCAGAGAGGGTTGGAAAGGAGGTCTCTTCTTTTTTCAAGGTCTTCTTGTCATTTTTGACTCTGTCACGAACAATTCCAGATTTGTTAGCATAAAAACAACATTTTTCTTCCAAGGGCCAGGCAGATGCCCCTTTTCTGCAGTAAGTAAATCTAATCCCCTCCTGTTTTGGAGGACAACTTCTGCTAGGGAATCAACCTGATCTTAAAGATCTTGGATAGTTTCTGAGAGTACCTGGACATCTGATATAAGTTGCCCAGATAATTTATGGTATTGTACTAGGGAATGTCCTATCCCTGCGGACCCGGTGGCAAGTGCGGTGGTGATGTTAGGCCCGCTAATAAGGGAATAAAATGGACTGCACGTTTAGTGCATCCTGCAATATGTTCAAAAGTCGGGATAGGGACTGGCTCATCTCCTGGAATGATGGATACATCTGGGAGGAGGGAGCCTAGGGCACAAACTCCTGTCCAGTTTTGTGGTAAATAGGTGTAGGCATAATTATTTCCACAAATATATACCGATCCATTGGGTGCACACATAGCAGAGGATACATTAATGAAGGAGGAGCAATTTGTAAAGGAGAGGCTTCTAAAAATAACCTCTGTAGTATATTGTTAAAGCCAAGGGGTTGGACTCAAAAAGGGAGAGCTATGTTGCATGAATTAGCAGTCATTTTTGTGCCTGTTGTGAAAGATGGCTTCTCAGGGAGCAGGGCTGTCCCTGGAATGGGGGTTAACATCTATTTGTTTTATAAGTCTCTCGGGAAGCCACCGGGCAGCTTGGGTTTTATTATCGAAAATGCAGACTGATCCTCGTCCCCAAATGAGGACAGGATCTGGGCCTGACCATAGATTTGTTATGGGGTCTCGCCACAAAACAGAGGCAAAATTATCAGCTGTGGATGGATGCCAGAGGCGGTCAGCGGCAGTTTTTGAGTTTTTGTCAAGTTGCAGGAAGTTTAGAATAAAAAGCGCATGAGCAACAACATTTTTGGGGGAATTTTTTATAGTGTACAATTCTCCACTTTTTAACTTATTTATAGTGATTTTGAGTGTTTGGTGAGCGCGTTCAACAATGCCTTGGCCCTGAGGATTATAAGGGATGCCTGTAATGTGATGGATCTGTAAAGTGGAGCAAAAGGACTGGAAATTTTTTCCTGTGTAGCCTGGCCCATTGTCTGTTTTGATAGTCTTAGGCTTGCCCATTACTGATAGGCAAGTGAGGACATGAGAAATAACATGTTTGCTGGCTTCACCTGTTTGTGTGGATGCAAAAATAAATCCACTGAAGGTATCAACTGTAACATGAAGATATTTAAGTTTGCCAAATTCAGGGACATGGGTAATGTCCATTTGCCAGATTTCATTGGGAACAAGGCCTCTAGGGTTTACTCCTAAGTGAGGGGTAGGTAGATGTGTGACACAAGCAGGGCATTGTTTTACTATTTGTCGGGCTTGTTCACGTGTGATCTTAAACATTAATCGTAATGTCTGAGCGTTGAGGTGGTGTATAGAGTGAGCGTGTTGAGCCTGATCAACAGTGGAGACGAAGGAAACAGTTGTTTTGTGTGTAGGTGAGTAAGTGTGTCAGAAAGGGGCCAAGAAAGTGGCCAGTCTTCTTGTCTAATAATGGTTGCATCAGCACCAGTGTCAATAAGGCCTTTAAAGGTTTTTCCATCAAGTTTTAAATCTAGCATGGGCTTATTGGGGGAGAGATTTTGAATCCAATAAGCATCTGAGGATCCAAAATTCTTTTTGTTTCTAGGCTCATTGCTGGCAGATTTATGGGTGGTCTGGAGTGGGAGAAGGAGTAGTTGAGCTATTCTCTGTCCTGGTTGTATAGAAATGAGAGAGGAAGTAGAAGAGGCTACAATCTGTATTTCTCCTGTAAAATCATTATCTATAACACCAGGGTAAATATATAGGCCTTGTAGGCTCGAACTGCCTCTTCCGATTATTAGACCAAAAGTGTTTGGTGGTAGGGGTCCGGTGACACCCGTAGGTAGTATCTGAGGTCCCATGTCAGGAGTTAATATTGATTTGGAGGAGGGACTGAGGTCCAGTCCTGCACTGTCGGGGGTTGCTCGGAGGAGACTTGAGACAGGACAAAGTTTTGTTGTGGATGAACAAACCGAGTCGCCCCAAGGTTTGGATTCTCTGCAGGGGCCTGGGGCTGGCCCCTCAGGAAGTTTCCCTGCTGGGGCAGGAGAGGATTGCCGTGGGCATCTATTTTTGATCTACATTGATTGGCCCTATGTTTGCCTCTCTTGCATCTGGGACATACTCGTGGGGGCAATATGGGTATGGGAGTGGGCTGGCTTAATAGTGTCTGGCGAGGGGTTGGGCATTGATTGGCAAAATGTCCGGGCTGGCCACATGAAAAACAATTATTTTTGCTTTTAGATGGATTAAATAATGAATCTTTTAAAGCTGCCCCAATAGCAAGGCCCATTTGGTGACCAGGACCAATATCAGTGCATAGGCGAATGTAATCAGAGAGTGAACCCTTTTTTCTAGGGCGGATGGCTGCCTGACAGGCAGAATTGGCATTTTCAAAAGCTAATTGTTTGAAAAAATCACTATCAGTTTCTGTGCTACCAAGGAGTCTTTCAGTGGCGTTGGTTAGGCGACTGATGAAGTCAGCATATGGTTCATCTGGCTTCTGTCTAATACTAGTGAGTTGAGTTGTGGCCGGCCCCTTAGGGAGAAGTTTTTTCCATGCCTTAGTAGCGGCAAGGTGAATTTGAGAAAAAAGGCCAGATGGATATTGTAGTTGAGCTTCATTTGTATCGTAGGGCTTAAAGCCCCTGAGCTTATCATAGGTCCAATCAGTGCACTCGCCTCCCGCTTCTGCGTTGCGGCGTGCAGTTTCTTTACAGGCCTCAGAAAACTCAGATTTCCAGAGAACATAATCACCCCCTGATAGGGTGGCATGGGCCAAATAGTGCCAATCGTGGGTGGTTAACCAGAGGTCATCTAGGGATTGTAAAATTGAGAGTGTAAAGGGGGCCGTGGGGCCATATTCATCCACAGCTTTTTTGAGTTCTTTTGTGGTTTTTAAATCAAGGCGTTTATAGTGTCTGGCGGGTTCTTTATTATCTCTGTCGGGGTCCTCATCACTATCTGCACTGCCCTCTTCAGTTTTTATTGGGGGGAATTCAATAACAGGGAAAAGATTAAGAGGGGGTTTTTTAGCAGCAGAGGAGAGTTGTGAATCTAACTGTTGAAGTTGTTTAAGGAGAGTTAGATGTTGTTTTTTGAGTTGAACGGTTTTTTCTAATTGTTGGACTTGGTGGGAGAGGAGAGTTTGATCAGGATCCTGGATAGGAGCTGAAGGCATTTGGGGATTATAGGGAGGGGGCAATTGATTAGAGGCCAGAGACTGCCAGTCAGGATTAGCGGCAGCTTCCTCTAAATCAGCCTCGTCCTCAGAGCTTAACTGATCGTCCTCAGGTGGGCTCGAATTTACATTAAAATCAGGACAATTAGGTGAGGACTCTTTTAGTCCTGAGATAAACTTGTCATGAACACTAACCTCTTGTCCCATTATGAGAAGGAATAAAGACTCTCCTCACGTAGGCAGTCGGTTGGTACAATCCGCCAACACGGACCCAAACGAGATGGCTCGGATGGTAACGACCCGCAGATGAATGTCTTTTGGGACTCACCCGGCCGGAGCGACGGGGGTGTTGGGATGAGAGGAGAAAAAGCCCTTACGTGAGCAATTGGTTGGTATAATCCGCCAACACGGACCCCGAGAGGCGACGCGGCTGGTAACGACCCTCAGGCGAAAGCCAGTCGGGACTCAACCGGTCGGGAAATCCTCTGGGTGGACGATTGGAGCTCAAAGTAAGCAGGCAAAATCTCGCTCAAACGGTCCCAAACACCTAGAAAACTGTCTCGTTGGTGAACGACTAAAACCCAAAGTGAGCTGAGAGCAGATAAAAAAGGAGACTGGGACAACAGGTTAGGGGAAAGGGGAACCCTAGTCTAAGTGTCTGAGGGGAAGCCTGTAGACTATACATAAGTCTAGAACACAAATATATGTCCCATTTTTTGAAGGAGTCGTCCGCTTACCTGTACAGATCTCCCACAAGTTGGGTAGTCTTATGGTGATCAAAGAAGAAATATGCTGCAGCTCCTTAGACCGGACGAACTCAGACGTCTCGTCTTCTAGGAGACTTCAGGCCCCACGTTGGGCGCCAGTTGTCCCGACCCGCGGGACACTACACGAGGGACCCCGAAGCACCTAGAAGGGAGGAAAATGGGAGACACAAAGACCGGAGACAAGACAGGAGTTCTGATCAAGTCTCTCTTTATTGCAGCTCAATCAGGGGTTATATACATTCTTCTGCTGGGTGGAGGGGCATTAACATAAGAAGGGTTGCCGCAGGCTAGCATCTTAAGCCATCCAGACACCCCCTACAGAAATGTGGGTGTTATCTAAAGGCCCAAGTAACTTCCTCTATCTCATGCTTCTCAGTTATGTGATGGTGCCTTATAGGCACCCGCCCCCTACAGTTTTTAATCTCTTTTTACAAATGAGGGTAATGAGACTTAGAGAAGTTCAGTAACTTGCCCAAGCTCATTCGTCTTGTAAGTGGCAAATCAAGGATTCAAAGCCACATCTGTTTGGCCTCTAAGCCTCTGCCTTTTCTTCTCTGCTGAGGACCACCACATGTAAACAGGTGTCCCAGGGTACAGGATATGTACAGGGCCAGTAGGAGGCAGGCCAAGAAAACTGGCACTTGGGGCCAAATCAGAATAGGACCTGTGTGCCAGGCTATACCTAGACTTTGGATTTCATTTTGTAAATAATGGATTCATTTAAGGGCTTTATAGTTGATACTGTTGGAGGGAGGTGACACGATGAGACCTGCACTTTAGGGAAATGAATCCAGCAGACGGTGTGGTGGAGTGTAGAGCACGACTTTGGGTAGCAGCAGTAGGAGTTGAAAGAAGATGGGTGCAGGTGGCCTTGCAGAGTCAGAGCCAGAGGACTTTGTGCCTGATTGAGAATGTTGGCGAGAAAAGAGTCAGCGATCGCTGAGGTTTTTGTCCTTGGCATCTGAGACAAAGTGGATTTATTAACAAATGTGAGTCAGGAAGAAGAGCTTCTTTGGAAAGATTAGAAGAGTTTGTTTTTAGATATGTTGAGTTTAAAGAATAGTAAATAATGAACCCTGGCTTACGCTTTGGATCAGTTTAAAAATGGAAATGCAGAGCTGGAGATAGGCTGCGTCCCTGCACATCTTTGGCAGCACGTGAGGAAAGGTGCCAGGAAGGACGAGGGGACTCTGGGAAAGGTAGGAAGAGGTGCAGATGTGCTCCACTGGCGGGAGTGGGCAGGACTGTGGCAACATAAGAGCAAGGAAGGAGAAAGAGGAACGGCCGAGAGGACGGATGGTGGTGTCTTCATATTGACAGTGTTTTTAAAACCTGTGTTACATGTCTTAGATACCAAAAAGAAGTACTGGGGAGAAAAAGTATATGTAGTTTTATAAAATATGCTAGGTGTATAGAAGTAAATGGTTCTATTTTTATTCATAGGAGAAATTAAGATTCTTTTATCTACCTATCTAGTTTTTTTAATGAAGAAGTATTCTTCACATCTTGGTAAAATAGTATTGTGTCTAAGTTGCTGTTGTCAAAAATGGACATTAAAGTTATAGTTTAAAGTGATTTTTTAAAAATGTTTTATCTAGATTCAAGTAATAATTTGAGCACAATTTATGAACGTAAGACAACTCTTACTATTTTAAGGAGAAAAGTGGGACTTGGGTAAAATAATAGATTGAAAAAATAGGAATCCTGGTGTAGAGTACTTTAGTTTATTAATGTTACTTATCCAGAAGATCTAAGGAACTGTGGACGAGGTAGCTTTTCCTAAATAACAGGTAATCCCAAAGCTTGGTGCCTTAAACAACCATTTGTTGTTGCCCTGGAATCTACAAGTCAGCTGGATGGTTCTACTCACCTGGGCTCACTCGTGCACCTGCAGTCACCTGGTGCCAGGCTAGAGCTCAGCGTAGCTTCATGGCTTCACTCACGTCTGGCAGTGCTCCTCCTGGGCGTTGGCTGGCTGTGGAGGTGTCAGAGGTTGGGCCTGTCTCTGTCCTCATCTAGCAACCCAGATGTATTCACGTAGAAGCTCTTTTGGTTGGGAAAAAGCAATCTGAAGTGTACAAAACCTCTTGAGGCCAGGCTTTGGACTCACCCCATGTTATTTCCATCTCATTCTGTTGGCTAAAGAGGTCACAAAGGATAACACAGATTCTAGGGGTGGGGGTGAGCATGTGCAGTCTACTTCTTGACAATCAGAGCTGCAAATCATTTTTGTAATCTACCACAGACCATAGAAAGGAATTACAAACGATGGTGTTCTACAAATAGGCTATTTTAAAATCTTTGGTCACTTGCTATTTAACTTTGATTTTTATTGTTTTTAGATTACATATCATTTTCTGGAGTAAAGAGAAGACTTAAGAATTTAAGAATTTGAACTGTGTTAGCTCTGTAGGAATGAAAGCTTAATGTTAATTACTTTTCACGTATAACAATTCCCAACGCAAAATTTCTGCAGGAAATGCCAACTATAGTCTTTCTTTTCCTTTTTCTTTTTTGAAAAACTCTTAGGATGTTGGTGGAGGATGGCTGGAAGGAAGAAACAGCAAAGGAGAACGAGGTCTTGTTCCTACAGACTATGTTGAAGTAAGAGCTTACTGTCATTTATTAATTAAACCTGGTCTTTGTCAAACGTCTTTTTTTTTCTAAGATTTTTTTTTACTGGGGAAGGAGAACCGGACAGTGTGTACTTCCAGGACTTTTGTTTTCCAAGTCAAGTTGTTGTCCTTTCAGTCTTAGTTGTGGAGGGCGCAGCTCAGCCCCAGGTCCAGTTGCCGTTGCTAGTTGCAGGGGGCGCAGCCCACCATCCCTTGCAGGAGTCCAACCGGCAACCGTGTGGTTGAGAGGACCCGCTCCAACCAACTGAGCCATCCGGGAGCTCAGCAGCAGCTCAGCTCAATTTTAGTTGCAGGGGGCGCTGCCCACCTTCCATTGTGGGACTCGAGGAGTTAAACCAGCAACCTTGTGGTTGAGAGCCCACTGGCCCATGTGGGAATCAAACCGGCAGCCTTCGGAGTTAGGAGCACGGAGCTCCAACCACCTGAGCCACCGGGCCGGCCCTCAAATGTCTTTTTATGAATTATCAACTTAAAAGACAAAGGAAGATAGCAACTTCATTTTCAATTAAAAAAATTACATTATAAAAGTAATACATGGTAATTATATAAAATGTGGAGAGTACATTGAAGTAGCACTAAGAAACAATATTAACTATAGGCCCAAGCTCCAAAAGTTACTCCAAATATTTAGATTAGGTTCTTTCCAAGGAGAGCAACTTTTAATTATTATGAGTAAAAGTCCCTGTTTTTCATTCACTTGTATAACAGCTGCTACCTACAATATTGTTTGTTGTAGAATTGAATCACAAAGTTTAAATAGATTTTTTTAAGTAGCTTACTTCTCCCTGTGTTAATGTAGGGCGCATCTCTCAGTTCTTTCTCCCATTCCCACAGACAGAGGGTCTTGAATGAAGTGCTGTGAACCACTGCCTGGTTTAAGCTCCATTCTGATAGATGCCGAGGAGATAGTGTTACAAGCCCCGAATGAATGGGCTCCCTGTGGGGACACACCCACTCAGCCCACAAACCTTCTGCCTCACCTTCCTGGCGCCCCCTGCCGGTGGTCTGTAGGTTACTCGAAGTACTGAGCCCGTGGTGAGCTCTCCTCTCAATCTGAGAGGAAGAAACGAAGGTAGCCTGGTGCCCTGGGAGTAAAATTGGAGTGAGATCAAGAAGAAAGGCGCCTGTGGTTCCTCTCCAGTAGAGAGGAGTAATGCCCTGGGAAAATGTTCGCCTGAGCGCTGCCTGCACCATGGGAAGGTCTCCTGTTGTTCCTGGTGGAACCCTTTGGAGAACCTGATGAAATCTCAGAACTATGGGCATGTGCGTGCACCCCAGCCTTTCCCATACAGTTGCGGAAGGTTCACCGGCCCCTGAAACGAGTCCATGTCTTAGTTTGTGTTGTGTTTTAGTTCTGTGCACTGTGCATTCAGGGTTCTAAAACTGACAGGAACGAGAAAAATCTGAGGCTTAGTAGATACTGGCATTAATTGCATTTTCTGGAATTTTGCACATTTACAGAAAGGAATAATTAATACAGATGTTCCTGGGCTTGCTTGCCTGTTAAGAACATAAGCCCCTTTTCCATGAGAGCCGACAATTCTTACTTGCTTTCAGGGACGCTAACGCTGAAATAACTCTAATCTATTAAAATAATTGTGATTCTTCCTAATATTCAGGTTTTGCCCAGTGATGGGAAAGATCCATTTTCTTGTGGAAATTCAGTGGCTGACCAAGCCTTCCTCGATTCCCTCTCAGCAAGTACAGCTCAAGCCGGCTCGTCAGCTGTGAGCAGTGACAACCAGGTAAGTGTTGTGTCATCCTCCTGGATGAGGCTGGCTCTCCTGAGAGCAAAGCTCATTTGTGGAAGCTTGTGATGCGTTAGCAGCTGTTGCCGTTCCCCGAACACATAAATAAAGCAGCTGTTAGATGTTTGTGTGGCATTTCTGTTGGGTATTAACAAAGAACTTGCCTGTTGAACCTACTAAAAACTGTTTAAAGTTGATGAGAAGAGAAAAGCAGGGTGTTCATTGAGAGTAGCTTTTAAAAGTCTGGCATGGTATGAACACAGACCCCGTACGTTGCGAATACCCTGTCAGGTGAGGGCGTAGGAAGTACTGTGGGTTGAGGCGGTCGGTGTCAGGACGCGGTGTGTCTGACCTTGGCACTGACTTACGTGCTTAGCGAGAGCCCCCTCATCCTGAGGTGAAACACGTGTAACAGTGACTGCAAATCCAGCACTCCGCACGTGCTGCTATTATTGTACTGCTTCTAAAAGACTTAGAGTAATGGGGTAATTTGAGAAAAACACACTGAAATTTTACATTATTTTAATGACAATTTGATCAGTTTGGGTGACGCTGCCTATTTCAGTTATTACTAGATGATTATCCAGAGTGAGTGACAAGAAAATTGAGAGGATAGTTATCAAAATATTATTGCTGCCTCCATCTTTAGAAATGAGTGGGCTTTGGGGAATATTATTTCTTGATATGTTTTTCAGTTACATAAAAGGTTTTAAATTATGTGAAGCCTAATTATCATATCACTTGTAATTATTTGCTTACAGAGGTCTATATCCTAACCTCCCAAGAGAGTTTATCAAGGTGCTTTTACCATACATTAACTACAGGTTTTATACATTTTAAATAGCCTTTTGTGGACATCCTGATTTACAAATTAGTCTGACCCAGATATTTAAAAATCAGAGGCAAAGTGATCACTCTAGTTCAGCATTTTCCCATATTTTGTTACTCTGTAATATTTGAGAAGTTGGTCAGTTAAAGATTACTGAAGATGAAATGGGAAGAAATAGTAGTTAAACCTCACTTGAAGTCTCCCCAGGGATTCTCAGCCTGAATGCTGTTAACCTTTCAGGCCTGATACTTCCTTATTGTGACGTTTAGCAGCATCCCGGCCTCTACGCACTAGATGCCAATAGCACCCTCCTCCGTTGTAACAACCAAAATTGTCTCCAGATGTTGCCAGGTGTCCCCTGGGGGCCAAGTCTACCCAGCTGAGATTCACAGAGTTAAACAAAAACATCAGTGAAATTTGTTTGCGTTAAATAAGAGACAACATTTTAGTAAGAGGGAATTATAGTTAAGATTATCATAGAATAAGTAAAGGAAAGAAAAGATGGAAATTGTGCATTTTATTTTAATTCAGGGACCTAATCAGCCATTACCTCAGGATAGGCTGGAGCACTTGAGCTGACGAACACAAATCCAAAATCAGGCTCAAATCACTTCACTGTTGTGAAGTAGCTTTCTCAGTATTTAAGTGTTGTAGTATAAACTGAAGAGTGTAAATCTGAATTTTTTTCTTCCGGGTTATTTAGAAGAAAATAATAACCAATTTTTAAAGAGTTGGATTTTACTAACCCAACCTAACATTAAATCTAATTAGAGCCTTTGAATGAAAAGAAAAAGTAAACTGAAACTGGAAGTAACAAATACAGAAAGAATGACCGTAATTAATTAATTTGAGCATTTGAATTTAAATCAAGTAAAAATACTTTTAACAGCCATCCATGCTCTCAGTTATCTGAGCTATGAGAGCAATTTAAATAGGCCAAAATTGTGCTACATTTTATAAATATCATGAAAGATGTCATGAATAAGAAACCAGACAGCCATTATTAATTGGCAGCTTTTAAACATTTTTCTACAATCAGGTTTGCCCATTCTTTCATTTCTGAGTGTCAGTAAAAAACTACTTATGTTCCAGCGATATGCCTCTTGGGATTTTTCTCATGAGTCTGGCCTTGTGTTCTCTCACGGAGGACAGTTTTATTTGGGAGACAGGTGTGTCAGAGGAGCCAGGCCTCCTCTCCCCCATCAGGCCATGCAGGGCGCACCCCATCCTTTCAGCTCAGTGCACTGTAGACTTCTGAACCACTGTCTGTTTACCCTTCTCAGCACCAGTTATTTTAAATTAGGCTTTCTTCCCACACAGGCAGGTTAGCCCCACAATTCAGCTGCTGGTTATCCAACATCGGACTAGTCTTTCTCTTAAATCATGTCTTTTAAAAATAAGGTCCTCTACAAGGTATATCCATCTGCAGATCTCCTTGAATAACTCATTTCAAGCCCGCTGGCCTTTTCATTTATCTGCGCCTTCCTTTGTATTTTTAATCTATACTGCATTTCAGGGTAACTAGTTCATAAATTTATGACTTAATATGTAAAATAGCACTTCCTTTCATTTTTCTTAAAACGCCTAATTTGAGATTGCTTGGGGTACCTTTGGTTCTAGCTTCTCACTGAGCAGTCGCAGGGGTAAGTGTGGTAACTGGGGAAGAGGTACATAACACTGATGCATTCATTACAGCGACCCATTATGATCTTTCTTTCCTCTGCTGGTATATGAGGGAACCCTTTATCTATAAAACAATCCAGTCACTTGGCTGTGGTACAGACTCGAATTATAAATGTCAAAGGAATATAATTCATTATTCTTTAAATGTGTTGGAGCAATTTAATTCGGAAAATGATAATGCTCTTTTATTTTCTCAGTACTTGGAGAGAATATAGACAAAATTATTTTCATAATCTTGGAATATGGAAGGCGTTTCTAAGCACGACACAATGTCTAGCAGCCATTAAGGAAAGCTTTGATAATGTTTAAGTCAAAAAGTAATATTAAACTAGGAAAACTATTTCTAACATGCCACCAATATAACTAATTCTCTTAATATACAGAGGACGCTTGCAACTATAGGAAAAAGATGAATAACTCGGGAGAAGAAATGGGCAAAGGGTGTGAACAGATTTTTTCATTGGAAAAGAAGTACAAATAGCCGGTAAATAGGAAAATACTCATTTTGAGATTCTGCCCTCAAATTAGCAGAGAATTAAAATGCTTCATTCCTGGTGTGAGGAAAAGCGTGTTCAAATAGGCATTCTGATACGAAGCCAGTGAAAGGATAAGGTATTTTACAGTGGAAAGTGTGAGACTTGCAGATTTCAGCCTTAATGCCTGTGTAGAGCTTTGTGTTCTCAGCACTGGCTGCAGGACCAGGAGCCAGCCTAGCTCATCATCCTACCATCTGCCGCGTCACCCATCAAAACAGTTCAGTTCTCTTCCAGAAAATCCTCTGGGGTGGTTAATTATGTTTTAACAGTTTAGTTATTAAACAAATGGTCTAAGTTAAGTGGTTACTTAAAAATATAAACATCTTTTTATTATGCAGAGATTTTCATTGTAATAATATTTGTTAATGAAGGAATTTTTAATGGCTAAGGGATGAAGAAGGCAATAGTACTTTTATGTTAGAACTATGTTTTCCTTTCTCTTTTCTCAAAAAATCATTTTAGGCCATTTTAAGATATTTTATAGTCCATTTAAAAATAAATCAGCAAAAGAAACCTTCACAAAGGTTATTAAATTTGCTTATTATTTCATCATCTCAAGTAAGGTCTGTAATGCCATAGTCCTCTCATAATTGCTTATCGAGGTTTCCTCTTTATAAAACCTTTATTGAAAGGTGCTCTTGGTCTTCCCCCACTGCCCTCCACCCCCAAATGATCCGGTTAGTACTTGGTTACAGGCCTTTGTAAGGAAGGTTGTATACATCTGTTTATAGGATTTGTTGACATTTTTCTTCAAAACTGCATTAGGCTGGCATTACTAAGTTTCCCCGCTTTGTCGGTTTCATATCCTCGCCTTGTATGACTTCGTGCATCTAGGGAACCTTTCAAAAGTACTTGCTGGTGAAATTTACTGTTTAGGATGGTTTTAGTGTTGTTTGCTTTTGCCTAAAGGGAAAGAAAAGCAAAAGGTTCGTTTTGGTTTTTTACCTTAAAACTGCTATGATAAAGGGCTAGTCAGCATTGTTCTATGCACAACCCCTCATCAGAAGAGTTTCCATAAAAGGCCCTTTAGTATGGATTTTTATTAGATCTGTCTGGAAGCAAATGGTCTTTTGCTATTTGTGGCATCATCCTGTTTGGTACTTAGAACTACCTATTTTAAAACTTTGTGTTAACAAGAGATAAACTCTCTAGGCTAATACAAGTATTATCCATTTTCTAAGGCAAATTGTATTCTTTTTTATTTTCTCAATTTGAAAAATAAATACCTGGAATTGACATCTGTGGGTCAGCAATGTGAATTAACAAAGGATTTGTTAAGCCATTTAAATTTTGAGGGGTAATTTCCAGTTGGTAGTGTTGATATAACTGACTACCAATGGATTTAATATGTTGTGGTGATCTAACCTCATGTTTAAAAGAATGTACAAGTTTTATATACCTATTAGTGGTTTTCTGAAGTCAGTAGAGGTTCAGCTGTAGAATTAGATGATGTCCTTTGAGCAAATATAAAGAACAAAATAAGAGATTTTATAATTCTTCTGTATTTTGAGCTGAAATGCTTAAGCTTTTTACATAAGAGAATTTTATACTCTCTGTAAGCCCTTTTGAGAAAAAGAGTTAAGTCTGTGTCAGAAACTGATTGGGTATAGGAATTACATTATTTGCTTTCTATTCACACTTCCTAATACAATTGGCACATGGTTATTAAATGTTTGATGAATGAGAAATGTCAGATAAAGACTTTGGTCAGATGACGTGCAAACAAACAAACAAACAAACAAACAAAAAAACGCCTCAGCTACTAATAACCCCAGTCTTCACAAAACAAGGAGCTTTTTATTCATTTTTGTTGTATGCCCCTGGACAAAGTCTTGCCCTGGAAGTTTCTAGTGGCAAAATTCTTTCTTTTTTCCAAGCAAAAGACCATTTATTAGGGCGCAGTAGTGTGATAGGCCATGGCATGATAAGCTAAACGGCAACACAGCACATAGGATGTAACAATGTGACACTCAGGCATAGGAGGAATTTCCTTATCTGATGAGGTGGACCCTCGAATGCTTCTCGAGCCTCTCCCCCAAGATGATAATGTCAAAGGTAGTGAGCCCATGGTTAGGGTCTCCTCCTACCTGGTGGACTTGCAAACTGAATGATCTGTCTTGACCCATGTTGAACTTTGGGCAATGGGAGCTGTGACCACTCATCACCGTCCTTGGAGCCTTCCTGTATCCTTTGTACTCCTCCTGTTTGCTGGTTTGGTAGAAAGCAACTTTCATGAAATATAAGTTATCTTTTTCATAATTCTCAGATGTAGGTCACTCGAGGTCTGACCTAGTTCAAGTGTACACAGATAATATAAATGGAGTCTATTGCCCATTTCATCGTCTTCTCCCAGCCTGTCCCCGTGTTCTTATTCTCACGGTCTGTGCAGTGAAAGTTGTTCTTCTTAGACCTTGTCTTGTCTACTTACTAGAAAACCAGTGAATTGAGTCAGATCTCACTGTTGTTATCCAACAAGCTCTTATTTAATGCATTTTCATTGATGCCTGTTGTCAGAAGTAGGAGTTTGATGCTTCCTGGTCCAAGGATGTCATCTAAGAGCAAAATACAACAAAATTGCAAAATATAACAAAACCAGAACCTATCATTTTTGTGGTCAACAGTTACAGATTAGTGTTTTTATTTTCTTTAAAAAGAATTTTTAAATAACATTTTATTGTTATAGAAGCAGTACATATGCACTGGAAAAAAATTAGAATTCAGACTAGCAAAAGGACAAGCATCACATTTCCTGCCATCCACTACTGTTTACACCCTGATAGGTGTCTTGTTTTCTCTGTGTGAACGTGGGTGTACATGTGTATACCCAGATGAGACGTGTGTGGTAATATACGCTGTAACCTTTTAAAAGCTGATGATACTTTCGTTTCCTTTTCAGTATATTTTCATCTCACATAATATCCAGAGCAATTTTAGTTTTCCCAGCTGATGCCACAGATGTCCTTTACAACTTGTTTGTAAGCTAGTGTCCAATCTAGGACCAAGCACTGGATCTGGTTATGTCCCTGTAAGTTATTATTTTCAGCACAGTCCTTGCTTTTTTTAAATTCTGACTTAGCCAGTTATCCATAAAATTCCTGTTTTCTGGTTTGCCTGGTTGTTCCTTTTTGTTTTGTTTTATGTTGTTCCTCTGTCCTCTGTACTTCATATAACTTGGAAGTTGTACCAAAAGGCTCAGAGGATTCACATTGAACATTTTGGCAAGAACACGTCATAAGTGGTGATATTGTCTACTCACGCTGCATCGCATCAGGAGGCATGTTATCTGGTCACCCTGCCACCGATCACATGGCCTTGGTGCAGGTCGAGGGCAGTCCTGAGCCTCCATTGTCGAGTGACATTTTCTCTGTATCATCAGAAAGTCGTCTGTCAGGCATTAATTTAACATTATTAACCATTCACCTAATGGTTTACCACCAATTTATAATCCTTGCTTGCCTACATCAATAATGTTATTCCAATTGTCATCTATATTATTACTGGGTCAGATTCAATTGATTTGTCTCTTGTTATGGGTCAGATTTTCATGCTGCTTTTCATGCCTGGTGGTTTTGTTATTGGATGCCAGACATTGTGATTTTTCACCTTGTTATATGCTGGTTATTTTTGAATCCCCATATTTTTGACCCTTGTTCTGGCATGCATTTAAGTTACTTAGAAATAGTTTAATCCTTTCAGGTCTTAGGGACAAGAGCAACGCTTAGTCTAAGGACATTTTTGCTCCTCCATGGAGGGTGACCCTTGCAGTCCTATACACAGTGCCCTGTGAATGATGAGGTTTTCAGTCCTGGCTGGTGAGCAGAGCCCCATGTGAGGGACCCATACGGAGTCCTCTCGTATTGCAGTTTCCTCACATGCATGTGCTGGGCAGTGCTGGGCCTGAGACCTGCGGTCCTTCAGTCAGTCAGACGTCCCCTCTCAGCCCCATGCCCCAGAGCCCACTGGGCTTTGTGTGGGTTCCCCACCCCAGTCATGGCCAGGAAAGTCTCCAGGCAGGAATTGGGTCCTTTGTTGCCTGATGTCCAACAATGGGAAAGCAGTTTCATAATATTTTGTCATTTTTAGTTTTTAGTTTTAAGTGGAAGTGTAAACTGGATCCCAATTGCTCCTTTGTGATTTCCAAAACTAAGTTTGTCTACATCTAAAAATGGAAATAATGCCAGCACTTACTTCACAAGAGAGTTGCACCCAAAAAGTACATTCTCGTAACACTCTCTAAACATTAAATAATGATAGTGGCTTCCCTAATAGATAGTTGTGGACCTGGGATTTGAAGCCTCGTTATTGGACTCCAAAGTTGTCCTCTTAACAGTGATGCTAGTTTGGCCACTGTTGGCTTCATGGAGTGTATCAGTTATCTGTTCTCACAACGGTGCTGCGTCCTAAGCCAGCCTGCACCTCGGGAGCGCACACCAGGAGACTGTGTCTGAGCCCCTGGCCTGGTCAGGCTGTCTGTGCTCATAGAGGGCTGGGGAGGACTCACCGTGGCTCTCTGGTTGTTCGGCATTGACCGGGTGGCTCTGCTCAGTTTGTTTGGACTTTCTCACTGTCTGGTGGCTGTGAAAGCACAAGGTTCAGCATCTTAACATTTGTGAAAGCTTTGCTATGTTTTTTCTCTGGAGTTTCTTTCATTGGCTTTCTGACTTGTGTGATATTTGTTCCATTCCTTATGTGCTGCTTATAATTATTTTTAGTGTTTTCAGTGGTACTGTATTATGACAACAACAGTCTTTAGAATATATACTAATGCATTGAACTTAACCCACTACTACACAGTTGGGGCTTTGCTTATTGCATGGAATTTGTGAATGGGGGGGGGGGCATGCTAGAATTTTCTGGTGACCTGCTATGAGTTTGCTGGTTTTAGTTAAAAGCTTTGGTATATTCTTTTTCCCCCTCTCCATTCACTGAGCACCTTTTTTATTTTAAGGTGGATATTTTGGCTCAGATTGGTTGTGTTGAAAGTCTCAGCCAGTCACCGCCTTCTTCATCTTCTCCTTCTCCTTCTTCCATAAATAAGGTAAAATTCACACTTGAATGCAAGTGGAAATAAACATTTAAAACCCCTAGAAGTAACTTTTTTCCCCAGTGAGGTCACGTTTCAGGTAAAGTATCTTATCAGAGCTCCCTGGGACCTGGTAACATAGAATGAGGACAATTTGTAGTTGGAAGGGGGATTGGGATTTACGTCTTTTGCAGAGACTTGATTGACAAATTTTTTCCATGGACCGTGAGGCATAAAGAAGAGTTTGTAATTACACATGGTTGATAGTCAGGAGAGGTTGGTACCATAAAGGGAGGGAAAAGAAGAGGATGAAGACATTGCTGAGAGGAAGGAAAATGGGAAGAAAGTAGAGAAGTGACATCTCAGCGTTTGAGAACTTAGAGCAGAATGGATTATTGTGTGACCAAATGCCTACAGTTGAGGGATAAAGGGGGTTTTGGGGATTGAAAGCAAAGAAATCAGGGACAAAGGATCATTAAAGCAGGTTGTTGTAGCCCAGTTTGTTACCTTAGGGGTCAAGCTTTGAAGAACCAAGATGTGAGCAGTTAGCACACAGCATGTTTGTGCCAAGAGCTCTAAGAATTAGGAGTTATTGTTGAACTTTAGATGAAGCATTTCTGCTTCTTCCTGTCTTATGTATCCGAAGGAAACAAGTCTTTAGCTAGAATAGAAAACATCTTTCAGTGCTTATTATCACCTTTTTTAATTTTAGGTTTTTTCAATTACAGTTGACATTCAATATTATATTAGTTTCAGGTGTACAGTATGGTGATTAGACATTTATATAACTTATGAAGTAACCCCCCCTTTATAAGTCTAGTGTCCCCGTGGCCCCATAGTTACTACAATTTTATTGACCACGTTGCCTATACTGTACACTGTTGTGACTATTTTGTACTTAATCCTTTCCCCTTTTTCACCCATTCTCCCAATCCCCCTCCCCTCTGGCAACCATCAGTTCTCTGTATCTGTGAGTCTGTTTCTATTTTGTTTGTTCATTTATTTTCTTTAGATTTCACATGTAAGTGAGATCATAGGATTTTTGTCTTTCTCTGTCTGACTTATTTCACTTTGTGTAAGACCCTCTAGGTCCATCCATGTTGTCGCAAATGGTAAGATTTCATTCTTTTTAAAAGCTGAGTAGTAATCCATTGTTTATATGTATCACAGCTTTTTTGTCCCGTCGTCTATTGATGGGCATTTGGGTCGCTTCCATATCTTGGCCATTGTCCATAATGCTGTATTGAACATTGGGGTGCATATATCTTTTCAAATTAGTGTTTTGGATTTCTTCAGATAAATACCCAGGAGTAGAATTGCTGGGTCATAAGGTGTAGTTAGTTCTATTTTTAGTTTTTTGAGGAACCTACATACTGTTTTCCACAGTGTCTGCACCAATTTGCAATCCCACCGACAGTGCACGAGGGTTCCCTTTTCTCCACAGCCTCACCAACACTTGTTGTTTACTGACTTATTAATGATGCCATTCTGACAGGTGTGAGGTGATTCACTCATTTTGGTTTTAATTTGCATTTCTCTGATGATTAGCGACATTGAGCATCTCTTCATGTGTCTGTTGGCCATCTGTATGTCTGCTTTGGAGAATGTCTATTTAGGTCCTCTGCCATTTTTTTAAATTGGAGTGTTGTGGGGTTTTTTGGTTTATTTTTTGGTTTTCTTTGGCGGTGTTATCACTTCTTTAATGAAAAGTTTCTCTATTAATGTGATCTGGCATTGAAAACACTTGGAAATATAAGTGCTTGATCTTTTCCTCTGAAGCATAAATAGGTGTACCATTCATATGGGGATTTACTCAAAGAACTGCAGTCTTCATTCTTTTCTTTATTCTGGATGAGCCCCCGTATAGTAAGATAACCTCTCCTGAACGCATATCATGTGCCAGGTATTGTGTTAAGTGCTTTTTATATTCATTATGTCATTCAATCCTTATAAGCACACTACGAAGAAGTTATTGTTGTTATATGCATTTTATAAGTATGGAAACTAAGAGAGATGGAGTAAATTGCCCAAGTTCATACAACCAATAAGTGCTAAAGCTGGAATTCAAACCTATATAGACAGTTCTAGAGTCTAAATTCTTAACTGCTGTACCCATGTAAAATTTACTTGGATCAAATGGTCCCTGGGATTTAAAATTCTGTGGACCAGTATTATTGTCCTTGTCCCCTTTTACTCATATTATGCCTTTGTAAGACACACAGCTTTCCCACGGTTATCATCTCAGCAACACTCATTGCTACCCACCCCCACACGGTCATTCTGACTCCATTCTGTGGTCTTTCTGGTTCTACGGTCAGGTTCAAGCTCGTCCGCTTTCTGAAGAAACTTATACTATAATCCTTCCAGTGGATATGTTTAAATAAGTCTCATGATCAAAAGCCAAGTAAATGTATTTCTCCATTTGGATATGAGGATAGGATAAAGCCAGACCTGCGAATGTGCTGAATTACATTGCTCCTGGCCTTAAGTTAAGCGCATTTAAGTTAGTTGGCACGAGGACTGAAAATTGAGTTTGAAACTAAAAATTGGCAGAGGACCTAATAGAGAGTGGGCTATAATCAGCCAGTTTCAGTACAAGGCCGGTTAAAATGCATTTATTGATAGAGGTCCTGACAAACATAGTTTGAGAGCCTTTTAATTAAACAAACGCTGAATTGACTGAGCACTTACTATGTGCCAGGTCCCATCGTCACAGGCAGCAGGGAATCACTGTTGACCCTGATGGCCACGACCCCTCTATGTCCCCTACGTGTATCCTAGTGGAGTTCAGAAGATGGAATGATTGCATATATAAATTTTGTTGGATTTATTAACATTTTGTTAAAACTTCAAGCATTAAAAAGTTAAATGAATTTCATAGTGAATAATCATGTACCCACCTTCTAGATTTTACCATTAACATCTGCCCATCCCTCTGTATATCTGTGCCTGTCTGTGTCTTCCAACTTTTCTCCGGTATGCTGACTCTGCTTTTATCCCATGGAAGGCTTTGGTATTTCAAGAGGGTGGTAGTGTCATATGCTGAAAATCGCTTATTCAGTTCACCACAGCAAGTTGTTTTCCTAGAAAACACTCAAGTTAATATAGCTAAGGAAAACCTGAGTTCCCGCTTTGTGAAATAATGATAATGTCATAAAGGCTAGATGTCTGACAAAGAATATGTATTTCATACAAATGATCAAGAACATCATATTTAACCACAGAAATTTTTAGTCTTTGCACTTGATGTAAGACATTTGGAGAATTTTGAGCAAAATGTTTTTTAAATTAAGTCAAGCCAATGCCCTTGACTTATTAGTGGGAGTGACCTCCTGATATGCAAGTTATTCTAAACAGGTGACTAACTTTGGGGAATGGAAAAATGGGATGCTGTCGTCTGGTAGCCTCAGCGACCAGCGCCCTTAATGGGAAGGACTTTGACCACATTTCAGGAGATGAGGCAGAAGGCTCTGTGCAGCTGGAGAGAGCAGCATGTGCAAAGGCAAAGATGTAGGAAAGTCTGGGAAACTGAAGGTCGAAGCAGAGTGTGGGTTAGTGGCGAGTAAGGATGGGATGTCATAGAAGGAAATGTAAGGACCTTGACTGATGGACTAAGGAGCTTGGACTTGATCGCATGGGCAGTGAGAGCTAACGAAGTGTTTGTAATTACATGTGGTTGATGAGTCTGGAGGGGTCGGTACCATAAAGGGCAGGCAAAGGAGAGGATGAAGACATTGCTGAGTAGAAAGGAGGAGGTGAAAGCTGGAAGAAAGAGAGGAGGTACCTCAGAGTTTGAAAGCTTAGCAAAGGAACAGAATGGATTCGTCATTGTGTGACCAATAAGGGGCACAAGGGTTATTGGGACTGTAAAGCAAAGGAGTCAGGTTCAAAGTATGGGCAGGGTGGGTTCATAGAGAGACAGAATGAGACAGACTGTGAGCTGATTATTAGTTATTGGTATTAGAGGAGGGGCTCTGGAAGTCAGTGAAAGGTCATGAGAAAAAGAAGTCAGTGAGAGAAGCTGGAGAGGAGATTTCCAGTGGTTTGGAAAGATTCATCAGCCGGAGTCAGGTTGAAACGAGACAGAAGGATTGTTCTAGGAAAAATAACAAAGACAGAGAGAGAAGCAAACAATTACTAGGTTTGCCTATGAGGATTTAATAACCTAGATAGAGAGCTAAGATCACATACATAACCAAATCATATGGCAATTATTATAAGCAGTTTGTAAACTGAGTTTTAAAGAAAACTATCATGTTTCTGTCCTAAATTTTAATTTTTTAGGGTACTTGCTATGAATAGTTCACATTTGACTTTTTCCCCCTCAATATTGATGAAAATCTTTCTTTGACAGTTTGCTAACAACACTTAACAATATTATTGCCATGGCAATGCTGAACTTTCACTCTTCCTATTGTTCTAGTTCATAACCTTTCTCTTCCTTTGCAGGTTACTTCATTTAACTTCTGTCAGTCTTTCTGAATCTGAGTCTGGCCTGAGGTTACCCAACTAGAAAGTAGAGCCAGAATACCACCCGAGGCAGCCTGACCTGGAAGGAAACTCTTTTCCTAACTGCCCTCAGCCTACCACCATTTGTGGAAATACGAGACAAGTGAATGTCTCTACTTACTGTCATCTTACTGCACAAAGTTTTTGTACTTTTTGAAGTTTTTATTCTAAAACCAAAACCCTCATAGAGTTTGGAAGGCGCAACATATGAATAAATATATATGCATATGAATAAAACTCCTTCAAAGAAAACTGGAAGGAAGGGATTCTCTTAAATGAGATGTGCTTGTCAGACTCTCAATAGGAACGCCTTCATTGCCCGTATTCACTGGAGTGGCTTGAAAGTATCACCTTGTAAATCATATATTTGAGAAATTCAGTCATATGGATGAAATGTTTCTGCTGTTAATATTTTATTTAGAGGAAAATCACTAGTAACGTTATTTCTTTTTCCTTAAAGGTAATAAGAGATGTTAGAATGAAACCGTACTTCCGTGGGTAAAACATATATTCTGTTTTTGATGCTTCTTGAATGTGGCAGGCAGTTATGCACCCCATCTGTCAGTTAGCGAACAGTAAAAATAAGCAAGCAGTAGAGGATTCTAAAACGTCAGAGAGGTGTCTTAGGCATTTGGGGCAATTCCTCTCTGTGTCTCTGTCTCTCTACTAACACCAATCTTTTTTTTCATGTGAGGAAGAAAACTCAAGGAAGGGGAAATTTGCTATTCCATGTTCTTGGATAAACAGATTCAACATTGAAATTGTTTTAAAAAACAAAAAGCAACACTATTTGTTTTCCCTGAATTTGTCTGTAAATTTAAGATGATTCAAATAAAAAGCAATACTTTTTTTCAATTTGACATTATAATGCTAAAGTTCAGATTGTTTTAGTTTTAAAACATTAACCCGATGCTAAAGTTCATGTGTAAAAATAAACCGATAAAAGATGTGCTAAAATACTAATGGTATTCTGTCTACTGGGCTCCAAAGTAACTTGCTGCTAATACAGATAGATTCCTAGGACACAGTGGAGTCTAGAAATAGGCCCATGTCCAGTATGTGATAAAGGTGACATTTCAAATCAGCGGCGGAAAGATGAATTATTCGTTAAATGGTGTAAGGACAACAGACTGACTACAAGAAACAAATTAAGCTGGACTCCTATATTGTTTCTTATACCAAAGTAAATTCCACACAGAGTGAAGATTTAAAATTTTAAAATCAAGGAGACAAAAACCCGTGGTTGCCTCGGGTGGGGACAGCAAGGGTGGGAGGTGGGCTGTACCAGATGCTCCTACTGCAGCGCTCCTTGAGATTGGGTGTCATGAGTTACTTGTTCCAAAACTTTATTTATGGTGTTAATAATTAAAGTGTAAAATTACTCAAAGGAATAATGGGAGAAAAATATTTTAAAAATAGTTTTGGAGTATGGTCGCCCCCTTTTATGCAAGACAAAATTCCTTGGCATGTCAATTAGGGGTGTAGGAATGTAACTGTACAGTCTCTCTGGACAGCAGTTTGACAAAAGCCAGCAGTTCTAAATGCCATCTCATTAGCCCAGCACTTTTTCTTCAGGAATTTCACATAGATATGTTGGACACGTGGGGAAAGCACGTACAAGGATGTGCATTGTTGCAGTATAATTTACAGCAGCAAAATGCTGAAAACAAGATAAATGAGCATCCCCATATGCTGGTTAAATTATGGGAGATAAATACAGCAGAATTCTGGAGCCATGTAAAAGAAAGATGCCATCCATATGTGCTGAGGTACCTTGGAGAGTGTTTCAGGCTCATAAGTGAAAACAAGCAAACCAACCAAAAGTACAGAGCAGAAAAGTACAATTTGGGCTTGCTTACATTAAAAACACAGGATCTCAGTGCATGGGATGTGGAAGTGTGTACAAAGTATTTGACTCTTGTAGTTGTTTTTGAAAGAATGACTAGCATCTTAAAGTGGTAGGCATATCTTTAAATTGCAGGTCCTTTTTATTCTGTTTGAATTTTTAAAACTGGGAATGTATAATTTTTTCAAATAAAAACGTACTTAAAAATACAATCAATTGCTATAAACCAGTTAAAGTGAATAAAACAGATTCTCATTATTAGCATGTATAATCTCAAAAACAATGTTAAGTGGAGAAAAAGACAACTTGCAAAGAAATACATACAGTATAATGTTTAGTTCCGTTTTAAAAATATAAAAATTATTTATGAATGTGCACATATGCAATGGAAGTATAAACCATACGCAGGAATGAACACGTGTTCAAAAGAATAGTTTACTTCGGGGAAGGAAGAAGAAAGAGAAGGAGTGGGGCAGCTGAGTCTTACAGTTTCTGTGTTACTGCTTGTAAAGTTCCTAAGCAAATATGGGAAAATGTTAATGTCAGTAAAATCAGGTTGATGCTGCTTTTTGTGCTTTCCTATGTGTTTGAAAATTTTATTCAAATTTAAAATTGTTTTAAATTTCTATTTCTTTCAGCACCCCTATTGTATTCTATTGTTATGTGATTGCGACTGAATTGAGTCATGCTTTCTAGAAATCACAAATGTTCTTTCTCTTTTTTTACCCCTAACAACAGGTCAGCAGTGGCAGTGACCCCTGGTCAGCCTGGGGTGCCTCCAAATCTGGAAACTGGGACAGCACAGATGGCTGGGGAGCCAAGCCAGAGGGGGCTGCAGCCCAAAGAAACACTTCCAATAACTGGGACACTGCCTTTGGCCATCCCCAAGCCTACCAAGGACCAGGTGAGGAAGAGGGCCAGCTGGTGATGGGCCAGTTATGAGGTGGGTGCAAAAGTCATTGCGGTTTAAAAGGTTAAAAATAATTGCAAAAACCGCAATGACTTTTGCACCAACCTAATAAAAATAGATTTGAATCAGATGAACTGCTCCTATTCACTAATAGCAAACATCTTTTATCTGAATTCAGATGTAGGTAGTTGTTAATTATAATCTTCGGTCTAGTCACAGTTAACTGTCCAGGAGTCACATGCAGATACTTGCAGGGGCCAGGTTCATAAAGCCAAAGAGCAGAGCGGCGGTGGGGCTGTGCAGACGGAAGGGGCCGCCCTCTCAGTCGATGGAAGCACTGCAGGGACACTGGGCTGCTGTGCCTGCACGGCCACAGTCCCTGAGAGAGACTGGAAATCGCGATTGTTTTATGTCATCGTCCCACTTTAAAATCTTAGCAACTAGCACACATTAGTTTTTAAGTTTTGGGCCAAACAACTCTGTATACAGATCGAAAATGCTTCATCAGCTGCCAGTTTATGATCTCTGACTGAGCTGTTTCATCTTTTCCTCAACTGTCCGTTTGACTCCCAGGCTGTTAATGGAAATACTGAGGCAGAAAAGGAATTGATAGAAGGGGAAACAATTCAGGAATTAAGAACGGGTATTTATGTCTGTCCCAAAATTAAATAAAAAGTTAGAATCTACGCAGGGTTTTTTATGATCCCTAAGTGAGCATATCATGCCAGGAACTGCATGTGCTGAGTGCCAAGGAACTGGCATGCAGGAACCGTAGAAGGCACAGGTGCTGGTTCCAAGCTCCCCGTGCAGACAGCAGCTGGGCTGTTGGCAGGCCCAGGGATCGGCGCTAGGCAGCGATGCGGAGACAAACTGTTGACATCTCATTCTGGAGTAACTTGGCGTGGCCCCAGGAAACTTGGCCCGTCCTTCTAATACTTTATTTTTTGTTTTGGCATTTTGTCTCTCGTGGTGGTACTATTAGGGCAGATATCGCAGGGCAATGTCCTGCCTACTAGCAAAAGGACACTTCAGACCATCAGAGGTGGAGACAGGTACAGAACAGTAGGAAGAGGACGAAAGGAGGAAAGTTGGCAGCACCTCTTCCGACACAGACTTTTGTTATGTTAGGCTCCTGATTCTGGTTAATACTTCCTGTCCCTCATTTTTTCTTTCTCCTTCACCCCACAACCTGTGTTTTTCCTTCTTTCCCCTCATTGCCCTTCTGTAACCTTTGTTATTATTAGTTATTATTATTATTAATTCCTTTTCAAAGCTCTGTTATCCCTTTTCTCCGCCCCTCTTGACTTAAAAGATATTTGATCTGCTTATTTGCAAATTTATAAAGCTAGATTAATCAACATACAGGCCTCTAGAAGGCCTTCCCTTGCAGCATTTTTATAGTCTGCGTTTATCTGAAGTTACTTGGATGACAGTCCTCTTTAAATTGTTTCTAACCTGTCTTTTGTACCAAAGGTCAGAATCTGCAATTCAAGCCTTCAGACTGACAACAGAGCCTGTAATCTTCATGTCTCCATCACACTCCTGTACTATACACCCTCCTCTCCATCACACTCTCTACTGCACCCTCCTCTCCATCACACTCTCTACTGCACCCTCTTCTCCATCACACTCTCTACTGCACCCTCTTCTCCATCACACTCCCTACTGCACCCTCCTCTCCATCACACTCTCTACTGCACCCTCTTCTCCATCACACTCTCTACTGCACCCTCTTCTCCATCACACTCCCTACTGCACCCTCCTCTCCATCACACTCTCTACTGCACCCTCCTCTCCATCACACTCTCTACTGCACCCTCCTCTCCATCACACTCTCTACTGCACTCTCCTCTCCATCACACTCTCTACTGCACCCTCTTCTCCATCACACTCTCTACTGCACCCTCTTCTCCATCACACTCCCTACTGCACCCTCTTCTCCATCACACTCTCTACTGCACTCTCCTCTCCATCACACTCTCTACTGCACTCTCCTCTCCATCACACTCTCTACTGCACCCTCTTCTCCATCACACTCTCTACTGCACCCTCTTCTCCATCACACTCCCTACTGCACCCTCCTCTCCATCACACTCTCTACTGCACCCTCTTCTCCATCACACTCTCTACTGCACCCTCCTCTCCATCACACTCTCTACTGCACTCTCCTCTCCATCACACTCTCTACTGCACCCTCTTCTCCATCACACTCTCTACTGCACCCTCTTCTCCATCACACTCCCTACTGCACCCTCCTCTCCATCACACTCTCTACTGCACCCTCTTCTCCATCACACTCTCTACTGCACCCTCTTCTCCATCACACTCTACTGCACCCTCTTCTCCATCACACTCTCTACTGCACCCTCTTCTCCATCACACTCCCTACTGCACTCTCCTCTCCATCACACTCTCTACTGCACCCTCTTCTCCATCACACTCTCTACTGCACCCTCTTCTCCATCACACTCCCTACTGCACCCTCTTCTCCATCACACTCTTTACTGCACCCTCCTCTCCATCACACTCTCTACTGCACCCTCCTCTCCATCACACTCTCTACTGCACCCTCCTCTCCATCACACTCTCTACTGCACCCTCTTCTCCATCACACTCTCTACTGCACCCTCTTCTCCATCACACTCTCTGCTGCACCCTCTTCTCCGTCACACTCTCTACTGCACCCTCTTCTCCATCACACTCTCTGCTGCACCCTCTTCTCCATCACACTGCTGTACTGCACCCTCTTCTCCATCACACTCTCTACTGCACCCTCTTCTCCGTCACACTCTCTACTGCACCCTCTTCTCCGTCACACTCTCTACTGCACCCTCCTCTCCGTCACACTCTCTACTGCACCCTCCTCTCCGTCACACTCTCTACTGCACCCTCTTCTCCATCACACTCTCTGCTGCACCCTCTTCTCCATCACACTCTCTGCTGCACCCTCTTCTCCATCACACTGCTGTACTGCACCCTCTTCTCCATCACACTCTCTGCTGCACCCTCTTCTCCATCACACTCTCTACTGCACCCTCTTCTCCATCACACTCTCTACTGCACCCTCTTCTCCATCACACTCTCTGCTGCACCCTCCTCTCCATCACACTGCTGTACTGCACCCTCTTCTCCATCACACTCTCTGCTGCACCCTCTTCTCCATCACACTCTCTACTGCACCCTCTTCTCCATCACACTCTCTGCTGCACCCTCTTCTCCATTACACTCTCTACTGCACCCTCTTCTCCATCACACTCTCTGCTGCACCCTCTTCTCCATCACACTCTCTGCTGCACCCTCTTCTCCATCACACTCTCTGCTGCACCCTCTTCTCCATCACACTCTCTGCTGCACCCTCTTCTCCATCACACTCTCTGCTGCACCCTCTTCTCCATCACACTCTCTGCTGCACCCTCTTCTCCATCACACTCTCTGCTGCACCCTCTTCTCCATCACACTCTCTGCTGCACCCTCTTCTCATCACACTCTCTGCTGCACCCTCTTCTCCATCACACTCTCTGCTGCACCCTCTTCTCCATCACACTCTCTGCTGCACCCTCTTCTCCATCACACTCTCTGCTGCACCCTCTTCTCCGTCACACTCTCTGCTGCACCCTCTTCTCCGTCACACTCTCTGCTGCACCCTCTTCTCCGTCACACTCTCTGCTGCACCCTCTTCTCCGTCACACTCTCTGCTGCACCCTCTTCTCCGTCACACTCTCTGCTGCACCCTCTTCTCCGTCACACTCTCTGCTGCACCCTCTTCTCCGTCACACTCTCTGCTGCACCCTCTTCTCCGTCACACTCTGCGCTGCACCCTCTTCTCCGTCACACTCTGCGCTGCACCCTCCTCTCCGTCACACTCTGCGCTGCACCCTCCTCTCCGTCACACTCTGCGCTGCACCCTCCTCTCCGTCACACTCTGCGCTGCACCCTCCTCTCCGTCACACTCTGTGCTGCACCCTCCTCTCCGTCACACTCTGTGCTGCACCCTCCTCTCCGTCACACTCTCTGCTGCACCCTCCTCTCCGTCACACTCTCTGCTGCACCCTCCTCTCCGTCACACACTCTACTGCACCCTCCTCTCCGTCACACTCTCTACTGCACCCTCCTCTCCGTCACACTCTCTACTGCACCCTCCTCTCCGTCACACTCTGTACTGCACCCTCCTCTCCGTCACACTCTCTACTGCACCCTCCTCTCCGTCACACTCTCTACTGCACCCTCCTCTCCGTCACACTCTCTGCTGCACCCTCCTCTCCGTCACACTCTCTGCTGCACCCTCCTCTCCGTCACACTCTCTACTGCACCCTCCTCTCCGTCACACTCTCTACTGCACCCTCCTCTCCGTCACACTCTACTGCACCCTCCTCTCCGTCACACTCTCTACTGCACCCTCCTCTCCGTCACACTCTCTACTGCACCCTCCTCTCCGTCACACTCTCTACTGCACCCTCCTCTCCGTCACACTCTCTACTGCACCCTCCTCTCCGTCACACTCTCTACTGCACCCTCCTCTCCGTCACACTCTCTACTGCACCCTCCTCTCCGTCACACTCTCTACTGCACCCTCCTCTCCGTCACACTCTCTACTGCACCCTCCTCTCCGTCACACTCTCTACTGCACCCTCCTCTCCGTCACACTCTCTACTGCACCCTCCTCTCCGTCACACTCTCTACTGCACCCTCCTCTCCGTCACACTCTCTACTGCACCCTCCTCTCCGTCACTCTCCTGTACTGCACCCTCCTCTCCATCACTCTCCTGTACTGCACTCTCCTCTCCATCACACTCCTATATTACACCCTTTTCCTCTATTTTTTAATTGGTTAACCCAGTCAGTAGTGTTTACCAGAAAATGAAGTCATTCCATTTGTATTTTGTTTTTCTTTACTGACACCTCCTGTGCCCACCTACAGCGACAGGTGAGGATGACGATTGGGATGAAGACTGGGATGACCCCAAGTCTTCGTCTCCCTACTTCAAGGATTCGGAGTCGGCCGAAGCAGGAGGTGCTCAGCGCGGGAACAGCCGAGCAGGCAGTTCTTCCATGAAGCTGCCTCTTAATAAGTAGGTTTAGAGGGAGTTGGGAGCATGAACTCTAGAAATAGACGTAAGGCACAGAGGCCTTTTCCATTTTTGGTGATTTATGAAATTTAGGGTGTGATTTGGTCATTTTTATTTGGATCTTAGCTTGGAAGCTTATTTAAATTTTTGTTTTTTGTTTTAAAGGGCAATACTTGTTCTAGTTAATGATCTGCAAACTGTTTTTACCTTTACTCACTCCATAATGTCTTAAGGCTTCATTGTTGATGTCACAGGAAAGCTAAAAATATACCTCTTTTAAGTGTTTTGCTATTTGTTGATCACTTACCATATTGCCAGGCATTGTGCAAAGCAATTTGCTTGCATTCTCATGTGACCCTCATATCCCTTTGTGGTACATACAATTTCTGTTTTACTGTGGAAGAAACTGAAGCCCAGAAAGGCTAATTAACTGCCCAAGCTCACACAGGTGGTAGGGGATCTGGTCGGGAGTCCAAACAGCCCCATAGTCTTTGAAGTATGTGCTCTAAACCGCTGTGTTTAATGTGTTTAAAATTTTGTTTTACTTAGATTTCTCTTAGATTAAGGAGGGAAAAATGTTTTGAACAGTACTCATAGATGCACTGCTTAATAGGAAAGTTTGTGGGAAAGGGTGAGTGTATACAGAGCGCTGTAGGATTCATTGGTAGAGGGTTCTGGATAAGTCTGTAGTTGATACCAGTGTAACTTGAAGGAGATACAATTTATGACTTCCGTAAGAATCTTCAAGTACTCTTTCTTGCAGCAGTTATGTTTAAAATAGTTTTATTTTCTAAAATTATGAATACTTTTCAATATTTCAAGTCCATGCTTCAAAGCAGATATCAGGTCTGGAAAAAAATTGTAAACATAATGTTTGACATACGTATCTAGATATCAAGCTCTAGTTTTAGATCTCTGTGTGGACACACACATATGGGGGGTGCCAAAAAAATGTATACACATTTTAAGAAAGGAAAAAACTTTATTAATGGTAATACTAATTGTAATACTCAATATATACCAATAACAAAAGATAAATGCAAGTCACATTTGACTTCTGCAATGACAAGAGATGCTCAGAGTGGTTCCCATCAGCGTCCAGACACTTCTGATTATGGCGAACTACTGCTTGAGCATAGATATCATCTCTTAAAATGTGTATACATTTGTTTGGCACCCCCCCATGTATATACTCAATAAGTCCTACAAGTTCTTCTTATATATTAAAATAACATCAGTGATTAAATAAGTTATCTTTTGGCTACGTACTTTACCTGCCTCTGTCTAGTTTCTTCCATTACGTATTTTCATGCTTGATTCCTTGTATAATAAAATTAGCCATTTGTTATTGACCGTATCCTGTTTCTTAGAGTCAGATTTGAAGTTCTCAGTAGTGATGTATATTACTCTCAGTTGTTTTTTAAACCCAAATACAGAGTATATTTAAAACCCATTTGAATAGAATATATCTCTTAGTCCCAGTTTGACAATAAGAAAGCGGAGACTGAGACAAATAACTGGCCAAGTTTGCATTGCTAGAAAGTGGGGTTCTGGCTGGTGCCCAGGCCTCTGACTCCCCTGTCCTGTGCTTTCCACTGCCCCATACTTGCTCTCCAATTTGCTGTATGCTCTTGAGGGAGTCAGACAACCTGTTTAAACCTCCGTTTCCTCACCGCTAAAGTAAAGAGGTTGTCTTTAAGAATTCTTTCTGCTCTAAAATTTCATTCCAGCTTGAAACCAGATTAGAGCAGTCCCAATTGGCACTTGAACCTCTGAGGTTATCCGCCCCCCTCCGGTACTGAGAACCATTTAAACTCCTATGTATTTTTGTTTAATTAGACTAATGTATAAGTGACTCACATTTATAATAGTTGTAAAAATTTTTTAAGTATTAATACTTTTCAGCAGTTAATTCATTGTATATGACAGATGTATTCCATTCATGGAACATAAACCTTATACCAGAAAAGATTAGAAATTTAAGTATACTTGAGCATTATAAGAATCCATCTTGATAATACTCAAAGAAGTAATAAATTGCATTTCCGTTCAGTGACTGCATAGGTGGCCCTGGAGTTTTGCTGCGGCCCATAATACCTGAGGAAGTGTGACAGACGATTTCTGCACTCAGAATCTTCCATTCTAGTCAAGGGGTTATCATTATGTGTAATCCTCCGATTTTCCCATCAGCATTTTCTACCATAAGTGTAGATTCTGTAATAAAAATGTGCCAAGTTAGCCAATTAGTTCATTAAGCGTTTAGGGTATTCCTGTAGCTCCTGTAGGTCCTGGGAATACAAATACTTTGTCTAAGATATTGGTAGGCTGCTGCAGTGTAGATGACGGCAATTGTATAGCAGAGGGGTGCTCAGAATGTTGAAGAAGCACAGAGAAAGCTCTACCTGCAGCTGTAGGAAATACTTTCGAAGAGAGGATGGAGTAATCAGAAATAATTTAAATTTATTAGTATGTATGAAGCTTTTTACATAAGTCCTTTAATTCCCTCATCACCTGTAAAGGTACGTCTTATTGGTCCAGTTCTCTCCCCACGGAGACCGAAGCTCTGAGCATCACATAGGTATTAAGTGTTGGAGCTGGAATTCAAACGCAAGGCCTTCTAGGTCCTAGACTCCTCTTGCTTCTCTCTTGTATGATCTGTGTTTTAAAGAATGTCGAGGAAAGGGCTTGGAGGGAAGTCAGTCAAGAATAAAGTAAAAGATACGGGCCCCTGAGAGCATCACATTGGCCTTAACTTGGTATATGAATGAAATTAGAAATAATGTAGCTGGTTTTTTGTTGAAATAAGATTTATTTTCCTATTTTAGGTATTTTGCTTTCTGAGGTTTTTTCCCCCCTTTCCCATTTATTAAAAAAGTTCTAATACCCAAATTAATATTTTCTTCTTTAGAAGTCTCACTTTGGATGGCTACTCATTTATTCCAGCTTTTCTCCAATTTTAGAAATTTCCTTTGGATTTAGATTTGATTTCAGGAAGTAGTTAGCTTTATTATGTTTTAGGTCTCTCCTAAGAAGACTGGTTTTCTGTCGTGTCTTCTAAACTGGTTTGAAGTAAGAAAAGAAATTAGCACAAGTGCTTATGAACATTGGCGGCTTCTTTGGGGTAATTGTGGCTTCCCAGAAGGAGTATGTTGAAAAGCAGCTTCAATTTGGCTATATAGATGGCGGTGAGTGGCTGCTGCCCCGTGTGGTCAGCTCCAGCTGGTATGCTCAGTACCAGCTCCTCCTGTGACCTCTGGGGGACATTTTTCTGGATCCTTCACTCTTTGTGGGGTGATAGTATATTTCCGATCCAGTTAACCAAATAGGTACCATAAACATCTCACCTTCTGGAGTCAGACTGTTCTCTTACTAGGTAAAGCTTAATTAAATGACTAATTGGCCATTGAACAATCTGATTACGTTAGGTTTCATTTACCACAGTTTCCTAGTTCTAGTACATCTAAAAGACAGAACAAGGTTAAAACTGTTGTATTAAGTAAATGTGGACGAGAGCTGTAGAATTCTTTTCTAGGAAAACAAGACTCACAAACATTTGCCTTCATGATTAGATTTCCTGGATTTGCGAAGCCTGGAATGGAACAGTATTTGTTGGCCAAGCAACTAGCAAAACCCAAAGAGAAAATTGCTATCATTGTAAGTTTGTTCAATTTTTTTGTTGGCTGCTCTGTTTCTGATTAAGTTCTTTTATAATTCTTTAAAACTAAGAGGGTTGTTAGTCATTTGGAAAGTATTTTTAAATACATTAAATGCTCCAAATAACTGACAGTATATGTCAAGTATTCTAAGGGTACTAAAAATGATTAGCATGAATTAATGCCTGTCATTATATTGTTTAGATATTCTTTATATTTACCTTTCAGACTTAGTTATTGAACCAACAGCACCCATAGTATATATTCTTTTCATAATTTTTCTTCTCTAAGGTGGTTTGAAGTATCTTTTACATGCTGTTTTTCAACCAGCCCTGTATATTTAGCTAGTAAACGCAACTCAAATATTTAGGTTTCTATCCTGGCAAAGTGCATGCATGTTATCAGAATAAGGTGCCGTTTCCACTGTGTGCATAAGAATTAGTCTGTCTTCCAGTAAACCAGCTCCCAGGTCACGATAAGGAGCGAGCCAGTAAAAGCTGGGAGTTAATGGCACCATTAAGAATGTCTGTCTTAGAATAACTTGATTATTATGTAACATGCATGGGCTCTTTAGTTTCACCCAAATGTTCATTGCTGGTAGATTTTCTGTCTACGCAGTATATAGCTGTAAATTCCCAGATGAAATCCTGCGAAAGAACGGTGGCTGTCTCCTGACCACATGGCCTTAAGCCTGTGACAATCAGATAGAGGAAGACCTTTGGTGTAATCACCATGGACTCAAAGGATGAGGAAACATCTGGTCTTATTCTAGGATCTCTGGGTCCTAGAAAACTTGATAAAATTTTAAGAATGATACTGGATTTATTTTATTACTTGTTCCTAAATCTTCGAAAAGGAGAGAAAGGCTGTGACCAAGAGCCCCTTTGATCCTTCATCCCTCAAAGCAAATTTGGGGTAGTTGTCCTCTGGTTAAAGATTATTTTAATTTA
Source organism: Rhinolophus hipposideros (assembly GCF_964194185.1). Lineage (NCBI taxonomy): Eukaryota > Metazoa > Chordata > Mammalia > Chiroptera > Rhinolophidae > Rhinolophus > Rhinolophus hipposideros. Next base: position 8,637,288 of record NC_138049.1, on the reverse strand, counting down.
TTTTCTTTTTCTTCAGACTTTTTTGTAAATACTGAGCATGTATCATTGTTCTTTTCATTAAATTTAAAACTTCACACAGTTAAGAGCCAATTGCCCTGCCCCTCAGATTCTCAGAGGGAACTTTGTCACAAGCATGGCAGTGGGAGAAATGAGCTAAAGGAACCCGGCGTTTGAGTTGTCTCCCAACTTTTAGGTCGATCTGGGCTGTGTGCCCTGCAGGCAGGCCTGTCTGTGTGGGCTTCTTGCATGGGAAAGAAAGCCGAGGAAAGCCATTGAGTCTTTAGGAAACCAAGAGAAAGCAGAGACCTGTTTCTTTGCTTTTAAAGTGCAGTAACCCTACCCACTAATAAAATGTGATCCCGTGGGTAGTGAGCCCTAGTTGATCAGAGTTGTGGGAAGTTCCCCAGAAGCTCCTCTTAATGATGTCTGCTCTGCAGCTTTGAGAGCCACCTGGATCTGGCTCTCTCTCAGGGAGTCAGAGCACATTGTTCAGAGATCTTCTCTTTAGTCCCTTATTAAAATTCTCTGGGCCCCAGTCACCATCCTGACCTAAAAACCTCTGAACTTTCATGCCCCACCCCACTTTTTCCTCCTTCCACCTTTAAAAGTCATTAGGACTGGGTATACAGAAAATGAGAATAAGTGTTGAGAAAGTTTGATGGCAGTTTGACATTGTTGAGACATCTAAGGATGTAATTTTATATTTCACAAACTGTCAGAAAATTTTTAAAACAAGCCCTTCATACATATAACTAAGACAGCTGGACTAGAGAGAAAAACTGTTCCATCTAGCATGCCCCCTGGGGAAATGCCCATATGGGGAGCTGAGGAGTTTGTCCTGGCAAGTGGGACCTCAACAGGAACAGAACGCGTTGATGTCACTTCTCTGAGAGGAGGAAGAGTGCCCTTCCAAAGAACTTCTAGTCCTGAAGAGAGACATTTGATGACTTACATCAAATTTATGTACTATTTTTGTGTGTAACAAAACTAACTCTCCCTGGACTGTTGTACAGGTTGGAGATTATGGCCCGATGTGGGTTTATCCTACCTCCACGTTTGACTGTTTGGTGGCAGATCCCAGGAAAGGCTCCAAAATGTATGGGCTGAAGAGCTACATTGAGTACCAGTTAACACCTACTGTAAGTATCCGAGTTACCGAACGCTGTCAGGCTTCCATCACTAGTTATAGTTGGCCTTTTTCTTCATTTTCTGTAGTTGGCATTGGTAACCTTTTCTCCTCTTTCCCCTGTTTTGTAGAACACTAATCGGTCTGTAAACCACAGGTATAAACACTTTGACTGGTTATACGAGCGTCTCCTGGTTAAGTTTGGATCAGCCATTCCAATCCCTTCTCTCCCAGATAAGCAAGTCACAGGTGAGTGTGTGCGACACTGAACTCAGGATGACAAGTTAAAACAGCCCCAGTTCGATGTAAAGCAGTAATGGCATTTTCCATCCAAACTCAAGATGTGTAAGTTTGGAACAGTGGCTACGTACAGCTATATATGTCGTACATATATATGGAAGTTACATAAACACCTACCAAGAATGTTTCATAAAATGTTCTGTCACAGTTCTTTTGCACATATCTTGAATTCTAGGAAAGTCGTTTTCTTTGTTGCTACACTCTTTCCCATAAAAGAAATATGTGAATTTTTTTAAATGTGAAAAATGATACCTGAGAAAATAGAAATGATCCAGATAGCCTAAGGTGGAAATAAAAATATATGACCCAACTGACGGAGACATCATACAGCCCAGCTGTGTTGTTTTCATTAGAAGGGGTAAACATTAGGCGTAGAAGCCACAGAGCTTCTGTTAATGCAGGAAGTTGCCAAGCTTTCTACTCAATTATTTAGGTGTGACTATTGATATTTAAATGTTTGTATTTGTCATTGATTATTACCCTCTCCTTTTTCTTATTTAAGGTGTCATGTTTCCCCACTTGACCTGCCCCAAATAATCTGGTCAGTAATCCACCAAAGGTGTTATCAGAGCCCCTTGTAAATACGCGGTCAGAGAGTATTTGTTTCTGTGTCTGTTTTGAGAACTGTCACTGATTTTTTAAAAATCTCCAACGTTGTATAGAACCTGAAATACTACTACTAAATATGTTTGTCTTGGAAAAAAAGTTTATAAAGACACTGAGCTTTACTAAAGATTAGAAAGAGTTTTAGTTTGTAGCTAGAAATTTTTCAGGTAAATAAAACTAGTAAGTATAGAAAGGAAAGGATCAAAGTGAGAGTAAGGCTTAAAAGGTCTGAACTTGAAGGCCTCTAAGGGAAGTAAAAGAGACATCAACAGGTTAACCTGAACCCAGCGAGAAGAAACGTGGAGGCCTTGAAGGAAGGATTCTTTCCCACAGGTCAGGGACGACCAGAGAGGGTTTAATCCTCATTCAGTAAGAGTTGAGATAAATCGTGTAGAGAGGAATGAGAATCTTAACCAGCCAAATGGCAGAGCCAGCTCAGGGTGCTTTCAGCGTGGCCGTGAACTCTATCCCTACGTGCCAGGTGTCATGTGTGCTTAGACACTTATCTTGTGCTTTCTCGATTCAGAGACATGAAACGCACTCGCTCGGGATTGCTAAAAAAGGAATCTGATTGCAAAGCTTGCTCTGTTTGCATTATGAGATGAGGACCAACTAATATTTAGTTTGAATTAGAAGCCTTAGGATAAGAAAGTTATTCTCTGTAAAACTTTGTACTTTACTTTGTTTTACGTTTTATGTTACTCTGAAATTTTTAAAGAGGACGGATACACTTGTTTTTAAAAAGTTGTTTTGTTTTCATTTTCACAAATGTCAAATTGTTCTAGTGGAATAGAGGGTGGGGCCGTATTGCCAGGCAGACGCACACATCCTTGCCCGCATGTGGGGTGACTTCTGAGCGGCCTCTGTTGGAACTGGCAGTTGAGTGAAAACCATGTCAGCGTGGCCAGGCTGGTCAGCTTGCTGCCTGCCTCCTTCCACTCAGAGGTGTCGCAGTACCCCTAGTTCTATGCCCTGTTCAGGTACTCACTGTCCCTCCTTTCTGTTGTCCTTATTGTTTTGAATCACAGCTTTCTTTTTAAAAAGTTAGATTTCTTTCCATGAAAACTTCAGTTCTGCCTTTCTCCATATTTTCAAATTTCATTTCTTGAATTTTGTACTCTCCTTTATCAGCTTGTTTGGGACAATATGTGCTCCGTAGTATTTGAATAAGTGGATTAATGCGCTATTTTAGGGCTGGAGACTTCGCGTATTTTTCAGGTTGTAATACATTGTTTATTCTGAATCAGTGCTAATCATTCAGTGATACTTGAAAGCATCATAGAATCATGATTCTGGGCTCATATTAAGGTTTGTTTAAAAAAAAAGTTCAGGCCCAAAGCCAGGAGGATGTCGTAGAAAAGCCAGAAAGCAACAGCCCCTCGTCTGAAGAAAGTTGAGCTTTGATTTCCTGACTGGGACATGTGCCGAGGAAACTGGCAAGCACAGAAGCCACTTTATTTCTCCTTCTCTTGTTCGCCTCCTGCCGTGACGCCCACCACAGCAGTACTGTATAAACTGCCCTCTCACTTCAGTGCTGGAGAAAAGAAAGAGAGATGCCTAGGAGGTCATGCCATGACATTTCTGTGCACTGGGTCTTTCTGTGGAAAACTTAAAGCTAACATTTTTTCATTTGTTCATAGATTTGTTCTTCGTGAACTCATACTGAGTGAATCTGCTCTTATTCCTGGGTGCAAAACTCGTAATTCACATTCTTAATGAAAACCTAAGTTAGGTTTGTTGAAAATGGGGAACTGGAAATCCCTCCTTCCCCTTTTTTTCTAATTCTCTAGAAACCGGTATGAAAATCTTACCAAGCACAAAATAACATTTGAAGTCATCATTTGGAAATAAACCAGCTGTGTTTATTTCCAGGAGGAATAAGAATCATTAATGAATTAATTAATTAATTTCAACCGCTGAGTAGCTTATGAACTCTTAGTATAATTCACTTGCTCATAATGGGGAATTTGGTATAGCGGGGCCCCTGCTGACTTACTGGGTCTTTTCTATCCAGGAGGTGGGGGTCATCTTCTTCCCAACAGATGAGACTTTCTGCACAGCCTAAGCTTATGTAGCATTTAATCTCTGCTCCTGGTAAGTGCAGAATTTGAAGTACTTTAATGTGCAGGCGATGTCCATGTTTTAGGTCATGAGTGTTTGATGGTGGGTTATACTCTTCTCATTCAAAGACTTGTGCTTATTGGTATTCATAATTTCTAAGGGCAAGTCCAGGCTGCATTTTTTTTTTTTTTTTGAAACTTACACACAGTGAATTCACGCCTTTTGATGTACCGTTTTGACAGGTACCACGACAGTCTTATAACCACCACTATACTCACAATACACAGAAAGTTCTGTCACCTTCCAAACCTCCCTCATACTGGCCTTTTATTTTCAGCCGCCCCGCCCCCCCACCATCCTAACTCATGGCAAAACTGATCTGTCTTCTGACTGTAATTTTGCCTTTTCTAGAATATCATGATAAATGGAAACACATAGTGTGTGGTCTTGAGTTTGGCTTCTTTCACTTAGCATAATGCATTTGAGATTCATCCAACTTGTTGTGTATCAATACTTTGTTTCTTTTATTGCTGAGAGTATTTCAGTGTATGGCTCTACCATAGTTTGTTTACCCATTCACTCAATGAAGTACAGTCGGGTTTCCAGTTTTTGTCAATTGTAAATAAAGCTGCCATAAACATTTATATACAAATTTTTACATGAACATAAGTTTTCATTGCTCTTGGGTAAATACCTAGGAGTAGAAAGAGTGGGTCGTATGGTGGGTATATGTTTAATGTTGAAGAAATTGCCCGACTGTTATCTAAAGTGGCTGTACCATTTTGGAATCCCCGCCCACAATGGATGAGTGTCAGAGATTCCACATCCTTAACTTCTGTTTTTGGTAGTGTCTGTTTTTTGTTTATTTTAGTAAGTCTAATGGGAAGGTAGTGGTATCTCTTCATGGTTTTAATTTGCTGTTCCCTAATGACTAATGCTGTTGAGCGTTTTTTCGTGTACTTATTTCTCATCCATATAATGTCTTTGGTCACGTGTGTGTTCAAATCTTTTGCCCATTTTTTATTAGGTTTTGTTATTGTTAAATTTTCAGAATCTTTATATATTCTGGAGACCAGTTTTCTGTCAAGTAATGTGATTTGCAAGTAATTTGTCCCAAGTGCGGCTTGTCTTTCTGTTAACAGTGTCTTGCGTAACAAAAGCTTTTAATTGTAATGAAGTCCAGTCTGTCAGCTGTTTATTTAAAGGATTGTGCTTTAGGTATCATGACTAAGACCTCTTTGCCTAACCCAACTTCACATTGATATTTCTTCTACAAGTTTTGAAGTTTTAGGTTTTACATTTAGATCTATGCTGCATTTAGAATTAATGTTTGTATAAGATGTGAGGTGTGGTAAGGGTTTATGTTATGTATCTGGATATGTACTGATTCTAGTACTATCTGTTAGAAAGAGTATTCCTTCTTTGTTGAGTTTCCTTTGCACCTTTGTCAAAAATCAATTGACCATATTTGTGGATTTATTTCTGGGCTTAGTTTCTGTTCCATTGTTTTATGCATCCATCCTTTTGCCAGTTCCACACTGTCTGATTAATACAGCTTTATATATAGTAAGTCTTTAAATCAGGTGGTGTGAACTCTCCAACTTAGTTCTTTTTCAGATTTGTTTTTGGTTATTCTTTTTTGACTTTCCATGTAAATCTAAAAGTCAGTTTGTAGATATCTATAAATGATCATGATGGAATTTTGATTGGAAGTACATTGATTCTGTAGATCAATTTTGGGAGAATTAAAATCTTAATGTGTAGTCTTCTAATCCAACAACATAAATATATCATATTTGGTTTTCATTTGTGTTTTGTAGTTTCATCATAGAGATTCAGCACATATTCTGCATATATTTCAGAATACAGATTTTGTTAGGTTTACATGTAATAATTTAATTGGGTTCTATTGTAAATCGTACTGTTTGTTTTTTAATTTGTTTGCCAGTTTTTTGTTGCACTAGAATACAGTTGATTTTTATATGTTGACCTTGTATCTGTGACCTTGCTAAACTCACTAATTCCAGAAGTTTTTTTCTGTGGATTTGGGGGATTTTTTTTTTCTTTTTTAATGTAGACAATCATGTTATTTTGGAGTAGAGACTTTTATTTCATCCTTTCCAGTCTGTGCCATCTGTTTCTGTTTTGGCCTTATTGAACTGGCTAAGACTTCCAATATAAAATTGAATAGAAATGGTGAGAGCAGACGTTTTTGCTTTGTTCCCAATATTTGGGAGAAAGAATTGTCTTTCACCATTAAATAGGATGTTGGCTTTAGGTATTTTTGTAGGTCCCCTTTGATCAAGTTAGACTTCTAGGCCTAGTTGGCTGAAAGTTTTCTACGTAAATGCTGAATTTGGTCAAATGTGTTTTGTGTATCTATTGAGGTAATAATACAGATTTTCTTAATATGCTGAACTAGCCTTGCATTCCTGGGATAAGCTTCACTTGGTTGTGACGTATTATTCTTTATTGTGTGTTTTTTAATTACTGAATTTGATTTGCTAATATTTGCTTGAGGAATTTTGTGTCTGGTCGTGAGGGTTACTGGTCTACAGTTACCTTGTAATGTCTTTGTCTGGTTTTGGTATTGGCATTGCTGGCCTCACAAGTTTGGAAGTATTCCCTTCTTTTCTATAATCTGAAGGAGAGAGTGTAGAATTGATATTATTTCTTCCATAAATGTTTGGTGGAATTCACCACTGATGTGATCTGGACTTGGAGTGTTGTTTGTGGAAGACTAACTGTGAATTTCCTAAATAGATACAGGGCTCTCAGGCGCTCTCTTCTTCAGTGAGCTTCAGTCGTTCTGAATTGATCTATTTCGTATCATTTGTTGGGTACGGGCTTGGAATTGTTCATAGTATTCCTGTGTACTTTTAAAGTCTATAGTGATAATCACTCCTTCAGTCCTGATTTTGATAATTGGTGTCTCTTTTATTTTCTTGATTTTTCTCTCTTGTTTTTCTCTTACCTATTTCATTCTTTTCTGCTCCTACTTCTCTCCATCTGCTTGCTTTGGATTTAATTTGCTCTTTTTCTAGTTTTTTAAACATGGAAACGTATTGTTTTGAGATTGTTGTCTTCTATTACAATCATTAAATGTTAGACTTTCCTCTAAGTACTGACTTACCATCTCTCATAAGTTTTGATATGCTGCATTTTCATGTTCAGTTAAAAATACTTTCTCATTTCCCTTATAAGTTTTTGACCTATGGATTATTTAGAAATACAGTTAATTTTTAAATATTTGAGCATTTTCCACATTTTTTTGTTTGACTTCTAATTTCATTCTGAAAGTAAGCATACCTTCTGTGATTTTTAATCCCTTTAAATGTATTGAGAATTTTTGTAGGGCCTAACAGATGGTCTATCCTGGAGAGTGTTCAGTGTGTACTTCAAAAAAATCTGAATTCAACAGCAATTTGGTGGAATACTCTATTTATATTGTCAGTTAAGCTGAGGTGGCTGAAACTGTTGTTCAGGATTCTGTAACGTTGCCAGTTTTCTTTCTATAATTTTCCATAGTTATTGTCAGACTGTTTCTCCTTTCAGTTCTGTCACTTTCAGCTTCATGTATTTTGATGCTTTCTTGTTAAGTCCACATTAAGTTTGTAATTGCTGTATCTTCCTGATGTAGTGACATGTTCCCCTTGGTTTCTAGTAAGGTTTTCTTTGTTAAAGTCTATTGCGTCTGATATTCCTATCGCCACTTCAGCTCTCCTAGGTACTGCTAGCGTGGTATGCCTTTCCCCACCCTTTCACTTTCAATCTGTTCGTGTCTTTGAATCTAAGGTACATCTCTTGTTGGCAACATAGTTGGGTCTTTCTTTACAGAGTCTGACAATCTACATTTTGATTGGAGATTTTAGACAAGTTTTATTTAATATGATTATTAACCCAGTTAGATTTACATGTGCCATTTTGCTGTTTTCTATTTGTTCCTCTGTTCCTCCTTTTGAGTTAAATATTTTCTAATGTGCCATTTTAGTTCTTCTCATTTTTAAAATAACTAAATTTTTAAAGTCATTTTTTTACTAGTTGCCTGTCTGTATAATCTTTTATATTAACCCACATATTTTTGGTGCTCTTTATTTCTTCCTGTGCATTTGGGTAATTTCCTTTTAGCCTGAAGTAATAGCCTGAAGGATTCTTTAATCTTTCTTGTAATGCAGGTCTGCTATCAGGGAATTCTCTCTCCTACTTTGTTTGCCTGGGCGTGTCTTTATGTGGCCTTTATTTTCAAAAGATAGGTTTACAGGTTATGGAATTCATATCTGATAGTTTTTCTTTCAGCATGTTGACTATGTCCTTCCATTGCCTCTGATCTCCACTGTGTCAGATGGCAAATCATTCTGTCCTGTCAGTCACACTCATGCACACGTGCACGCACACCCCACCACGCATGATGAATCGTCTTCACTTGCTTTCAGGATTTTTTTTGTTTTGTTTTTGTCTTCCAGCAGTTTGATTCTGCTATATCTTGGTGTGGTCTTGGTGTGGATGTCTTTTTATTATTATTATTAATTATTTTTATTGGGGAACAGTGTTTCTCCAGGGCTCATCAGCTCCAAGTCGTTGTCCCTCAATCTAGTTGTGGAGGGCGCAGCTCAGCTCCAAGTCCAGTTGCCGTTTTCAATCTTTAGTTGCAGAGGGCAGAGCCCACTATCCCAAGTGGGAATTGAACTGGCAACCTTGTGGTTGAGAGCTTGTGCACTAACCAACTCAGCCATCCAGCCGCCCCCGATATCTTTATATTTATCCTACTTGGAGTTTGTTGAGCTTCTTGGAAGTATAGATTAAAATTTTGCATCAAATTTGGGAAATGACCCCCTTATTTCTTTAAATATTTTTTCTCTTTCTCCTTTGGGATTTCCCATGTATGTTGGTATGCTTGATGTTTTCTGAGGCTCAGTTCGTTTTTCTTTAGTTTTGTTCCTCTCTGTTCTTCAGATTAGATAACTACTGTTGATTTATCTTCAGATTCAGTCACTCATTCTTCTGTCTTCTTCAATCTGCTGTTAAACCCCTACAGTGAATTTTTAATTTCAGTTACTGTATTTTCAAGGTTTTTATTTGATTTTTTAAATAGTTTCTCTCTTAAGAATCTCCATTTGTTGATTCCTTGTCATGTTTTTCTTTAATGTTTTAAACATGACTTCCTTTAGTCCTTTGAACATATTTATAGACACTGCGTTTTCTGCCGTTTTGTTTTTCTCATCTAAATTCAACATCTGGGGACACTTAGAGGAAACTTATCTTGACTACTTTTTTTCTCAGTATGGGTTATACCTTGTTTCTTTACAGTCTCTTAATGTTTTTTTGAAAACTGGACGTTTTACAGGATATATTTTAGCAATTCTGGGTTCTGAATTTTGTCTCTGAAGGTTTTTGTTGTTTCTGCTTTATGGTTTGTTTGTTTTTGTTTGGTAAGTAACTTGCCTGGACTAAATCTCAGAAATTTGTCTCTCCTGCAGCTCAATTATTTTTATGTTTTTCTTTTTAAGTTTGGCTTCCTAGGGTTCAACTGCAACTGTGTAGATTAGTAGCGAGCCTACCGCAAGCCGTTGAAACTTCTGTCCCTGCCAGTGGATATGTGTGTGGGTAGGGGAGCACATTCAAAGTTGATGTCATTTTCAAGTTAGTCCTGGCTTCTAATTTCTTGAGGGTCCTTTTGCGTCTCCTTTACACGATGCAGCCTCAGAGTGGGCCAGAGTGTGGCTGGCTTGGACCCCACCTAATCACCACTGTTTCTGCGCTCAGCCTCGGCCTGGAATTTCTTGCTCAACCATTAACCTCAGCTGGTAGAGCCATTGGCCCTCCCTGTTCCCAGCCTCTGGATTGTCACTGCCACCACCCCTGAGCATGGGCGTCTCCCACTGCTCCAGGTCAAGTGAGCCTCCTCCTTCACCAGGGAAGCTACGGCTGCCAGTCTTCACAGCCAGCTTCTCCCTGGCAGAACCTCCATGTCACCCAAGAAGGGGATGAGGCTGCGCAGGGCAGGCCCGGCCAGAACGCCACAGATTTCCATTGTTCGTGCCTGAAGTTCAGCAGTTTTACAAACAGAAACACTTCTCAGATGGCCCTTGGCCTTCGGTTGGTTTCCAGAGCACTGATTTTTTTGATTGTCTGGGTTTATATTTATTTTGGGGGGAACTGGGTTAACTGATAACCTCACTCATCTGTGGCTAGAATCTCCATTTCCAGAAGGCTTTTAACTCAGAGATTTCCTTTGGTCGGCTTATAAAAATTCTCCATGTTCACTTGATGATTGGTATGTCAGGCTTGTTAAGCTGATTTTCTACTTCTAAAATAGAAATATGACTTACTAAGCTCTGTTTTAGGACAGTCATGAGTTCTGAGATAGCAGCTTTCATTATTGCACTCATGGAAATTTTGCCTTTTCTATTTTAGTTTAAGTAATTTAAAAAACAAAACGGGGAAAGCTACAATCCTGAGTTACTTTCCATAAATACTAAATTTTCATTTGTATATCTGAGATTATATTGCATTTGGACACATTTTTATAAATACAGAAATTTTATGTGCTTTGTAAGAATTACATTTAAAATTCCACTTTATCACCCTTTTATTCTTGCCTATAGGACTTAATATGGACATACAGGACCTAGCATAATGGTAGTTTCAAAGAAAAAGTTCTTCATACGGAAATCAAATTTACTTTTAAATTTGTTAAGTACTTTGGGGATCCTTGAAGAAAATAGCACTTCAAGGCTGTGATTATTCTTGTTACAATCAAAAGGTTTATTAATTTGTCTAGTTGGAATTTTATTCTTACAAACTAAAAAAATCTGTCTTATCTTACCTATGGGTCTTTCAGCATCCACTGTGTTGCTTGTTTTCAGGTTAGTAAAACATTACCATGGCTGACCTTTTACTAAATAACTTTATACCAAGTAGCCAGTAGCTATGTAAACAGCTTTCCAATTGCAGTGACAGTAATTCATTTTAGACCCAGATGTACAGTGCTCTCAGTGTGTGTCTTGCAGGTCGCTTTGAAGAAGAATTTATCAAAATGCGCATGGAGAGACTTCAGGCGTGGATGACCAGGATGTGTCGTCATCCGGTAATTTCAGAAAGTGAGGTTTTCCAGCAATTTCTAAATTTCCGGGATGAAAAGGTAGGATATTTTATTCTGAGAGTCTTAAGAGTCTGTTGAGAATTGTCACATGCATACAGTTTTATGTCTGAAAGGAGTTAAAACTATGTTGGCTAGGTGGTTATTTCTCATTTCCTCCAAAGACAATGAGAGGATAGACATCTAAATCCCAGCCCTAGGAAATTAGTTGTAAAATGTGAAAGAACTCCTTGCCAGGATGGCTTCCCATAAACGGGGAATGGAGTGGACAGGATGAAAGATATGATAGAGTAAGAACATTTTTCCTAGATGCTTTTAAACATGGGATAGATACCAAACTACCGTGTTTCCCCGAAAATAAGACCTAGCTGGACCTTCAGCTCTAATGCGTCTTTTGGAGTAAAAATTAATATAATATAATTTAATACCGGGTCTTATATTAATTTTTGTTCCAAAAGACACATTAGAGCTGATGGTCTGGCTAGGTCTTATTTTTGGGAAAACACAGTATGCAGGATATTATCTGCGTGAAGTATGGGTAATTGAGTGATTTTTTTTTTTTATGATCACATTTTGACCTTACAATGTGATAGCATTTTGAAAGGAAAAGTAGATTAGAAATTGAACCATCCTTATTAAAACCGAGTTGTTTTTCCAGACTAAATAATAGTTGTTCGTCCAAAGTAAATGCTGCTCTGCCTGTCCCTGTTGCCAATCATTCCGCCAATGATCATCTGTCCTTTTTTGATAATCAGGAAAAAATTGGCTGCTTGATATCTCGTTATTGTCAGCTTTGAAAACTTTTTTCTCTCCTGAAGCTTTTACTGTACTTATTGTCTTCTTATTCTCTAAAGGTGTTTTCTCCCTAGTTTTTCTCATAACAATTATTACGTCTTAGAAAACAATCTAAAAGATAAAAGCATAAGTGAGTTCAGATTCCAGTAACAGATACGAAACAAATTATGATCCTAGGGAAAAAATCATGAAATGATTTTCATGTTAAATGAAATAATAGAATACCATATACTTTGTTAGAACTTCTAGACAGAGATTTACTTGCTAAACTTCTTTGTACTATTTTTTCTTATTTAAAGTGACCACATTTACAATAACAAGCCTAAATTTAGGGCTCTGTTTACAGACGTATGCATACACTTAACGTAGTATAAATATTTGGGCCTTATTTTCAGTTATTGCTTGTTTCTAGAATTTACAGTCTCATTTGAATGTGTTGTACGTAGCCAGGTCAGGAATTAGAAAGCATTGAAGTGCTTTAGCATTTCTTTGTGAATTTGTATATGTCATAGGTCTAGCCTTGCAGGCTGCTCTGGAAAACTCTAGTTTTTTCTGGTGAGATGTGATATTTAGTCATAGTATATCAAGTTATATTAGCTTCTTTGAGTGAGTTACTTTGTAGTTACAAAAACTACATGGTGCCCCCACCCAGTTTGTAGCCTTTCTGGTGACTCACAGGACTTTTAACAAGGGTTTATTTGATTGATTTGGCAAGGATTTGGTTTAGAAAATACTTCTAAAGATTGTTTTATGCAGAATATTATTAAAAATAATAATAAATCTAGACATTGGTTTTTGGGTGTGTGTGTGGTTTTTTTTTAATGGCACCTTTAAAGATTAACTTACCATAAAAGTGATATACGAGGAAAAAATGAGTCAAGCCGCTTGAGTTCTAGTCTTGGCTCTGCTTCTAACAACCTCTGTGATTTTTGTCCAAGACATTTACACTCTTGAGTCACAATTTCCTCACTGGCTAAATTGACACTGTAAAACCAGATAATCACTAAAAACTAAGATATTGACATATGAATAGTAGCTGATACAGATGGATGGACACAGAAAATCCCAAAGAATCTACAGAAAATTATTAGAAATAAGTGGTTAATAAGGTAGATGGACATGAGATATTGCATATTTATATACTGACAATAAGCAGAAAATGAAAGTCTAAAAACATCTTTACAATAGCACCAAAAGTATCAAATATCTAAGAATAAATATAAGAAAATGTACCAAAGATCTACATAAAAATCTATGAAACATTGAGAAAAATAAAATACGATCTAAATAAATTTTCTAATACTGTTTCATGGATTGATGAACAGCAAAGATGTCATATGTAGAAAATGGAAGTACTAAGAATAGTCAAGATACTCTTGAAAAAGAGTAAAGTGGGAAGAGGACTTGACTGGATTTCAAGACTCATGAATTTCAATAGCAAGGTGGTGGCATAAAGATAGACAAACAGACCAGCAGAACAAAATAGACACTTGACAAAGAGGGTGCTGAGTACACTGGGGCAAGGACAGTCTTTTCAATAAGTGGTGCTGGGTCAGTTAGATGGTACCATTGGAGAAAAATCAAATTTGGTCACTACCTCACAGCAATCTACTATTGATTTTGTTAAGGTTGATACTGGCATTGTGGTTAGGTTTTTAATATATGGCCTTAACTGTTAAAGATACTATATAATGCAGTATGAACAGGTGAAATTACATTATGTCTGAGATTTCCGTTTAAATAATAAAAAAAAAAGGTAGAATGGAGGAGAGTAGGTAAAACAAGATTGGCAAAATTTTGATAATTGTTGAGGCTGAGTCTGTAGAGGGTTATTGCACTTTTCTCTCTACTTTTGTATGTTTGGAAGTTTCTGTTGTATAAAGTTTTAAAAAATTATTTCCAAATAGTTCTCAGGTCTAAATGTGAAAGGCAATACAGAAAAGCTTCCAGGTGACAGGTGACAGGAGAATATCTTCATTTCTCTCAAATTTCTGAAATAAGACACAAAAACAACTAACTATAGACATTGATAAATTAAACTACATTAAAATTAAGAATTTGTGTTTATCAGAAGAAGCCATTAAAAGTGAAAAATAAGCTAAAGGTCTAAACATATATAACCAACCAAGTACTGATTTTAGAATATATGAAAACCCATACTAATAGATAAGATAATCAACCCAGTAGAAAAATTGGAGATTTGTAATGTACTTCACAAAAGAAAGTATCTGAATCATCAACAAATGTATATAGAAAAGTACTTAATCTCATTAGTAATCAAAGAAGTGCAAATTAAAACCACAGTGAATACACTGCTGAGTCACAGAACGGCTAAAATTAGAAAGGCTGACCATATCCAGTGTCTTCTAGGTGAGATGAGGAGTTGCTGGGACTCACACTGCTGGTGGGTGTGAAAATTGGGGAGACTAGTTTGGAAAACAGTTTTCATCTACTAAAGTGAACAATTTTCCACCCCTGACAAATGCATGTACATATATATACCAGAAGACATGTACATAGTAGCTTTGTTCAAACTTGGCAGGGGCTGGGGTGGCTGCCAGTTGTAGAATGGGTAAGTAAATGGGGGCATGTTCTACAGCAACGAAATGAGTGAACTACAGCTGTAACGACAGTGTGACTGTAGCTCCAGGTAGAGGTGGAGCAAAAAGAACCAGGCACAAAAGATGCAAAAAACTAGCAAAACATAGTTCTGAGACTCATGTTTTTGTGATAAAACTCTAAAAGTGAGGAAATGACAACCATGAAAGAGTGGATAATGGTTACCTTCTGGGGGAGATTGGGAAGGGCATGAAGGGGCTGCTTTTCTCCCTCTCGGCCTTGGTGGTTGGTATTCACACAGGAATGTACTTTGTGACAGTTCCTTGCCTGGGTGTTTTTGCTTTGGGCACTTATCTATATGTGTGTGTATATATATGATATATGAGGTCGGACAATTAAGTTCGTGAACTCATCCTAGAAAAAGTACTACATACACCTCATTGCTGAATATCACTACGGTCACCTGCGAAGTCCTCCCCTTGGGAAGCTGTGCACCGATGCCAGTGCCTAGTCCACCCTTCAAAGCAATTTTGGAACTCTTTCTGGAATGGCCATCAGAGCTGTCGTCGTATTACCCTCGATGTCCTAAATGTCATAAAAATGTCTTTCTTTCAATATTTCCTTTATCTTTGGGTAAAGAAAGAAGTCACTGGGGGCAGATCAGGTGAGTAGGGAGGGTGTTCCAATACAGTTATTTGTTTACTGGCTAAAAACTCCCTCACAGACAGTGCCGTGTGAGCTGGTGCATTGTCGAGATGCGAGAGCCATGAATTGTTGGCGAAATGCTCAGGTCGTTTTTGTCTAACATTTCATACAGCCTTTTCAGCACTTCCAAACTTGGTTAACTGTTTGTCCACTTTGTATAAATTCATAATGAATAATTCCTCTGATACATCCAAAAAGGATAGCAACAGCATTGCAACCAGTTTGTGAACTTAATTGTCAGACCTCGTATATATCTTGTAATAATATGTTTTTTAAAAATAGCTCACAATACTGGTTTCTATCTTGAATTTTAGAAAAGCTTTAACCTTTTTTAGAAAACGACCTAAAAATTCGAGGCACCTTGTCGAAGTTCAGGGTGGGTGTGTGACTCGCTGTGTTTATATTGGTAGTGCTTAGAAAGGTGGCTGAATCGCTGCTCTGGACGAACGTGCTGTGTAGGGCACTGTTCACGTCCGAGGTGACACTTGAGATGGAAGGCATTTGGCTCTGGGTGCACAGGGAGGTGGCATGGGACCTGCTTCCTGAAAATTAGAAAGATAAAGATGATCAGTGAGCCGATTCTGGTAGGGGATTTTCAAAGGGCAGTGTGACTCCTCTCTCCACTTTAACTTACGATATTCCTATTTACAGGAATGGAAAACTGGGAAGAGGAAGGCTGAGAAAGACGAGCTGGTGGGAGTTATGATATTTTCCACGATGGAACCAGAGGCACCTGACTTGGACTTAATAGAAGTGTAAGAGATACTGCCAAACTTTCCTTCTTCTCAACTGTGTCTGCCTCCTTTGCTTAGAGGTCTTGGCCGGTACAACCACAAGTGGAATTCAGACTGTCAGGCTAGAGTGTGTGAAATGAGTGGGGTTTGCAGTCAGGTGACAAGAAGAGCGTCATTTGTGCCTGAAAGCACTTTCTAACCATAACATCAGATTAAAGTCTGCTTCCTTTTTACCTTATGTCAGTGATTTCATAGTTGACACAGTGGTTGGTAGTTATTTTCAGTAAAATATGATGAAAAAAGTGTCACAGAGCCAACTAACACCCACGTAATGTGCAACAAAGCAGAAACCTCTCTATACACTGCCTTGAAGGAAGCAGTCTCTGACCTTTTTCTAGGTGTTTTTTAATCTGTTTTTAATCATGTAGTCTTTTTATTAGTGTAGGGTTGGTTGAAAATCTGGAGTAGTTCCTTTTCTATATAAAGACTAATAAAATATCTTGGGGTTTATTTTTACTTTAAGAAGGTTTTTTTCTTATAAAATCATTGCTTATGTGTTATCAAAAATATAGACAAGAAAAAAAAAACCCCTGCAATCTGCCAACTACCCAGAGAGAAAAACCAGTGATAACATGTTGGCCTAGGTCTGTAGTCTTCCAAACCCTCCTCTGCACATACGTATCTAAAGAAAAAAATGTTTTCAATAAAAATGACCTCACACTATGCATTCTCTTTTACAAAAAATCTGTTTTGTTTTCTTTTTTAATTTAAGAGTATATTGTGATTTTTCCAGGTTGGTAAATACTTTTTACATCCTTAAAGAACTGATACGTTCCGTATCCCCGTACACGGTTGTGCACCCAGCTTTTCCGTGATTCAGTGTTGGAATGAACAAACAACTACCATTAGCAACCTGTATTGTTGTTTGATATATTCGACAGTACTGCCAGTGATCGAATTTCACTAATAAGATATTCAGGAAATGAGGATTTTATTTACTTTAGAGTAATTTTATTAAAAATTCACAGGAAATTGAGCCGGCAAAGGAGGCAGGGTAAAATATAAATGACACATTTTTAAGTAGTCCTTTAAAAACCTGAATCAAGCCTGTTTTTAGGACCAGTGTGGTTAAAGGGCAGTTGTTCTAAGCAAGCCCACAAGTACCTGGGAATGTTCGGTGTGACTGTCCAACCACATGGGATTTCCCCACTTCCACCTGCCCCTGGACCGTTGGTGGCTGAGCCCAGGCCATGCCTTCTTGTGTGTCTGCCCCACAGAGAACAGAAGTGTGATGCTGTTGGTAGATTCACCAAAGCCATGGATGACGGCGTGAAGGAGCTGCTGACCGTGGGCCAGGAGCACTGGAAGCGCTGCACAGGACGTGAGTGGGCCTCGTGCGCCGCGTCCGCGGCGGGGTTCACGGGGGCGGGGCAGGCTCCCTTTTACGGCCTGTGTCACACTAGGGAACCGCGCCGCCTGGGACAGAAATGCAGTGACCTCAAGTCATGACCTTCCCTTCCCAACCCGAGTTAAACAAGACAGTTGGCTAGAACAAAGCCACTTCAAGAACTCTCATAAAAAACACCATGTTTGCTTAAATGTTTCCATTTATTTGGGGTTTTGTAATCTATGGGAAAGTAATCTTTTCTGAATGTTTAGAGTGCTTGTGGTTATTTTTAATCTCACAATTTTACTTTTTAATCTTTATCCATTGATAAGACGTTGTATATTTGACTAAAGCCCTAATTTTTAGGAAAAACCAGTGTAATTGGTAGCAGAAAACCCAAGATGAGTCAGACGGGGAGCACTGGCAGCCACGGCTTCCTGCCTGCTGTTTCCGTGTCCTCGACTTCTGGTCCCCGTCCCTTCCCTTTGTAGACTGCCATTCTGCTGAACCGCGTTTCCTGTGTTCTCCAGGGCCATGCAGCTCTGGTGTCACATAGCCCAGGACAGGGACAGTGGGGCGTCCAGCCGCGGGGTCCTGCGCACCATCCGCCCTGTTTCTCTCTAAGGCTCAGAAGGTTTCAGAGGCCTGCCCACCGCGGCACGGCCTTCACAGGGATCCCGGACCTGGAGGACCCGGAGTTTCTCTCCCCTGTCCATCCATGCTGCCCTCACTGCCGCAGAACCTTCTGGGGCCCAGAGAGAAAATAGCTCTCAATACGGCTCATCCGTGTTAACCTCGGCAGGAAGAGGAACTGCTAGTCTGTTTCTAGACCCTGCAAGAATACTGGCTGTCTGCAGTTATTTTTAAAAAATAAAAACGGTTTCTTTGAATTATAAAAGTAATACATACCACTTTTAAATTATATCAGTATTTTGATGCTCAGTATAGGAAGATGGTTAAGTTATGTGTTTTTGTAAAGGTTTTTTTAAAGGTGGTATTTTTCCTCTAAATAATGGAAAAGAATCAGAATTTGAAGTCAAAAAACAATTTTAATGAACAAGAAACTGAACGTGGAGTGACTTGTGGATAAATTATTAAAATAGCAGAGCAAACTTAATAGCAGTTCTGGGATCTGTTAGTCCAGACCTGAAATCTAAGCCTTACACCAGGAGTTGGAAAGCTCTGGCCTAGAGGCCAAATCTTTCTTGCCTGTTTTTGTAAATAAAGTGCTATAGGAACACAGCCATACGCATTATCTGCATATTGTCTGTGGCTACTTTCATGATACAGTGGCAGAGTTGAATAGTTTCTACAGAAACTTGTGGCCCCACCAAGCCCAAAATATTTATTATCTAGCCTTTTGCAGAAAAAAAAGGTCATGCATGCCTCACATTGAATGGCCCTCTATCTTCATACTTTATATCAATGAAACACTTGTAGTGTACTGGCTGTTCATACCTGAGGGGTAGACACTGGAAGTATAAACAAGTAGGGCAGACACCGGAAGTAATAACAGTTGCTCCTTTTCCATAGCAAAGGAATACGATGCTATATATCCTTAATACAGAACTAAGCTTGAGAAAATAATGTATGCAAATACAGCACTAGGAAACGAGATTTGTTTCAATTTGGTCACAGGGAATAGTTCGTGAGCAAATGGGAGAGTGACTTTTCTCTAAAATATAAATGAAGTCATTTCATTTTTTAAATAATTAATTTCAGCTGTAAACTCTTATGAGGCCATAGTAACAAATCAGTTAAATCTGTATGTTCTTTGAAAGCTGTTTCCTATTTTTTTAAGAAATATTTTAAATGAATGCAAATTTTGAACTTTTTTAAGGATATTACAGAAATCTGGGATTATGATTTTTTTTAAAGAATTAAATCCCTTATATCTAACATCCGATCAACTCCATGTTCTATGTAACCAACCCATAAAGCCAAATTTATTAGAGAAATATTGGCTTAAGGCTGGCTCTTTTTTTTGGTGGGGGGGGGGGTTGAACACTTTATTTAGGACTTGTTTCAGGCATATCTTCTTACATTTTTACTCTCACAAAAGAGTTTTTAAAAAATCCACATCTGTAAAGTGAGAAACCCAGCACACTCTGTGTGGTGAAGCAAATGGCACATATCTGAGTTACCAAATCGTAAATGGTTTACTAAAATCAAGCTAGTACAGTTTAAATTTGTGTTTTCTAGTTACTGCAGTTTATGGACCATACTTCAAATTCTCTGGCCTAGACATTTGAATTCTTTTTATTCATTTATTTTAAATTTATTTATGTATTTATTTATTTATAAATTTTATTGGAGAATATTGGGGAACAGTGTGTTTCTCCAGGGCCCATCAGCTCCAAGTCGTTGTCCTTCAATCTAGTTGTGGAGGGCACAGCTCAGCTCCAAGTCCAGTCACCATTTTCAATCTTAGTTGCAGGGGGCGCAGCCCACCATCCCATGCGAGAATAGAACCAGCAACCTTGTTAAGAGCACATGCTCCAACCGACTGAGCCATAATGCCGCCCCTCTGGAAGCTCAGCGGCAGCTCGTTATCTTCAATCTAGTTCTGGAGGGTGCAGCTCACTGGCCCATGTGGGACTCGAACCGGCAACCCTGTTATTCAGAGCTCGCACTCTAACCAACTGAGCCATCTGGCCGCCCAAAATTATTTTTATTTTTTAATATTACACTAATTCTTCACATGCGAAGCAAATAATTTCTTTTGGAAGACAAAGATGTGTTTGAAGGGACTGTTGACAGATGCAAAGAAAACAGCCTAAGATACAGAGACTTCTCTAGGAAGTTCTCCAAAGTGATCCTAGGATCCTAGAATTTTAGCACTAGAAGGAACCTTAGAGATCAGTTAATCTTCTTACACAGATCCTAAAATCCCTCCTCCCTGGTCCTATGAAGTCCCACTACCTTTTTTTTTTCCTCCACACCTTGTTGCTTTCGGTTTTGTTTTGTTTTGTAAATAACTATTCATACATACATAACATAGTGGGAAAAGCAGTGGATTTGGAATCACAAGTGCCAAAGCCACTATTGATTGGCCATGTGAGCCTGGGCAAGCCAATTTACTTCCATAACCCTTATTTTCCTAACCCATGAATTGGAAATCATGTGTCTGCTTCTGGGTGGGGGGCCATTGTGATACCAAGTGGGGTGGTCTGTGTGAAAGCACTGTAAACTAGAAATTGCCTTCTAAATGACCTTCCAGTCCACTTTGATTTCGTTCGGTGAGTAAAAATGGGGGCAGTGGTGACAGTTGTTAAAATAGCATCCACCATTAATTGAACCACCGGTTAATTACAAATTGAAACAAATCATTAATTTTAAGAAATCAATCATTTTATTAAAGGATACAGACTATTTTGAATCACTTCAAAATTTTTTTTATTATAAAAGTAATTACTCTTAACAAATAGTTGAATCCCACTTCAGTTTCCTCAGAGGACTGGTTGACAGGTTTTTATTTCTCCTTCAGCGTTACCCAAGGAGTATCAGAAGATAGGAAGGGCCTTGCAGAGCTTAGCAGCGGTGTTCAGTTCTAGTGGTTATCAAGGTACGTCTTTATTTATTCCTTGAGCTGTTACTGTCTGATTCGGACTGGCTGCCCTCTTTCAGGCTCTTGCAGACAAACCAGAACTCTGCAGGTACTGGCACTGACTCTCAAATTGGCGCGGCTGCTCCACTCGGGACATTTGCAACCTCACCTTCTGATTTTTGAGAAAAGTGAAGACTTGTTATTTGTATTTTTGTGCTAGCTTCTTTGTTCTTTTCCGCATAGCTCTTGTGTCTTACTAAAACTGGTGGCTGTAATACGTAGCACTCTTCCCTTGCTTTTATCTCTTGGCCAAACCGGTCAAGTCTTCCCAATACAAGGCCAGATCTCTCTCGTCAAGGTCATTTGGAAGAAAAAATTTTGACTAACAAACTCATGTTGCCTTAAGTCTTTCCATAACTTACAGTTGTTTTCAGTTTATCCCACATTGCATATCTTACCTGAAGTATTTCAAGTTCATTGTATATTTATATCAACAACACTTGAAAGAACAAGTTAGCTGTTTTCCTTTATATTTTGGTTTATGTTTCCTTAATTTGGCGTATGGAGCAGATGGGAAGTAAATGTGTTTGTCAGGTGAGCGGCACCTATTGAATTTGAGTACATCCTGTCACTTACAGAAATGACAGAATTTGTACTTTCACCGGGGTATTTATTGATCCTGATACCGAGGGAACTCAGGCCTTTGGATGTCAATATTTTGAGGATTTTCAGGAATAAGAAATTAGTCTCACCGAAATTTAGGATTTAGGGCTCCCACATATGAATGCAAGTCCCCAATGAATACTTTCTCCCATTTCAAGGAAAGTGAAGGTCAGCAGCGTTGAGCACTACGTCTTATCACGTCTCTGTTGGCACAGATATGCTGGTGTGTTGGGGCAGTGCTGCCATCTGGCAATAATGCACGTTTCAGTTCCTAAGGATGCTCAGCTGTGTTAACTGTAACTTTCCATGCTCCCTTTACCAGTACATGTACTAACATCGGAGCAATGCAGAGACTATTAGCATGGCCCCTGCACAAGTTCATGAAGCATTTCATATTCTTTTGGATTATCACGGAAATACAATCGATGAAAGTTTTTAACTGGTTATGGGAGAAGAAAGGGACAGATACGGGAGCTAGACTCCTGATCATATCTTTTTTTTGTAGATTTGACTTTGGAACCACGTGAATGTTCCACATAATTACTAGAAAACAAATTTAAGTTAAAATATTTTTTTAAAAAGTCCTAAGAAGCAAAGGCAAAATAAAACAAATTACTTGTACATAAAGATGGAGGTATAACCTACAAATTACTTCAAATCATCTCAAAACGTTATATTTTGAATGTACATACATCCATACTAACAGATGGCTTATGGTATAGAAGACTGCAAAAAGTTTTAGTTGTTTTCAGTAATCATATGGTTAGCAATATAGTATTGGTATTGTTATTCTAAACTTCCGAAACTGTTTTACATGTTGTAGGGTAAAGCAAATATGTAATTATGTTACTGTTGTTAACACTAAAATTTTTAAATAAAAGAGATAAAAAAATCGAAAGTTTAAAAATGTGTATGAAAAACCATGTCGTCCTACATTTGAATTGGAAATAGTAATATGAGCTCATCGTGTGTTTTCCTCTTTTAAAAATACTACAATTTGCTGTGCTGTGTTCACTGAAAAGCCTCAAACCAATTACTCGATCCAGTAGGAAGAAACAGCCCAGCCTCACACATGGAAATCTCTAAACACCATGTCCCACCACAGTGAGTGGGGGCTCCTGTTCAGCACAGGGGCTCTGATGAGCCCGTGTGAAGAGCCTTCCACTGACTGGCCAGTGAGGAAAGGGTTTGAGCATTAGTGCAGCTAATTCCTGTGGAAGGAAGCATATCAAATACGTTTAAATCCATGTTTAATGCAACGATACTTCAAAAACTGTTCATCTCGTTTCCCTTTGGGGCGAGGTAGGGGGTCAGCTCATTTTGAAAACTGGAACGAGGAATAAATCAAGCATTTGACATGCTTTTCCTATTCCTATACCTCAAGGTAACCAAGAAGTTGATAGGAAAGTTTCTCTTTATAGAAGTATTTCAGCTAATAAAGGAGGAGTGATAGAAGTGGAGTAACACCATTTTGCAAACCCATACTAAAATAAAGATCTAAATGATCATCACCTGTGGCTTCTAACGTCACACAAAATAGAAACAACTAGAAATTGTGTCATCTGAATCGGATCAAGTGTCTAGATCTAACGACTAGTGTAAAGAAAATACAGGGAACAGAGGACTATGTTATCACAACAGAGACAGTCAGCAAAACCCAGACTGAGTACCGACATCATGACCTGGTTTCTTCAACGCACCCCAAAAAGAAACGAGGAAAAGGAATCTCTGGATTTAAACACATCAGCTTTATTCCATGTAGACCTTTCTACATCCTGATTCAAGCAGCTGGCGTGAGGTGCCAGGAAGCTGTACACTGATCATTTAATTTATAACAGGGACAGTTGTCTTAATTGTGATATGGTATTGTCCTATTTTCAAAAGAGCCCTTGTAAGTAAAATGTATGGGTGAAATGTTATGTGGCCAGTGAGAGGGGAAGGTGGGAGTGGATGGTATAGGTGAAAAATACTGTCCATGAGCTGTTAATTGGGAAGTTATGTGACACATAGATGGGGATTCATTATACTGTTTCTCTAGTTTTGAAAAGTTTGAAATTCTCTATAATAAATTTTTTAAATAAAATGAATGAAAAGGCAATATAACTTACAACCACTGATAATAACTGTAATGGCTTCCAGGTGAAACCGATCTCAATGATGCAATAACAGAAGCAGGAAAGACTTATGAAGAAATTGCCAGTCTCGTGGCAGAACAGGTATTAATATAACTAACTACACAATTCATATTAAGACTTTATGGCATCTAATCTACATTAATTTAAAACTTAAAGTCAAACTTTCCAAATGGATATATCCTCTTCTATTCTTATGTATCTTTGTCAATGGTCTTTGGTAATAGTGTTTCTTAGATCAAGCTAAAGTGATGGATAAAGTTGTCCTCAAGAAACCTAAATGAATGCCTTCTAGTGTCCCGGGCTTGGATCCGTTCTTAGCCATCAGGAGTCAATGTACAGGAAGGAGTGCTTGAGACTCTCAAGTCCCTGTTGGGACTCTCAGCCTCTCTGACCCGGGGTTTCCTCACCTGGAAAACGGTGATGGTGGAGCTGACCCCATAATGAGCTGAGGATCCAACAGCTAGTGAAGAGAAAGCAGCTGTTGCTGTCCCAGCGTGGGGCAGGCCTTTGTCACAGCAGATGGCGTTCAGTGGTGTCTCGAGTAGCCCGATCTCAATTCTTTTTACAGATAACAGAAAGAAGTTCCTTTAAGGGGAATGATCATCTAAATTGTTTCAGATCCCTAAATTTGAAAAAACAAGGAGTTTTTCAGATGACTTTTAAAAATATGTTTATGCACATGCCCATGTGCACATACACTCGTGTGGTCATTAGCTACTCTCCTGGTACTTGTAAAACGATTACTTTTTAGAACTGTGCTTAATACAGCTATTAAAAATGATAATTCGGAAACACGAAAAATGTTTAAGTTGCCACTTAGAATGATTACCAGACTTTTAATAATATTTTTATATGCTCTGCTAAAATTTAGGCATTAAACTATAACATCTTATTTTCTTGTATGTAAATATACAATCTTAACTAGTACTTTTTCTTCATGGTGTTGTGTTTTGGGCCATGTCAAAATAGCTAATTTTACCAACCAACTTAAAAATTACCTGATGATTTATCATTTTCTTTACAAGCTGTGGTTGAGAGTATGGTAGTCTTGGAGATTATTTTCTTGTAGGAAAACTAAGCTGAATGTATAATTTGGCTAATGTTGTCCTCATATGTCACAGTTTACTTTTCCTTGATTGTCTGAATTCCTTAGCCAGTAACAACCCCCCTGTGTCTTGTTCTAGCCAAAGAAAGATCTCCATTTCCTGATGGAATGTAATCATGAATATAAAGGTTTCCTTGGCTGCTTCCCAGATATTATTGGCGCTCACAAGGTAACTTGATTGTAGAAGTTGACAGAAGACAGCACGGGTGAATCAGGACCTACACGCACGCCCACCTGACGGGCCCCACATTGCAGCACACTCCTGAGTCAGAAGCTTTCTGGGACCCGCCGGAGGTGCTTGGAGTGTTTAAATAGCAAGGTCCCGTCACATGTTCGGGTATATGAGTAGATTTTAGTCTCTTTCATTATATAAAAAGACTATTTTGAAGGAACTGAAAATATAAAGAGTATTCCTTTATGCACGTAGTTAGGGCAGGTATGCAACAAAATAATCATGGTATTTGAAATTCAAGACGATAATATAAGCTTTCCCTTATCGGTGAGACCCCTGGGCTGCTTGAGCAAGTCCTCAAGTCCCTTCCCTGTCAAGAGAAAATAAGAAAGATATTCTGTCCCTGAGCCTAACGATGTGTTTCTTCATTAAAATTAAAATGCTTAGTGTTGATTTCATATTTACCTGTATTAATAAATGGAAACTATAATTCCCATCAAAAAGATATTTTTTAACTAAATAAAAATTGGTTTAGGGTGTACTCACATTTGGATTCTTGTTGATTTTTTCTCTGTTTCAAACTTGGTGTATTGCCTCAGAATTATGGGTATTTTATCAACTGTAGTACTCTAGGATATCACAATGTACTTGGACTTACTCGCAAACTCTCTCCAAAGGGCTGGGCAGTGATCCTAACAATCTCACATGTGTCCACTTTAGCATTTGGTGTTGTCATTGAAGTATCGTGAAGAGGTGGCATAGGTAAATAAAAGGCTTTGTACAACTTCATAGCTTAATATAAAACTCAGAACTTTTTTTTAGCCATTCATCCATTGATGGACACTTAGGTTGTTTCCATATCCTGTCTGTTGTAAATAATGCCGCAGTGGATATGGGAGTGCACTCTCTCTTTAAGATAGTGATTTTGTTTCCTTCAAATATATACCCAGAAGTGGAATTCCTGAGAAGAGTAGAGCTTAAAGATTCTCATCATAAGAAAAAATTTGTAAACATATGACGATGATGGATGTTAACTAGACTTATTGTGGAGATCACTTCACAGTAGATACATATATCAAATCATGGTGCACACCTTAAGTTAATACAATGTTATATATCGTTAGAGTTCAGTAAAACTGGAAAAAATAAAATTAAAATCTCAGTAAAAGAAAACCTCAGAACAGTTAGCTGGTTGTAGGAAGTCATTCAGAGTTAAGAGTTCTAGACATGGAGTGTCATTTATGCATGAGTGGAATGGGTTTCTTTCCAGACACCGCTCAATAATGGGCACGGTGATGATACTGGAGCAGGAAACACTTGGCCGCTTTTACAGCTACTTCCATCTAAGTATTTAAAATTGATTCGGCATTTCTTACAGAAGTCGCAGTAAAGCTCAAGCTTTCTGATCTGCCCGCCTACTAAGTGCCAGCCTGTAAAACCCTTCACTTAAGTACAGAAGAGACGAGGGTCCTGTGTGTGCCCTGTGCAGGGGCCAGAGCGGCCCTCACCCAAGGTCTAAGCCCACTGACAACCTGTTTTCCTGTAGTGAGCTACTCATATCCTGGCAGTGGCTTATAAATATAGAAGTATCTATTTTGTTGTACCATAAAGAGTGTATTTTAGCTTAATTACATTTTTTCAAGATAGTAACTTTTTTGCTTGCAAGTGCCTTAAAGGAAGTTACATTTAGATACTTTCCCTATGTTCTTATTTTGTGGGGACGTTTTCCTGTCTAATAGCAAGTCAAACATAAAAGATGTTGCATTGTCATATTGTAAACTGATGACTAATCCTTTAGCTTTGTTTTACTGATACCATTTCATTTTTATATTTCGCAGGGAGCAATAGAAAAAGTGAAAGAAAGTGATAAACTGCTTGCAACTAGTAAAATCACCCCACAGGACAAACAGAACATGGTGAAACGCGTGGGCACAATGTCTTATGCATTACAAGGTAAGGTAGGGGCTAATGTGTAACTAGCAGGGATTGTTTTCCCCACAGAAGTTGCTATTCTTCTTGCTGGAGAGAAATTCAAATGTGAACAACAGTTAGATAAATAAGAGCTGATTTAAAATGTCCTCATAAGCCTCTTGTTTACAGGATCCCAGTGTTAATGAAAGTCTGTAATATTTATTTACTCATTCACAAACATTTACCTGACAGCTTGATTAAACTTGCACATTTTTATTATTTCTTGGAGACAGTGAAAATTCCTTTCAAACTTTTCATATCAGCACCTATCATAATGTTCTAGGTTCCCAAATTTAGCATTTAGCAGTCTGTAACCTCCATGCCCCAGGACCACAGAAAACAAAGGGCGTTTGAAGGTAGCATTAGGTATATAGTTTAACTGTTAATAAAAAGAAGATATTAATTTTTACATATTTGATTGTTTTCTGGCACATAGGAGCAGTGAATGGAGTTTTCCTGTTTTGGTAGACGGTTAGAATATTCATGGGCAGAGGAGAAAGGGGAAGAATGTTCTAGTACGAACAAAAGCACACAAAATCATGGTACAGAATTATGTCATTGGCCTTTGGGAATAAAAGGTACTTGCAGGTTGTTGAGGAATAAATGTTGGTAATTGTGGGGGACCTTGAAAGCCAGGCAGAAGAGTGCAGACTTGATGTGGGCATTGAGACGCCATTAAAAGGTTTTAATGAGAAAAAAGCTTAAAGGCTTGCTAGTTGCATGGACTGAGTGGAGGGGCAGACATGAGTCAGTGCAGCCAGAAGAGCACGGCTTCGGCGGCCTGCGACTGAGGACCCGAAGAAGGTGTGGTGCTGGGGGAAGAGAAAGATGCAAGTCTGCAGGCTTTTCCAGGAACAACCTTCAGGACTAGGGAATTCCTGAGAAAAAGAGAACGTGTGGAAAGATTTCCAGAACTAATACAACTAGGGCAGAAACAGGGAGCCCTGACTGCAGATATGGGTTTTGAAGTGTTTGAAATAGGGAATTTGGTACTGAACTTGTATTTGAGGTTATCCAAATAGGTAAATGAGAAGATTTGCACAACTTCAGATAACTTAGTATAAAACAGTTGGCTTTTGGTAGGAATTGATGCCGGCAGTTGGCTTTCTAGTCCTGGAGTATGAGGGAAAAGACAAGTGAGAGGTGATAAGGAGAAGGAGGTGGGAAAGACAGCCTCTCCGGGTTGTGAGGAGGTGAGGGTGGTCCTGACGGACACATTTCCATGAGGGGTTAATTTGCTGAATGGATAACATCCGGCAAAGATGAAGAACTGGCGTCAGCTCCTCTGGCCTGGACCCAGGAGGGGTCTGATGGCCTGGTACTCAGGCAGTAAATCCATTACTAAAGCGGCTGTCCCGCTGTGGCTGCTCATCCGCCCCGCTTTTCAAAGGCACCTCGAGAAGCCTCCCTAGACAGTTGCTGTGCAAGAAGGTACGTGGCCCGGCCCAGCAGGTGTCCCGCTGGGGGCACCATAAACAGAGGAACTAGTCATCTGTAGAGAATACGACCAACTGGGTTCCCTGCTCTCTGTTAGAACAGGAGTCCACATTAGGATGATTTTCTGTATTGGGTTTCATAGTATTTAAGATGCAGATCAACAGAAATCACCTACTGGAAAGTGTTGTTTGCCATGAACTGTTCAAGTTGTTTTTCTAGCCTCTTTATCAAGTGATTTGTCAAGAATTGGCCCTGCCCGAGGCCAGTGAGACCAGGTTCTGTGGGCGACGAGTCGTAGCCAAGCCCCGACAGCAGGTGCTGTCGTTTGGAGTCAGGTGGGGAGTGACTGACGTCTTGCTTTCGGTTGTAGCTGAGATGAATCACTTTCACAGTAACCGGATCTATGACTACAACAGTGTCATCCGCCTGTACCTGGAGCAGCAGGTGCAGTTCTACGAAACGGTAAGGTGGCCTTCCCCCCCGCGAGCTGTGCGCACGTGGGGCGAGAACAGGCTCACGTACGTGGACCATGGAAAGTCGGTCCGTTTGCATGTTGTAAGCCTGCATATTAAACCAAAAGAGGCTAAATACCGAGCAGAGTTTATTTTAATCTTTTAATGACACCCATCTTTTCCTTTTTGAATGACACTCGATTAAAAGGCTTTCTTTTGAAGAAGGAGGGGTACGGATGCTAGTTGGGAGGCCGCGAGAAGTCCTTACTGTGTGGTTGCTTCCCCTCCCCCTCAGCCTCTCTGTGCTCAGGGAACTCTGCTGAATGAGATGAGGTCACCCTGCCACCCCTGCAGGCTCAGCTGGGCAAGGAGCCTGGCACCGCACAGGACGCCACAGGCGGCCTTTGTTTGTGAATAAAGTTTCACAGTGTACCAGAGCAACTGCAGAAAGAAAATGAAAGCGTGAAACCTCAAATATTGTCATTCAGAAAACAGGAATGAAAATGTAAACTTTTGTACCTCTGCACAGTAATTTCATTGTGCACCAGAGTGTACAGAAAACGGACCTGGCACAGCTCTCAAGACAGGTTCTGTCACTTTAGAATGGACCATGTCTCGGCTGCCATGTTTCTTACTGAGTTCTCCACTGTTCCCTCGGCATCGTCTCATGTATGTTCACGGTGACACAGGCAAGCCCCAGACTCATGTCCATGCATGTGTCATCTCTGGAGTGGACACGACGGGAGTGTCCGTCTCCGAGCAGCTTCTGGAAAGGGCGCTGTGACTTGTGTGCTTATGCGTATTGTCAGTGGCGTGTTGGAAGCAGTTGGTTTTGGAGACCAGTCCACAAAAGGAAGCCTGGGAAGCCCTGTTGTCCCTCACAGGCGGTGCCTGTGCTCTCTGCTGCACACTTTTTATTCATTGGTTCCATTGCCTGGTTGCCTTTTGCATGTGTTAGAACAGCAGATACATGTGTTCTGTGGGAGAAAGTGACTGGAGGGCAAGTCTTGAAATTCTGATAATTTTGATTTGTTAAATAATTCTCAATCCCAAGTGAGATTTAATTATTAATGACATTGTAATTCAAAATAGGAAGCTACCAGGGGTGCCAAAAGAATTATACCCATTTTAAGAGATGTAATCTATGCTCAAGCAGTAGTTCGCCGTGATCAGAAGTGTCTGGACGCTGATGGGAACCACTTTGAGCCCCTTTTGTAACTGCAGAAGTCAAATGACTTGTATTCATCTTTTGTTATCGGTATATATTGAGTATTAACAATTTTAATACAGTTTTCCTTTCCTAAAATGTGTATACATTTTTTGGCACCCTCTGTATGTATGTAATCACTATCTTTGTTAGACCTAACATAAGTTTTATGAGAAAATAACCCTTAAATTGTTAAAATTTGCATATTTTGTCATGGAGCAAACAGGTATTGTATCCTAAGCACTTATTCCAAATGCCTAGGGTGCAAGGATGACTGAGGCATCTGTGTTCTCAGGGAGACATAGGCACGGCATCATACCTGCAGTGGGAGCTTTCTGAGGAAGGTGCGTACTGCCTGCCCGCTGTAGTGCAGCGGGCGTGACAGGAAGGGTCTCAGGAGCCCATGGGGGTCCAGGAAGACTGAATACAGCAATCACGAAGACCGACCCTCCTGCCTCACTGCAGGAAAAGCGGACAGTCTGGAAATGCTGCTCCACAGAGAAGCTGGGGCTGTGCTGTAGGACGGCTCAGAGGCTTCCTGCGAGCTGGGGGTTTCAGCAGGCCTTGGCCTGGAAGCTGGCCTGGTGCCGGAAGAGACTCGCTGCATAGACCCACGTATTGAACTTGTTACAATGTTTAACTCATAAGAAATGGAAACAATAGAACACTATGAAGTCTTAATGGGAGTGTAATCTCAGATTTTTTTTTGTTTTCTTCACCAGATTGCAGAAAAGCTGAGGCAGGCCCTCGGCCGCTTCCCGGCTATGTAGAACAGAACGGAACATGAAGAAAACTCCGAAGTGCTTCTTTCTGACTTGGGGCAATGCAATTTAATTTTTTTTTCCCCATCCTCCAAAAAAAATAAAAAGGAAAGAAAGGATGAAAACCAAAAAGGAAAAGAGTTGCAAAAAACTGTTTGCTTTACCAGCTCAAATGCATCAGTGATGTACTCTTTTTATCATTTCTACATCCATTATTTAAACCAATGGAAATTATCTCTATTTTGGGGATGTACTTGAAATGATCAGAATTTTGAGTGGAAAATTAGACGTTTGTCCCACTGATGTTTTACACAAAATTGTAATTTATAAGTCACCCACAGTTTTCCAAGTCTTACCCAATGTCAGGTAATTACTAATTGCTTTCTTAAAAATATGAAATATGCCAGAATAAAAACATATATATGTTTGTATATTTTTATAATTTTCAATCCTTTGGGATTCCTGTCTTTTTCGGGAAATCTACATGCCTTTTACCGACGTATTTATGACTCAAGTGCTTACTTTTTCAGGAGAGAAAGCCAAGAGGGGCTCCTGGGGCTGCCGGCACCCTCCTTTGCGTGTCAGTGGGCTTCACTGTCCCGCAGAGGACACCTGGTGATCAGGTGCCCAGGCCCGCCCCCCCACCCACCCTTGCCCCCTACCCCCACACCCCCACCCCCCGGGAGTGTCTGGTGGTGTCTTCCGTGAGGAGTGCCTTCTCGCACTTCCTTCCTAAGTATGGCAAGCTTGATGCCAAAACGAATGAGGGTGAGGATGTTTTTCAGATGCTCTGTGCTCACCCCTGTGCTCAGGAAGGACAGACTCGCCCCTGCAAAGCTTCTCACCTGGTTTCAGTCCGCAGCTGCCCAGGCAGACGTAAGAGAACTGCCAGGGAGAGAGCGATTTGCCTCTTGATTTGGGTTGTAGACGAGTGGGCCAGTTGGTATTGTCTGAAAGGGGGAAAAACAGTTTCATAAACCCCTCCCATCCCCACCAAATGGAAAAGCCTAGGGACTGACCAGGGTGGCCGTCGGAATAACGTGCAGTAACCCCAGAGCTGTCATGTTTAAGAAAAACTACAGTGATGTTCTTCCTGACTAACCGAAACTTCAGGCAGAACTTTCCAGGTCACTAGTACTAAAGTTAATGTCATAATGCACAGCAGAATCTGTAGACCATCAGCTTTAAATCGGAACACTCAGACACTGTCTTACTCCTACAGACGTGTATTTCCATCTCCCACAGTTGCCTTACTAATTATTATCTTCACTGCTTTCATTTATCTGACCTGATAATTATATTACAGAAAATGGAAAGTTTGGGCCAGCACCAATAAAGTGAAACCAAAAAATAAGTAGAAGAGGAAATCAGATAAACATGAATATAAGAACTTGTTGTTCTTTAATATCACGGGTTTTTGTTAATGTTTTATAAGGAATTTTCCCTACTTGATTTTTCTTTTATAAAATCTCATAGAACAGTGTTTATGATACAGCCATTTAATATATGTACAAATTGTAAAGAATATGTATAAATGTTTTACACAAATGTAAGAGCATGTAGAAGCCAACATATAAATTGTTTTAAAAAACTGTACAGTAAATTCTCAAAGCACTTTTTAAAAACACTTTTTGGTGTTTGTGTGATTTCTTTTTTTCTTCTTTTTTTTGATAATTGCTTCTTGTTGCCAGCTGCTGAAAATAGTCCCCGTGGTGCCATAGACACAGTCAGGAAGAGAAGATAGTGCAGTCGGAGTGGGGACCATGGGCATTGGGGCCACATCTCCCTGTGACCTTCTGAGCCTCGGGCCAGGTCACTTGTGTGCCACTTCCCTCTGGTGGTGGAGTGAGTGCTGCTGTGCCCGCCCACCTGCATGGCCCGATGCGTCAGGTAACACGAGTTCACGGTGGGCGCTCAGGTTGCATGGTCAGGGGTGGCCCACGGTTAAGTGTTCAGTCTCCACTGAGGCCCAGGAGCAGGCCAAGAGCTGTTCCTCACAGGGAGGGTGGTTCTCTGCAGAGGGTGGCAGGGCTGTGCCCCTGGGTCCTGAAGGCCTGCTCTCAGATGAACCCCCGGGGCCTGCAGAGGCTCCACACAGCGTCCCGATCTGTCACTGCCACTTCGGGCACAGGGGTCTGCGGATCACGTGGCCCCAGCAGTGGAGCAGCTGGCAAGGCAGCCCCGGCAGCTGCAGAGCCTCCGCTCGTTCCGGGACCCACACCAAACACCTGGGCACCCTGTCAAGCAGACACATAAAATTGCCCACCACATTCCATGTCTGTCTCCCATTTATTCTGCTTTCATTGGTATGAGGAAGGGGCCAGGAAAATGAAAAGTCTCAGAGGAGATGACACAAGCATGGGATACCCAAAGCAATGCCAGCTGACAGAGCCAGGAAAAGTAACGGGAATTTGAAAAAAAGTAAAAGAGTATCCATTGGATGTTGATACTTGGAAGTTTCTCTTTCAAGTGGAAAATGTTAATGACCTAGTGTATATTTTATTCTCTCCGGGTTCAAACACATGGTTCTTTGATAAGTTGATGTTCTGATTTTTAATTGTATCGACTGTTAGGTATCACAGAAGAGCTAAAGTTGGGGACTAATGTACAATTTTTACAGATCTTAAGAATATAGAAATAGTGGCTAAGTATTTGGACAGAAGATGGGGAATCGTGGGCGACAGGAGAAACTCTGGCCAAAATGCAACACTTGAAACAGGAAGTAGGATCCGAGCTGTGAAGGTTCTCTGGGGGTGTGATTATGAGTGACATTTACTCTAAAATTACATTTCAACAAAATGAGCTTGTATTATAATTCAAAAACCATTTGCACTATTAGAACAATTTAGTTTCCCGAATCATCTGTTCACTGGACGTTCAGTAGTGCCGACTGAGCTGGGCACTGATTCCCTCTCCACATACAGACCTCAGCTGTGCCATTTGGTTCAGCCCGTGACGTGGGACTCATCAGGAGTTTGAGGACCTTCCTCCAATGAAGAAACCCTTGGTCGTGTAAAGCGATCTGAATTGAGAGTTGGAACCCTGGGCTCTGGTTGCAAGTCACATATGCTCTCCAGACCTCAGTCCCCTCATCCAGAGTGCCAGGACAAAAACAGATGTGTCCTCAAGCCCTTCCCAGGAACAGAGAGCAGGACTGGGACTCAGGCCCCTGGACCCCTGGCTTCAGTTGGGACGGCCCCTTTAGGACAGCCACCCTGGGACTGCCTCCCACGTGACCCCTATGGGACAGTCCCAGTGAGTTTAAGGGCAGAGCAGGGTGTGTCCCAAACCTTTCTGCTTTCGTCACTTGTCACCACTGCCAATTCAAAAGTAGGACCTGGCCCCCAGGTTACACCGGTGCCCCAGGCCCATCTCACCTGGCAGGAGATGAAAGTGAGCTGAAGAGCACGTGCTGTCCAGGGCAAATGGGAGCACCCTCTTTCCTACACGCCTTTGATCTCAAAATGACCAGCAGGCATGATTGGGCCCCTCGGCAATGAGTGAAGTGAGGTGTGACCGCCACCTCTCTTCTGTAATAATCATTGTCACTTCACAAATGGGGAAATTGAAGTCCAGGAGTGGCACCCCTTCGTTCCAGGCCTCCCAAGCATCAGTATTCCTGGATCTCCTTTACCTTGACAAACTGTGACCCGTTACAAAGCACCAGCCTGTCCTGACTGCCGTAGTCCCTCTTTCGTGACTGAGCCAGAGGACGCATTCAACCTGACCCCAGACAGGTGTCTAACAATACGTTACCTTAGTGAAGCGGAGTATTTGAAAATGGACCATTTGGAAAACTGTCAAGCCACAGGAGGAAGCAAAACAAAACAAAACTTTACCAAAGCAAACCATTTTTGTGAGATTGAACTCTTTTGTCAATGTGTTTAAATCACTTCCAGGTGGATGGATCCACTGCAGTCCAGAAGGTCTAATTCCTCCCGTGCCACACAGGAAATGGAAGGGAACACGTGTTAGCATGGATGGGTATATTTCTGCAACAGGACAATCCATCCAGGAGACTAGTTTTTCTTGGAGGAGCCCTCAGTTCATCATCCTCTTCTTTTGAGTGATGTCAACTCCTAGTGTGCTTGGAAATGTCTTTGTCGTTAAGACTTATTTCCCAACCACCCTTAGAGGTACTTTGTTACCAGCTTCTTCTAACTTGCTTCGTAAGTAGGAATTGTTGGCCTATGGTTCATATAGGACTGGAGTGTGTGTATCAGTGAATCACATGCGATTACAGGTAAATTATCTATGTGCTCATTCTCCGTGTTTCTCCGAGGAAACGGTAACGGTTTGTCACCAGATTCTGAAAGGTATGGGCGACTTGTTAAGGTCACTGGAAAGACAACATCAGTTTGCTCACCTAACCACCCATCTCATGTTTCGTCAACCGCATCCTGTTCTTTTTCTTGTAATTGCTTCTCCTCTTTCTTTTTATAACAAACGAACTGAAGGCATGTCCTGACGAGGGAGGGAGGAATAATTTCACAAGTGGATGGGAGGTTCGTTTCCAGTTAGTCCTCAAAGCTTCTCAGCTGTCTGAGCGAGACACAGTGTTTTAGTCTGTGCTGTCACTATGAAAAGCACCCGGGACGCTCTTTGTGCTCAGAACAGCTGTGGCAAGTGACACGGGGCAAAGATGTACTCTCACCCTTTGGCCAAAGGAGGGAGAAAGGGGAAGGGGCTGAGACTTGAGGAAGGTGAGCAACTCCTTCCTCTGAAGAGCTGTGTCCCATCAGAGCTGATCTCCCTGTGCAGCTCAGTGTAAAGTTTCACATTTTGTATGAAGGGTTTTGGAAAGAATGGGAAAAGGTGTGGCAGAGAGAATGAAAAGAGAGGGTAGAGACAATTGTGAATATGTCCTCACTACTTCCTAAAGAGCCTTGGCACTGAGAGGCAGAGAAAGCTTATTTAACTAATTATGAGCAAGCCTTCCGGATGTAAAGAGAGTGAGAAAAATCTGGCTGTCTAGTCAATATTATTGTCTAAATAAATATGTGCAGGCACCGGTGGTCTGCTGGGCCTTGGAGGCAGGAAGGAATTCAAGCTTGAAAACAGCTCTGTAACTGAAGACGCTCGGCTCGCTCGAGGAGGCTTAGCTGGAGCCAGGCGTGGCGTCATCCCAGTTTTCCAATGTATAGTATGTTTAAAAACACAAATTATAAGACATTTTTATAGTACAAAAGCCATGTCCTCATTGAGAATCAAACAGAGCACCTCTTTTAACAAGGGATTCTTCAGGACGCTATAAAAGTGAAGGCTCCTAAGATGGATATGAGCCAAGTGACCTGGGGTAACACTTCCCTTTTGATTTTTATTGTGCTCATAAACTCTAGGTAGCCCTCTTTTAGTTATCGTTTTTGGTGCGTCTTACATGGATTTATGTTCAGTTTTGAGGTTTAAACAGACGTACAGCTTGATCTGCAAGAATGCTGTAATATTTTTTCACCTGCTGTCAGCTTTTTATTACACTCTACCTTTTTCTTTCATACTCCCTGTAGAAATATGTCCGTGGGTACACTGACAAGTTGGTCTTCTGTTTCTAGAGCTGTGCTGGAAATTCCAGTGATCTGTGCCTTAGTCAGCACAGGAGGAAAACCATGTTAGCCTGCCGAATTCGTCAGCAACACAGTTCAAAAACCAGTTCTCTCAAATACATAAAATGTGAAACCAGAGAGGCAGGGTGGCCCTCAGAAAAGACACTGAGTGACAAGTTTGGAGACCTGGTGTCAATAGTAAGTCCTGTCAGGGCTTTGGTATTCTGAACAAGTCAGAAGCCATTCCTGTCCTTTCCACTTCACCAGGCTCACCTGCAGAGGAGAAAAATGAAGCATGGAAAAAAATGAAAATAATTTGTAACTGTTTCTAAGGCAACATTAAGCCATTAAGCCCAATGCTAAAAGAACAACAGTGATTATCAGCTGCTGGCTGTGAAAGACGTGGCAGACACTGCCCGTCGTCCAACCCAAACCCATTCGTTCCCATCCTGTTTCTCACTTGTCCATCTTACGTGGAGAGACTAGATAAGTGGGCGGACAGTGGCCAAGAGGCACCGCTGTTTCTGCAGTGAGTGACACCAGAGAACCAGAAAGGAACGTGCTTTCCTCCTTACAGTAAGTGTCAGCTCGCTCAGATGGGCAGCCCTGTTTTCCTGGGCTCTCAGCTGCCTACAATCGAGAACCCTGAGCCAGCGTCCATGAATTAATCTCATTAACCTCATCATCCAGCCTTTTCTGAAGACTGCAGCTGCTCGAGGGTTGTTGCGTTACTTTGTGCATCAGTATATCGACTAGACTGTGGGACGGAGAGGCAGCGGCAGGTGTCATCTGCGCTGCGTTTGCCCAGGGTCTACGTAGGAGGCTCACTTTCCCGGCCAGCTCCAAGCAGGTATCCACACGTCTTCGTTCCTCCACTCAGCAAGGATTCATTGAATGCCAGGCGCTGGGTGCCCAGCAGTACCTACAGAGACATGGCTCGGGCCTCACAGAGCCAGTGGGACTGAGGCATAGGGAGTGATGGCTAACACTTACGTGGTACCCACTGCGGGCCAGGCACTGCTCCACGTGACATTGATCAAAGATCAATGAACTTAATTCTCACATCTTCTCCATATAAGACATGAGGAATCTGAGGCACCAAGAAGGTCGCCCCGCGTGGAAAGGGCAGGTCCAGGACTCAGCCCCAGCCCATCCAGTTCCAGGTTCCTTGCACTGAATTCCTACTCAATTCTGTCTGACTGAGGGCGACAAAGGAAAGCACAGATGCTTGAAGGGCTCAAAGAGGGAAAAGAATGTGGTGGGGAAACAGTGTGGTCAAATCCCTCTGTGGAGTCAAGTGTAGGTGAAGAAAGCAAGCTGAGAAGGACCCAGTCAGTGGACGATGGCACCTTGAGTTGGGGCTCGGTGTAGTCACGGGACCACGTGAGGGGTACATGCCTGGAACTCAGGGAGGAGGGGAGAATGGAGGCAGGTGAGTGGGAGGACAGCAGGAGCAGGAGGGGGCCGACCCAAGTGCCATCAGAATCTGTGACGGGGGTGAATGACTCACTCCACATGCTGTCTAATGGAGAGAGGAAGCAGGAGGACTGTTACTGCCTGAGTAACAGGCTGGTCTTAGTAGTCAGGAGGAGAGATGGGCCTGGGCGAGGTTTCCCTGTGTTTGGCGTAGCGTTGATAGTCAGGTCTGCATGAACAGCTCCAGCTTGCTTCTAGCAGCTCTAAACACTGCTGGACAAAGCCCACAATCTTACAGACCGGCTTCGTTTTAAGTTCATGATCTCTGAGAAGGGCTGCAGTGAGAGGGTGGAGGGAAGGGACACCAGGGCATGTTGTACCCTGCTGGGACTGATCCAGGAGAGGGAGAGATGGGTGACGTGGGACAGTGGGGAGAAGGGAAGGAACAAAGTCCTTGGGGAGGGAAGATGGGCCGGGTGTGGAGGGACCATCACCGCCGGGAAGATTACGTGGTAGATTGGGTGACAGAAGATGAGGGCTCCTCTCTCAGGGAAGTATGAGGTCGGGATGGAGGGGGTGGAATGTGTGATGAAGGAGCAGATGGTTAAAATAATTGTCTCAGAGAAAATGAGTTTCACCAGACAACTGTCCTGGATTAATAGGCAGTTAAGCTCTGAGATGATGAGGTTAAAATTCACAGGCATCATAGAACCCAGCTGTGGTCTTGAAATTCCTTTTTCCACCAAAAAGAATCAGGGCGTCTTGGAGAAATGACTAATTCCACGTCTTAGGAGCAGAAAATGTACAAGATAAGCCCAATACTGGCATACGAGAAGGCCAGGAGCCGATCAAAGACTACTGGGGTCGTGTCAAGGGGACCAGCAGCTGATCAAAGAGGTTCCCACTGGCTGAAGAAGGAACATTTGGAGCATCAGTAAGGCTAATACAGTAATGGACTGGAAAACATCAAACATGTTCAATATGGATTCAAAACGAACACAAAAAACCGAAACTAATTGATGAAAACTCTTATTAAGATAACAAATTTAGGTCATAATTAGTTGTCCATTTAAGGAATCTCTTTTAAGGAAAACACAAAGGTCCCTGAAGTGGAAGGACACAGAAAATCAGCGTGGCGTCACCTCCACAATGCTCCATGTGACTCACAGCCTTGTTGGAGAACATGTCCAACGTGGTCCCCACATTTTCAGAAGTGGGGGAACTGGACAACAGTCTAAGAAAAGCGACCAGTGGATCAGAGCGAAGGAGAGGAGGCACGAGGAGTGGTCACAGGAACGTGCCATGTCACCAGCAGAAGGTAAGGGGGCTCAGGACCACTGTCTCAATCTTACTGCATGGTTTATTAATCGATAACTGGGTCCTCGAGGACCTCTGTACAGTGTACAGAGGACCAAGCAAGAAAAAAGCCGTTAAAAAGAACAACCTGCACCCCCACCCGTCCTCTAAAATTGATCTCATCAGGGCAGCCATGACTCCACATGGCCAGACCCTCTTCATCCTACAGGACCCATGTCAGCCTATGCCATCGTTGATGCCACTCCTTGAGACGTGACCTTCCCTTGCATTCCAGGACACTAACTGCCAGCTGTCCTCCTGCCTCACCAGCGTCTCCTCCCCCCAGCACACAGGTCAGAGCACCCTGGGGCTCAGGCTGCAGTCGCTGCTTTCTGACCATTGCTCAGCACTCGGTGAAGCCATCCAGGCCCAAGGCTTTAAACCAGCGGGTTGCTGACGGCCTCCATATTTGCATCGCTGCTCAGGACGACTAGTTCACGGCTCACAGTCACCAGCCAGGTGTGACAGCAGGTACAGGGGAGCTGCAGGGGAGGGAGGCAGTCCTTCTCCCAGTGCTGGAACGCTGCTGCCGGATGAAGGGAGCTGCCTGGCCCAAGGTTAGGCCCTCCTTGGAGGCAGAGGCTGGTCGATGCATTCAGGTTGCCTCTGGGGCCACCCCTCTCCAGGGGTCCTGAGGGGTCACGGGCCATGTGGCAGCTCAATGTCTGCATCCTCCCTCGGGTGGCCTTGGGCCTGAGAGCTCTCCCCACTCCACCTCCTGTGTGCAGGGCCCCCGCTCAGACTCTGTCCACAGGGAACCAAACCGACAACCAGGTGAAGCCAGCAGTGGTCAGACCCTGGAGAGATTCTGAAGGTAGAACCTCAGGATTGAGACATTCTTCTCCTTTCGCAAAGAAGAACCAGACGTGATCAGCCGAGGCTGGCCGAACTCTAGGATCCCATCATCTCTCCGGGGCCCAGGGACCTGAATACGACTGGCAGACACCCCACACCCGAGCAGAGTTCTGGGCCTTTCCTGCTCTCTCCACTCCTGCTCCCGCTCCTGTTCTGTTTTCCTTACTGACGGTTCAC
Organism: Rhinolophus hipposideros; assembly: GCF_964194185.1. NCBI lineage: Eukaryota > Metazoa > Chordata > Mammalia > Chiroptera > Rhinolophidae > Rhinolophus > Rhinolophus hipposideros. The sequence goes on along the minus strand of NC_138049.1, from coordinate 8,597,122 downwards.
CAAGGGCCAGGCCCCCGGAAGGATGGCGCCTCCTCCTCCCTCCACTGGCCCTGTCCCTTCGCCTCCTCCTTGTTGTCTCCACACCCACCTTCCTTTCTCTGTCCAGAGACAGGCGCCTCCTTTCCACGCAGCATCTTTAACTCTCCTTCCCGTGCTTTTGCTGCTAGCCTCTGACATGTGCAGGCCTGGCCCCTCTTAGGACAGTCTCGGCTGTCCCCTCTGCCTGCCATCTGTATATTTTGTGTTTCTCCCAGCCGAGCTTCAGAATTAGCAGATGACGCTTCCTGGCTGAATTTCTTCCTTAATTCTTTGCAAGCTGACTTTTTTGCCCAGCCCTCTAATAAAACTGCCCACTCAAAGGTCACCATTACCTTCTTATCAAACCATGGTTCTTTTCTGAGTCCTTAGTCTTAGAGACCTTTCTGAGGTTTTCAAACCACTGACCACTCACTGCTTCCAGAACATTCTGCACCCCACACTTGATCCTCCCAAACCCCTCAGGCTACTTCTTTCTAGGCTTTTCCTCCAGTCCCTCCCACCTCAGACACCAGCCTTCTCCTCCTGCCTGTCTCCACTCCCCTTCAGAGAGCTGCTCGCCTCACAGCCTCCATTCTTCATTTCTGGCCCTTCCCATTGTGTGTCCTTTTTCCTCTTAAACTCGGCACAACGGAAACCGTTCCCACTTCCCCACCCCCAGTTCCTGTCCTGTTCACACCAGCCTCCTCTCCAGGTCTCCTGTCTCTGTTGATGACACCATGCTGTCCAACTCTCGAAACGCTCCCTTCTGACTCCTCCGCGCCCTTTTTGTCTTTCATGCAATCAGGGGCCACACACAGCCTTTCACCGATTGCACAGCTCTCCCCAATTTCTCTCTCTGCTTTGATCTTGCTGGGCTCCCTGGCCCCGCAAGTCCTGACTGACTCCCCACCCCACAGCCAAGTTAGCCAAATTGAATTTCCTGCAGTGGCCTCCTCTGGGAGTGGACAGGGCTGATGGAGTTGGCCTTTCCTTCCTTCTTCACCTCTTTCCCTCCAATCATAGGTCTCTAGGAGCTCTACATCTCAGGGGTAGAATGTCCCCAGACTTTCCCCACTAAGATGGGTCCACTTGTTTTCCCATGTTCCACTCATGGTCAGGTGTCAGAGCTGACCTTTTTCTCAAATATCGCAAGATCACTTCCTTTCTCCATCTGCTAAACGTGCCAGTGCCCAGTGACCCTCAGCCTATCAAGGAAGACCCAGCAGGCTCTTGGCTCATCCCGCTAATTCTCAGAGAAAGGAGAACAGCCGCCGGAGTTCACTGAATCTAAGGTGCACACTGTAACATTGCTGGAATCAGGGCTCAGCTAACAATTTAATGAAATCGTTTAATTGGCAGTGTTTTTTCTTCCTCAGTGGTAGATAAAATGGTGATTCGTCTTACAATTGATGTCTTAAGTTCTATAAGCTGTAAAGCTCAAGTGCTGGTCTTTTTTGTTTTGTTTCAGGTGTACAAAACAATGTAATAGTCAGACATTTATACCCCTCACAAAGTGATCACCTCCCTCCCCCTTGTATACAGCTGTTACAATTCCATTGACTCTATTCCCTATGCTGTACTCCACATCCTGTGACTATGTATATATAAAAGTATAGTTGACATTCATTATTTTTCAGCTTCAGGTGTACAGTACAGTGGTCAGGCACCTACTGCTGGTCTTGATTATAGGAAAATATCTAAAATATGTACAGCATGCCACTGTGCTTTACATTATGTGATATAGTATGTGATTTATATTATGAGCTTTATATTATGTGATGGTAGGAAAGGCAGGAAAGAGGAGGAAAGACGAAATTAAAAAAGACTTGGTCCCCTTCCTAAGATTGTATACCTAATTTGTGAAAGAGGGCTAAGAAGAAAGAAATATAAAAACACTTTTCAAGCATCACATGTTAAGTGAGAGCTGAAATGTCCATCTGTGGATCTGAGGGTATAGAAATGCTATTATCTGAACCTCAGCATTCGAGGAAGGCTTCCTGGAAGAAGTGAGCTTGGAATTTAAAAGGAAAGGAAAAGAGGGCCAAAGGCTACTCTACTTCACTTATTGGGCACGCTGTTCTCATGAGGAAGTAATATGTCCATTTTACAGAGAAAGCAACTGTTGGACAGCTTATGAGCTTCATACCTGGGATACCCACCACTTCATAACTTGAATTTGTGAGCAAGGCGGCAAAAGGCTCAAGATGATTTGAATGTCTGCCTGATGTTTACATTTTTACTGTAAATGTACTACAAATCATCAATTGGGAGACTGTCCACAGAGGATTGAATATCTCGTCTTTCTTGGTCATTCCCAAATGTCTACGAGGGCATAGAGTCCTGCTTGGTACTGGGGGCTGTGCTCCTTCTGGAACATGCCCAGAAGACAAACAGCTTGACCCACAGTCTTCTCAGTGTGAGCAGAATGGAGTAAGGAAGAACCAGGCTGGTTTGGGGGCCTGCTGGAAGCACCCTGACGGAGGTCTCTGGGGGCTGGCTATCCACACACGCCATTACAAGAGAAGGAAATGAAACATCCAAACCCACCCAGAGGGCCATTGCAGGCGAGCCCTCTCCCCTATGCTCCTCCCCTTGAGTCCTGACATTGGGGACAGAGCCCAGTGCCAGGAGGGGCCCTGCCTCCCTTTCCTTAGCTCAGAGGTCATCCTGGGATGGGCCACCTACTCCAGTGGTCGGTGCACAGATATGCGCTGGTGTCCACACGCGTGATCACAAACTGGCTTGTTCTGCTATTTGCCCTTAAGTCAGGGATTGTGCTCAACAGAATGGGAGGAGGGTTTGCCAAGCTGGAAGCCAAAGGGCCCAGGCAGGGAGAGGGCGAAGAGCCCCCTCGCTCCCGCCCCCACCAGAACCTCCCAAGCTTTCAGCCCTAAGTCTTGTGACCCCGCACCGGTCCTGCAAAGGCGGCGAGGGTGGCGGTGGGGACAGGTGCTGGCCGGTGAGGAAAGCTGGCTCAGAGACGTCAAGGGCGCGTGGTGAGTGGTCACATACGTAGTGGTCTCCGCTCTCTCCGAGACCACGCACCCTTGAGCTCCCGAATTTCTGCTGGACGTGGACCGTGGACCGCAGGACCCTCACGTACAACAAAACGAGCAAAAGGCGACAATTCTGGAACACTGTCCACCCGCGAGGCACCAAGGAGGGACCGTGACTAATCCCGCGTCACCCGCAGGGCCACTGAGGCACAGCGAGTGGAAGCGACGGGTCCGGGGTCGCGGAGGCGGACGGAGGGGGCGCCCGCGGGGCCCGGCTGCCCATATAAGGCCGGCGTCCGCGCGGCTCTCGGGTCGTGGGGCGCCCGCGGCCGGCCGCCTCCTCCGCGCCGAGGAATGCGCGGAATCTCCCTGCCGAGCGACCGCCCTCCGCGGCAGGACGGCCCCTCGGCACCCGGCTGCGCCGCGGTCGGGCCCCGGGACGCAGGAGCCGGCGCCGCGCCCCCCGGGCCCCTCGGAGCCGCGCCCGGCCGGGCCTGGGGCGCGTGGGCAGCCGCCTCGCCGCTGGGGGGAGCGCTGGGCCGGGCGGCCGCGCGCCCTCACCTGCCCGGGCGGCGCCGCGAGAGCCGGGGAGGGGGAGGGGGGAGGGGGGAGGGGGGGGAGGGGGAAGGGGAGGGGGAGGGGAGGAGCCTGCGCCGGGGAGGAGCCTGCGCCGGGGAGGAGCCTGCGCCGGGCCGCGCCCCGCGCTCCGGGGGCTCCTGGAAGTTGCGCGCGTGGGGAGCCGGGCGGCTGCTCGCCCTCGGGCCGCTCGCGGCCCCCGCGCTCATGGCTCTGAGCAAAGGGCTGCGGCTGCTCGGGCGGCTGGACGCCTCGGGGGACAGCAGCGTCCTGCTGGAGGCGCGCGGCCGGAGGGACTGCCTGCTCTTCGAGGCCGGGACGGTGGCCACGCTCGGTGAGTGGCTGCGACCCCGCAGGGGGCCCGGGGCCGGGGAGCTGGGACGCCCGGGGAGGAGGCGCCTGCCCCGCGGAGACTGGGAGACCTGGGCACCTCCCTTCCCCGAGGTGTCACCGGGAGTGCGGTGGGGGTGGCGTGTTTGAATGAAGTCGCGCTGGGACTCCGGAGGGCCCGGCAGCTCCTCTGCGCGCGGGCCGCTGGGTTCGCTTCGCGCGGAGCCGGCTCCGGCCTTTGATGCCCCGCGCTGGACCCGGACACCGCGCGCTGCTGGGCGATCCGAGGGCGTCGATTTAGAAGCGAGCCGAGCCGTGTGCCTGGCGCCCCTCATCTATTTGCACCTGTTGATGAAACCCATTGGCTTGTGTTGGCTGGCTTCGCTCCCAGAGGGGATGGGGACGAAAGGACCATAACATTGGCTCCGGAGAAACCGTTGATGACACCATGGTGTGTGTTCCTAGGTGCGGCTGAGACTCCTGGTGACCCTGTAATGAGGGACCCTATGAATGAGTGTTGTCCACAGTGTCCCCTCCTCAACACCTGCTCAGCTCCTGTAGACTCATACCAATGGCTTCTTTTAAGGAGTCAATCCATCTCATATTTGGTCTTCCTCTTTTCCTGCTCATGTCGCCTTTGTCTCACATAAATGCTTGGCAGAGACGCGTTGGTAACGCAAAGTATACAACTTGGAGGCAAATACACTTCCTGATGACTCCACCTTCATGCTGGTGTACTTGATGTTAGATGCCAAACCAGTATGTTTCACATGTGGACTTCAGGAAGTCTTGAGACTGGTGTTGTGCCAAAGACTTTAGAGACAATCTCATGGAATGTTCACAATTCTACAAAAGAGCTACTGTTATCCCCATATAACAGATGAGTAAACTGAGGCCTGAAGAGACTAAGAAACTTGCCCAAGGTGACACAGCTCTATCTGACTCCTATGCAGCTATTTCTGTCATGTCATACAATGCATGGCTTCCTACAATGGACCCCTGGTCCCTTGTTTTGTGGCTAACATTCACGAAGAAGGCCTAGGTAACACCAAAGTGAGTGAAGCTAGGTAGGATTGTTAGAACTTTAATCTTGAACACTGGAGAAAGTAGGCTCCCAACTGGTGTCCAGCTGTCCCATCTTCCCTCGTTCGTACTAAACAAAGCTCAGAGGAAGGTCACTTGTCTTTTAGGAGGTGGATGATGGGGGCCTTCGTCTCCACACACTTCATAAATATCTCCAGTCTCTTTTTCGCATTTGTGTACATCGATTCTTCAATTAGGATATGCATCTTGGAAGGACCATCTCTTCTATTTCCACTTCCCTAATAATTTCATTAGCATATAGTTATGGGCTTGTTTTCAGTCACTTGCTTACTGAAACAATGTCTCCAGTATTGTCAGCACCATAAGTGTGCAGGGAATCGTGGATGAAATTATTGTCAGATTATTCCAATTTGTGCTCGGTCCCGAAAAGTCCAAGTTTGGTCATTTGCTAAGGTCTTGCGAGGAAAAAACCACAGAAATTTCTATTCCATTTTAGATGTCCACTTCATACCACATTTATTAGAGCTGAAAGATTAATTCATGGTACAAAGCTATTGCTTCATCAAAGAGATTAAAACGTCCTTCAGTTGCATTACAACGTTAAGCAAGATTCATACATTTAAGAGTTCCTTCGAAGCCACTTGGAAAAAAAAGACTCTACCTTTTCAAAAGTGAAGATTTTAAAATTATTAATGAAAGTAACATTTTTCACTTGGAAATTAAGTTGGGGCTGAGACACAATACACTGGATTCTAGAACCAAGGGTGTAATGATTGCAATGGGCACATCCTCAACTCATGTGTATTTGTCACTTAACCTAGCATTCATTTTTCTGTAGACTGTGGGCTGATACTTAATTTTTAAAATCTGTTTTTCTCTTTTTTTAACTTTTTTATTTTTATTTTTATTCTAAGTGTGTTTTTTCCAAGACCCAAGCTGCAAGTCAAGTAGTTGTTTCAATCTAGTTGTAGAGGGTGCAGCTCACAGTGGCCCATGTGGGGATCAAACCAGCAACCTTATTGTTAAGAGCACTGGGCTATAACCAACTGAGCTCACCGGACACCCCTAAAGTCTTTTTTTCTTAAGTGAAACTATTTTTAAAGAGCAGCTATGGCATTTGGTAGTATTGCTGGTCCTGAAAAGGATTGTGAGAGCCTTCTCTTACTAGAAAGTTGTTATCTCAAACTTTTTTATTTTTTTAAAGATTTTATTGGGGAAGGGGAACAGGACTTTATTGGGGTACAGTGTGTACTTCCAGGACTTTTTTCTTTTCCAACTCAAGTTGTTGTCCTTTCAGTCTTAGTTGTGGAGGGCGCAGCTCAGCTCCAGGTCCAGTTGCCGTTGCTAGTTGCAGGGGGCGCAGCCCACCATCCCTTGTGGGAATCAAACCAACAACCTTGTGGTTGAGAGGACGCTCTCCAACCAACTGAGCCATCTGGTAGCTCAGCGGCAGCTCAGTGGCAGCTCAGCTCAAGGTGCCGTGTTCAATCTTAGTTGCAGGGGGCGCAGCCCACCATCCCTTGTAGGAGTCAAGGAGTTGAACTGGCAATCTATCCTTGTGGTTGAGAGCCCACTGGCCCATGTGGGAATCGAACCGGCAGCCTTCGGAGTTAGGAGCATGGAGCTCTAACCACCTGAGCCACCGGGATGGCCCCTCAAACTTTTAAAGTATCCTAAATTGGCGAGAATGGCTCTGAATCGGAAATTCCCAAGCTTTTTTGCTTTCCTTTCCTTGACAATGTTAGGAGTGCTTTCATTTGTTTTCCCCCAGAAGGGTGCAATCTCTACTTTTATGTGGGACAGTGCACCTGTGGCAGCTGGCACAGCTGGTGGCGGAATCCTGACCTGGTCACCTTTCTGTGAGATGCAAGGTTGGAGGCAGCTTCCTTTTTCATTCACTTCAGCTGTGGTTTCCTGTGATGGGTCTCCCCAGTGAGGAATGAGAGACCAGGGACACTGAAGTGGCGGGCTTGTTCCTATGTGGCTAGTAGTTTCTCCCCAGCCACCTAGTGGTCCCAAGTTCTGCCCAGCTCTGTGGCAGATGCATGCTGTGGTTTTTATGGGGAGCAGCAGAGAGTGAGGTGGCCCTGAGAAGTGCAAGCACAGCTCTTCAAGGCACATTTTACCGCATAAGGATCCTAACTTGAAAAGGCCTCTCTGTGGAAGGGCTCACAACTGCTTAGTGTTTTCAGGCAGAGCTTGGAGATAGTAGGGGCTTGAGTTGGTTTGGGAGTTTAGGAAAAACCGATGACCCTGGATTGGTGATTGCCGGGGTCAGTCCTTTGTTCTGACCTGACTGCAGAGGTCTCCACACCGGGCCATCTGGCCTGCCAGCAGGAGGGTTGCTGAAAGAGTACTTCCCAGTTCCTGCTTCTAAAAGAATTAGGTGGAGTATATGTCTGTAAGGTGGATCAGTGGGGACAGGAATTCCAAAGGCAGAAAAGCCAAACATATTGGCACCCATTTCAAAGGTTTTTATAAAGTTTTCTTTGTGACCTGATTCAGTAGTAGGAGGCGTGTCAGGTAGAGGTAGAAAGCCATAGCATGTCACGATTTCCCTTGGCGCACACTAGAGACTTAGGGTGCAGACATTCGCTTCTTCTCACATGGGGACAAAAAGTCCGTGCTGTCTTTCTCGTTGTCTCTTTTAGACTTAGTGTGGAAATGACTAAAGGAAATGTGCCTGTTGTGCATGCCTTTCATCCATTTCCACATTTCCAGAGCCAGCACCAGTGCTCCAAAGTTCATGGTTGTTCAAACAGCCTCCCAGGAGGGGTGGCCTCAAGTGTCTGTGTGTTTGCACTTGTGTTGGTGAGGGCGTGTGCAGCCTTACCTCTCCCCAGCCCCAGCCTGGCTGTTGAACAGGTGGGGAGGAGGCTTGGCAGACTTAATTAAATTAATTAGTGAGTGTCCCTAAATTACTTTGAGCTTCTGGGGGAGATTTCTATGTAAACACCTGGCCTGGGTTTTCCCAGCTGCTGTGTTTCCTTAGAGGCCACAATGTAGCACTTTGCTTGAATTGGAGAGGTGGCTATGAAGCCACCAAGTCTTCATCTGAACTGTTGCCTTGGTCACTTCCTCGGGGCTTTGTGGCCCTGGTCTATTTGGTCAGTGACTTGAAGTTTGCTTAAGAGCATCTGAAAGAATCAAATGAGTGGCCATTCTATCAGTTCTCCTTGGTAAAGACCGAAGCACAGGTCGAGCCAGGTGAGAGCTCCAAATCTCCTGCCTTGGGAAAACTGAGCTGTGACCCGGGGCCACAGCGGCCCGGTGGCCCCCATGGCTCAAATCTGCCTCCTTCCGAGCTGCAGGTTTGTTCAGCACAATATTTACAAAAGCGCAAACTGGGTTAGTGCAAGCTTTTCCCTGTGGTTTTGTGACTCACTGGTAGGAAAAACATGATTTCCAATCTTGCCAGACTCCTTTTGAGGGGCTTTAACCTTTAATGGTGAGAATTTTCAAATGTGCACAAAAGTGGAAGGAAAAACGAATCCCCCATGTACCTGTCATTTAGCCTCGATGGTTATCAATATATTTCAGATGTATGTCATCCATCCCTGTATTGTTTGTTTTTAATGAAAAAGTAGGCCTCCTAAAATGTAACTGGTTCAAAGCCAAGCAAGCTTTTGATTTATTTGGCTTGGATTTTTTTTTCCCCCGATTTGCATTTGTGTATATGTGTTTCAGTCCAAATTTTACTTGATGGATTTAAATGTGACCAACAGCAGAAACCTGCTGGCCCATGGTGGTGTGAGTTGATTCTGAGATTCTGGCCAAGATACATTTTTAAAAACAAAGTGGTCACACGGGAAGAGTACACCACGGCCTAGAAGAGCAGGGTCTCCTCCTTGGATGTCATTGATGGGCTCAGAGGAGATGTCTGGACCCTCTGACCCTAGACCACAGCAAGAGGGGCCTTGACTTGTGCCTGTCACATGAATGACGAGGGGGGCCAAGGGGCCATGTCCACCTGCCATTTGTGCTTCTCTCTCTGGACTACACTCCAGCTACTCCAGACTCTGGAATCACCTACACACATGGAGCCCAATCTGCTCTGGCCAGCTCAGGTCTATTCCCAGGGCCCCGACAGACTGCACGGGGTAGGGGGAGTTCGGTGGAAAGCACCGGGCGGGTGGGGGCGGCTCCCCGCACTGGCCACAACCTTCCAGTTAGTCCCAGGGGTAGTTCTCAAGCTAAGAGGATAGCACAAGTTTTGTTTAATAGTTTGTTAGCTTGATTTAAAACTTTAAAGTAGTTTGACATGCGGGGTGCCGTGCCCCATTGATACTGTGTTTCGTACCCTGAAAATGTCAGGGCTGCCTGCTCTGGGCACCTGTGTGCATCTGGGTCTCACCTCTGAGGCATCTGGTCCTGGGGTGCCTAGGTGCCCCTTTGTGATTTGGGGGTGCTCAGCTTCTATTGCTGGACTGGTTCAGCCTTGCCACCTGAGGATGGGGAATATTTTCTGCTTGTTTCTTTCTACTTGAAGTGTCCCTGAAGCCTGGAAAACTGCCCCATACTCAGATTTGGGAATGAGGCATGGGCCCCTGAAGCATTTTCAGGCAGGACTGGGTGGAATGGTGGGCTGGCAAGGGTGTCTGCGTGACCACGCCGAAGGCTAGAAAGCAAAACCCAGAGCTACGCTAGCGTTTCCAGGCTGCGGAGACAGATTCTGCTTCCATCATCACGCATAAGGTCAGTGTGGAAACAGACCTGTTAAAGGCACTTCCTAGAAACTGCTTTGAAGGATTTGCTGGAAGGAGCCTTTGGAGACTGTTCCGTAAATGTAAGTCATTCTTGACGACAATAAGACCTTTAAAAATATGCATTTCCTCAATCCAGTATTCTAAGGGGTAGAAATTTATCTCAGGAAATCTTCACACATCAGGAGCCCATTTTGCTTTAAGGCTGTTCATTCCAAGCTGTTTGGAGTTTTTAGCCGGTTAAATAAACTTTGGTCCAACTTTATAATCATAGCTAACGTTTATGGGGTGCTTATCATGTACCAGGCACTGTTCTAAGTGGTTTACGTGGGTTGTTCAACAGGTACTGATTCATCTCCATTTTACACTTGGAGAAACTGAGGCACAGAGAAGCATGAGAACTTGCCCGAAACAATGAGAACATAGTTTTCCAGTGATTAATGAAGCATTTGTATATGCAGCTCCATTTAATTTCTCCTAAAAATGTTATTGATAGAGATGACATAGTAAACCTGTATCATTTTAGTGTGGTGGTGAAACATAATTAAAAAATAAAAATCATCTTTTTTAATGTTCAAAAGGAAAAAACAAGGATTTGCCTGAGCTGCTACCGCGAGGTAGTGGAGGAGCTGTGATCTGAGCTGGGAGGAGCCAGAGAACAAGAGTATGTTTAGTAAAATCTCATTTCTCAGAAAAAAGAAAATTCTGTTTGTGTGTGAAAAAGACCAGATCTGTCTCATTGTCTTGCTGCTTATCTTGGATTTCAAAGCACACGTGTAGGCAGTGAAGATAAGGGTCACTGCGGGTGATGGTAAACGACTGGGTTTTCATCCGACCCTCTTTGCAGAGGAGCGTTCAGGCTTGGGGAAGCAGTCACCCACCTCCGAGCAGTGCATGCGCTGCTGCAAAGGGAAACCTGATCTTCGAGAGAGAGTGTGAAAGAGTGTGGGCTTCGGTCCTGCGATCCAGCCGAACTGGGGCAGCGCTGGGTCTCCTCCTGTAGGCCTGCCCCAGCAGCTAGAACCGAGCCTGGCGCTAAAGGAACTGCCAGGTTCTCGGCGTAGAGGCAGCAGTGAGACACCAGACTTCCCAAGGACGTGCTTCTGAACGGGACGGTCAAACAGATAAAATGTTGGACTGGTGTCATCCCAAAGATCTCCTCAATTTTGAGTGGGGAGAGGTCCCTGAATGTCTTCCTGGCCCTGTTGTTTGATGGGGTGGAGGGGCTCTGCCAAGTGGGTGGGCTTAACCATGCTTTGTGCCCAACGTGGGCACTGGACCTCTGTTGTGTGTGGGCCTGCTGTTGTGCCAGGTACCATAGCAAAGGGCCCCCATCCAGAAAGGCTGGATGCGTCTGGATGGGTCCTGGGGGAGACGCAGGCTGCATTCCTGGCATATGAAGCTGGCGGGTTGCCATTTGCTTGTAAAGCTTCCTGGGTCAGAAATGATTCAGGGTGGAAGGATTCACTCTTGAGTGCATTAGCTGTGGAGGGCGGGCAGGGCAGCGCCTTCTGGGGGACCCAGTTTTGGGGAGCAATTTCAAAATATGAGTGCGAAAGTCTGAACTTAATTTTAAAGCAGTTTCTTGAGGACATGGAGAGGCTTCTGTAATATCATGGGAGCTAGTACTTAATTCTGTTCCCGCATCTATGCTACTTCTGCTCTGCCTCCTCCCTTCGCAGACGCTGGGACATGAGGGCGCCTCCCGGGCCAGCCTCCTGAAAGCCCCGTGCAGCCTGAGGCCAAGCCGCTGAGCTCTCCTCTCCAACTGCCCCTCTTCCTTGTGTATTTTCAATGCAACTGTGTGCTCCCTGAGAACAGGGCTTCATCTTCTGCCATTTTGGCTCCTTGACAAGGTCTGAGGGTAAAACAGGTGATAAGAAATGAAAAGGGACTTTCCCGGTCCTTTAAAGCAGTGTGAGGTCTCGCCGAGCAGAACTTGGGCCACCGAATGCTCTTCTTGTTACCAGAACCTCAGTGTTTTCCCTTGGGTCGCCTGCCTGCACACACTGGCCCAAAGAAATGCACGAGCAGGAGTCTGCAGTATAGAAAGAACAAATAGTTTAATGTTGAGGGAGCTTGTGCTCTAAACAAACTGACTCCCCAGCGGTGTGTAGGTTACAGATTCTGTGGGGCAAAATCACAAGACATCTGGGGTTAGGCTTTCGGGGCCGTGTTGGAAGCTGATTGGTTAGAGGTGAGGTAACGGTAATGAATCATTTCTTCAGGTCTTGAGGACAGCTCTGAGATCTTTTCCAGCATCCCTCTGATGTCATGAGAAATTAACCAGGGGGTCCTTCCACCTTAGGGCTCAGGAGCTGAAACGGAACTTAGGACAAGATGTTGTCTTTAGCTGCCAGAAGGACCGTGTGACCGGTAGTCAAGTCCAGCTACTGTCTTCTGCTGCCTCGGGGGCTGCTGATTATCCGAGGGAAAGGCTAAGCTTCTGGAGGGGGGGGAAGCAGCAGGCCGAGTGGGGGAGGAGGAGGAGGAGGAGAGAGATGATTTCTAGTGCTAGGATTTAAAAGGAAATTTAATCGAAGTCAGAAGGACTCTTGGTTTCATTCTCATTTCAGTGTTGATGTGGGATTTGAGGGGTGGAGTGGGGAGCAGGCAGGGTGTTCACAACTGACGCTCAGATCCAGCGGAGAACTGGATGGATGGTCCAGCCAACCATCGAGATCTAGGAAAATGGCCAGACTGAACATGAGCATCTCTGCGGGCCTCTCCCGTTTTGCTTTCAACTTGTGCTGGCTTATTAATGATTGGCGGTGGTAATCTCTGCTCAGGAAAAGCAAACTGCTTCCTTGTTCTGGGGGCTGAGCCTAGAATGTGGACATGCCTCCTCCAAACCCTTCACCTGCTTCTTCTCCTGGCTCTGGCTCCTTATGCGTCTTTGTCTTGGGTCTGGGGGGAAGGGAGTTAATCCCTCCAGGCCTCAGAATCCTAATCTGAAAATAAGTGAATAACAACGTGTATTGCTTTTCTACTCTGAGATTCTTTATGTCTTTAAAAAAACAAAGTTTAAACACTAAGCATAAGCAAATAAGTACCATCACCCCTTGACACACCTACTTAAAATTATTAACTACCCCAAAATATGAATTTTAGGAGAAATGGTCTGGAAACATAAAATCTAAGATGGTTCAGATCTAAGTCTGAGCTAAACCTAGGAATCTGATGTTATACATTTTTTATTGGATACTTATGAATTAATTAAAATGCATGGAATATCTCTCCTTCATTCTGCCCCTTTCCTATAACCAGCAAAAAGATTTTAAAAAGTATTCACAATTGAAGCTTAAATTAGGAATACAAAGTAGGGTTATTTATTAAAATACCACAAACTATGATATTTGAATAGCCCCTTTAGCTGATTCTTATTAATATGCATTGCTATTCTTAAAACTGTTTTTCATCAAATTGCATAAGTTTTTGTTTTTTTTTTAATAATATGGACTGGAGTGGAGAGTTTGTGTGTCTGGGCACGAGCAGTCTTTTTTACCTGTCTGTTTTAGCTGACTATGGTTGTATGAACTTAGCTTCACCATGCATCTTATCCATGGCTGTTAAATATTGTATGTTGGAAAAACTCTCTTTAAGCAGAGGAGACAGTTTTCTGCTGCTCCTGCTTCCCGATTTAGCAAAGCTGAGGTCAAGTGGAGTGCAGCAAGGAATGGTCAGAGTGCTGTGCGATGCCAAAGCCATCCACATGCTCGGGCCCAACACAACAGTGACACTCGTGTCCCAGCCTGTTTCAACAGTGGATTCGTTTGCATTTAAATGGTGTGGATAAAGAAAGGAATATTGGCAAATGAAGGCTGAAAATCACTTGCCACCTGCCCAGGCCTGAGCCAGGCCCTTGTAACAAGGTCTATCTACGTTGTGTATCATCTACTTGTCTTCTTACAGACCACCAGGAGAGGAGCCCGTGACCAGAAGGGAGGAGCTTAGGAACTAGAGGGGAGGAGCCATGGATCTGGAGGGGAGGAGGAGCAGTCAGAACGCGTCAGTGTGGGTAGTGTGAGAGGGCCAGCAGTGGAGCCGCAGGGATGGAATTCCACGCTGAGATTTTGTCTCTTTAGTGGACAGAATCTTCTATTTCTCATTTCCAAGGGCTACTTGACTTTTTCTCCAGGCAGACTATAAGAGCAGTGTTTTGGGGTAAGGACTAAGAGATTTTTGCCCGGTAGTATGAATTGATTTTAATCAGAATAACAGAACTTTATCTATCTATCTATCTATCTGTCTGTCTATGAGCTGTGACAATTAAGTTTGCGAACTAGTTGCAACGATGTTGCTAACCTTTTTGATATCAGAGGGATTATTCATTATGAATTTGTACCAACTGGACAAACAGTTAACCAAGTTTACTATCTTGAAGTGCTGTAAAGCTGCGTGAAAAAGTTAGATGACCTGAACTTTACGTCAACAATTCATGGCTCTTGCATCACGACAATGCACCAGCTCACACGGCACTGTCTGGGAGGGAGTTTTTAGCCCGTAAACAAATAAGTGTAATGGAACATCCTCCCTACTCACCTGATCTGGCCCCCAATGACTTCTTTCTTTACCCGAAGATAAAGGAAATATTGGAAGAAAGACATTTTTATGACATTCAGGGCATCAAGGGTAATATGATGACAGCTCTGATGGCCATTCCAGAAAAAAAGTTCCAAAATTGCTTTGAAGGGTGGACTAGATACTGGCATTGGTGCACAGCTTCCCAAGGGGAGAACCTGGAAGGTGACCGTAGTGATATTCAGCAGTGAGGTATGCAGCACTTTTTCTAGGATGAGTTTGCAAATTTAATTGTCAGACCTTGTATCTATCGATAAAGTTTTGCTGTATATTGACAAAGGAAGAGGTGTGATTTCCATTAAGATGTTAAAAATATTGACAATTCCAAAGACCCCAGGGACCCTGGGATGGGGGACCCTGGAATGTCTAGGCCTCCGTGCCAGGTTTTGGAGAGGTTCCTCCACGTTTCCTGCCCGCTGCCCTGCTTTCCAAGCTGTGACTCTGTGTCTGAATCTGTCCAGAGGGGGTGCTTTTTTCTGTTCCAATTTACTGGAAGGCACAGTGTGGGCTGGAGGGTGCCCTGGAGAAAGTCTACTGGTAAAGGCTTTTTTCTAACTTGTGTAGTAATAAAATTTTCATCCAACTGCGGAACTGATGTTTGTACCCCTACAGCATAGGAACAAATTACGTAAGAGCACATATATGAAGTGAGAAATTATAAGGAAATAGCGTTGCCTGCCTAGGAATAGCTCCAGACCACAGAGGGGGTTTTGAGGGTGTGTATCTGACTTCAGCAGCACCCTTCCGCTCTAGATTTTTGCTTGTTTGCTGTTAGGAAAATGAGGTGACTGAGATCTTAGTAGAATTTTGTCGTAAGAGAGAAAACAGACCCAGAAGCAAGACTTGAGGAGTGGTTCTATAAGAAAAGTCGGTGAGCTTTCGAGGATGAACTTTGTGGCGTTAGTTGAGTCACCACCTTTCTGCTGGGCCCCCTAGGAGAGTGCTCCATTCTGTGGCTTCTGTTTTCTCCCCTCCTGAGCACTCTCAAGTCTTTTGGGTGAGATGATAAGATTTTACACTTAGAAAATCCAGGAGTATCCATGAATGCAGTGATACCATGTCTGACATATGTTTGTCAGTACTCCAGGAGCTAGACGGACACACACACACACACACACACACACACACACACACAGCAGGGAGGGGAGGATAAGTGAAATAAGATTGGGGAAATGCTAATATCTGTTGGAGCTAGGTGATAGGTATGTGGTGGGCCATTAGACTTAGCAAATTAATAAGGTGGCTGCTTTACAAGCTAAATAGATAAAACTTGGTAGCTTTCCCATTTACCATCATTAGTCAATCAGAGTATGGAATGAGAAACAAAGATTCCACTCCCAGTGACTACAGTTTCTGGGAATAAACACAATAAAATTCATAAGGCCTAAAAGAAGAAAGCTATAAAACTTTACTGAAACACCAATGAAAAAGTATACCATATTCTTGGGATAGGGACATCAATATGTACAGATGTTAAGTTAGTTCTTCTCCAATTAATCTATAAATGCACGTATCTGAGTAAAATCCAATTAAATTCCAATCCACAGGAATTTGATATTAAACTTTATATTTATTAAATATAAAATCGGACTGATTTTAAAGTCTATCTGGGACACCCCCCATATTTAAACCTATTCTTATCGTAAGCCTCCATTTTGGTCAGTGGCACCCAAATATGGGTGGGGCAAACATTCAGGACAAAGACCTCAAAGCCCGTCCGCTCCTGCTCACCCCTCCACCCCGTCCAATCCTCCAGCAGGCCCAGACCACTCCACCTCCAAAATATAACCCACCAGTTCTCCTGTTGAAGCTGCTACAGCGTGAATCCAACCAGTAGCCTCTCTCACTTGGACTGGCAGTTGCTGCCTGACAAGCCTCCCCCTTCCACTCCCGGGGTCCCCCTAGTCCCCACACAGCATCCTGATCAAGCAAGCCTGCACGGCCTGTGTTCTCTGCCTGGGCTGTCTCCAGCCTCGTCTCCCTGGGTTCATTCGCCTCGATGATCCTGACGGGGTCTGGCCACAGCATGTGCGTACTTGCTCTGCCCTCTGCCCTCTGCCCGGCCGCCTCTCCCAGTGACTTGGGTGGGACTTTCCTGACCACCCTAGCATTACTAGCCCACGGTGACTTTACATCTTAATTAGGTCTCTGTTCTGGCGTCTGTTTTCTTATCTTCATTGCACTTATCACTGAACTCACCTTATTTATTTGCTTGCATCTCCTGTTGGTGAGACTGCAAGCTCCTTGGAGCAGGATGCTGTGGGTGGCATTGCGTCCCCCCTAAAGATACATTCAAGTCCTAACCCCTGCTAACTGAATGTGACCTTGTTTGGAAATAGGGTCTTTGCAGACGTAATTAAGATGTAAAGTAAGATGAGGTTGTAGTGAAGTAGGGTGGGCTCTTAATTCACCAGGACTTGTGTCTTTACAAGAAGAGGCAACATAGACAGACACGCACGGAGGTAGAGCCCTGTGAACACACAGACACAGAAGGAACAGGGCGGTGTGAAGACAGAGGCAGGGACTGGAGTGCTGCTGCCACCAGCCAAGGACCGCCTGGGCCCCAGCAGCTGGAGGCCAGGAAGGCTCCTCCCGCCGCACATGCAGAGGAAGCGCGGCCCTGCCACACCTGGGTTCTGGACTTCCGGCCTCCAGAACCGGGAGAGAATAAATTGCCGTTGGTTTAACCCCCTAGGTTGTGGTGCTTTGGTACAGCAGCCCTAGGAAACTAGTATGGGAGCGTCGGTCTTGTTCAGCACGGCCTTCTCAACACGTCTGGTGTGAGGAGAGGCTCCGGAAATACTGCTGAATGATGTAGGATTGGCAAAAGTAGCCAGGAAGATTTTGAAGAAGATCAGTGAGGACACACTGGATCTACCAGATAGTAAAACATACTGTAAAGCCCTAACAATGGTACTGTAGGCAAAAGATCAATAGAATAAAGACGAGGGAGCACAGCAGACTCAGGAGAGTAATTTAGTCTATTATACAGGGGACCGTTTAAGTCAGGCAGGAAAAGGGGGATCCGGTCAGTGGTGTTGGTGCCCTTGACCAGAGCAGTGCCTCATGGGGTCTGCCTTCATTCAACCGGACACCCAGACCTGGTCCCCTTGGCTCGCTGGTCGGAAAGGAGAAGGGCGGAGACTGGGCCCACCTGCCCCACGGTGCCAGCTGTCCCTCGTCCAGGGGAGTGAGTGCTCTTTGCAGCAGTTGAGGCAGGTGATTGCTCAGCAGTCTTCTGTTGGTAACTAGCTTCTTCCCCGGCTTAAAGCCTCGTGCCCACAGGAGCCCGCATCCCTTACAAAACCCCCAAAGTATAGGTTCCGGGGTTCACCCAGGGGCATGCCCAGTTCCAAGAGCTGTCATACTCAAGGGAGCCTCAAGCCCAGTGTCCCCATCAGGAGTTTATCGTTCATTTACGGTACTTCCCTATTCAGAAGCAATTTGCCAGTTGAAGTCATTTTCACCGGAAGTCAGTCGTGTTATGTAGTAACATAGTTGACATTTTACCTTTATGAACCAGAGAACCAGAGCTAGAGAGTTAAACAAATGTCAAATTCTCATACGGAAGGGAAAGGTTTTGTTAAACCCATGTAGAATCTAATTAAATTAGAGCGTGCATTAGAGCATATATTAGAATAAATTCCGGAGGTATTTAAGAGTTAAGAGTAGAGAAATCCAACTTATAAAGTATTAGAAGAAAATAATAGGAGAAGCTTCCACAGTTTATGGTATGAAAAGCCTTCCTCAGTAAAGCATAAAACTCAGAAGTGATAAAGATGAAATGCCTGGCAGATTTAAGAAATGTTTTTTTATTAGTTTCAGATGTACAAAACAATGTACTAGTTAGACATTTACACCCCTCACAAAGTGAGAACCCCGCCCCCAATCTACAACCCCTCTGACATTGTACATGCTGTTATAATTCCATTAGCTCTATTCCCTATGCTGTACTCCACCTCCCATGACCATATATATATTGTAGTTGGCATTCAGTATTGTTCAGCTTCAGCTTCAGGTGTACAGTGAAGTGATCAGGCATCTGCATCATCCCTGAGGTGGTCTCCCTAATGAGACAAGTGTCCATCGGATACCCTACAAAATCTTTACAACATTAAAGAAATATTTTAATTGAAGTATAACATATGTAGAAAAATGAAGTGTACAGCTAAGTGTACAGCTGCATGAATTTTCACGAAGTGAAGGTACCCTCATAACCCGTGCAAAGATGTGGGAGCAGCACTGAGGGCCCCCTCAGGCCCCCTTTCCTCCTCCACCCCGTGTCAGACTGGTAGATTTGACTACATAAAAATTTAAAACCCCGGAATATCACCGTAAATGTAGCTAAAAGACAAGCAACAGCCTGAAAGGAAACTGTGCACAACCCTTTGCAACATATAAAGGGGCCGAAGATCGATCACCATCGTATATAAAAGAGCAACCTATAGATCACGAAGAAGGGCAAAGAGTTCAACAGAAAAATTGGCAAAGGATAGACTAAGTATTCTCAAAAGGAAAAGCGCAAATGGCCACGCCACGACTCTGGCGCCAGCACTGCCGGCTCTGCCTCGTCCGTGTGGGCCGGCTGAGTGCTGATTCTTCACAAGCCCCCCTTTTTCTTGCCTCCCTCCTGTGATTGATGCCTGGTGGTCCCGGGTGACAGACAGGGCACTCCCTGAGCCTCAGCCCTCCCTCCTGGCCCCTTACATCTGTGCTTCTCCCCTTTCCCAGGAGACATGTGGGAATGCCCTGGCTCTCTGGGCAGCCCCACAGGCTTCCAGATGAGCCCAGATTTGCCTTGCCCTCTAGGGGACACACCTGCTCGGGGTCCCGCCCAGCCCAGCTTAGTGCTGAGAACGTCAGGGCATGGTCAGGGGCTTGAGGCATGAACCACAGCTGCGGCAGGACATAGGAGGGGTCACCATAGCCAGTGTTTGGGCAGGCAGTAGGTATGGCATTGTATATGAAAAGGCCCTGGTTGGAGGGACAAAATGGGCCCCCTAGGCGGAGTGTGGGACAGGCATCAGAGGCAGCAATGTGTTCATTCTGTAAAGGCAAGAATGAACTCTTCCCTAGAAAGAGGCTACTGCAGCCAAAGGATTTCATGGGCAGATGTCGGGGAGACTGGACACGGTCCCCCGTGGAGCAGCTCCAGGTAGCCCGGGAAAGACTGGGGGCCCTGCAGCAAATGCGGGATGCTTGCTTGCTCAGCCCAAGTGTGGATGACACATTGACACCTCAGGGTGGACGTGTCCCTGGGGATGCAGTGGGGGACTCCCTGCTATGAAGTGTTTGAGACCCGCAGCCCAGGTTCTGACCAGCCCCCACGCTCTTCTGTGTCCAAGGCTGGACCTATTCCTGGGAAGCCTCTGGCTGGGTGGGCAATGGGAGGAGGCAGTTTCCAAATTAATGAAATGCAGGTAATAGGGTCACCTGAGAAGGTTTTTCTGCCCTTTTATAAAAATCATGTGAATACCAACTCCCCCATGTTGGGTGGGGCCCCTGTGAGTAAACAGGCTTGTTGAATTAATAGACCTGTGTGGAAAAACAGGCCAAACTCGTCACAATATATGCCCCCAAGTATTGCTTAGGCGTGGGGGTGTGAATAACGAAGCGTCAGCCACGTGCCTGCTCCAAGTTGCCCTTCTCTCACCTTTCCTGGACTTGTGTGCCAGTGTCACACCTGGAGTTCAGCTTCAAGCCGCCTTCCCTACTTGCCTTTGCCCCCCGGAGTCCCGCAGAAGCCCTGCAGGGGTTCTGCAGCCTACAAGACCTCTAGTCTGCGGACGGCTGACCCAGCTTCACTCCCCTCGTGCTTGGCCCCTGCTCGTCTTGCTAAGGTTCCAATCCACGGTGATGGCTGCTCTCGGCACAGTCGCCACGCTTTAAACCACACTCTCTCCGTCATACCTGCCAGGCAAACTCCCCAACTCTGAATAAGCCCGTATCCCCTCCTCCTTGTGCCTACACGCGTCTCTGAGTGGCTGCAGGACAACACAAGGATAGTGGCTTGTCTGCTGTGACCTCATAAAGGGTTTCCAAGACGACTGTTTCACATCTTCTCAAGCCTTTAGCGCCTTGTCCTGGTCAGCTAATGATTTTGCTTCCTATGTCACTGAGAAGATAAAAGCAAATGAAGACAACTATCAGCAGCCCCATCACCTCATCTGCTTGCCCCGTGCTGGGGGGCCCCACCTTCCCTCCATCATAGGGCTCCTACCATTCCACCTTTCTGCCGGCTCCTGTTCCCTCTCCCCTTGGAAGACTTTGCACAGTTTCCCCCTTTACTTCCTTGCTAGGTCATTCCCACCATTACACTAACAGACTATTGTATGTCATGTTAAGAAACCCTCTCTGAACCCCAATCCCCACTTTCTTTCCCTGTGTCCCCCATAAGAAGGGATCGTCCACGCACGCGATCGCCACTCTCCCTTCTGCCTGCTCTGCCTTGATGCAGTTCCAGCCAGACTTTGGTCCTCGCCGCTCCCAGGAAGCTTTTCAGCTGTCCCCAGAGCCGTCCGCCTTGCCAGCCCCGTCTCAGGCCTGAATTGTGTCCCTCAGCGTCACCTCATCCCTGAAGTAATGCGTCTTCTGGTGGTGCTCCCGCCTCGCTGCCGTTTCTCCAGTACCCAGAACAACCCCGGCGGCACACAGGAGGCACCTGCAATCCTTGTCGAGTGATGGAGTTGCCCGCCGCTCCCTTCCTGCATCTCATGTAGCATAAAAAGACATGTATGAATCACACTGTGTGGCTTCTGAAGGGGTCTGTGTGTGTGCGCACACGTGCACATGCGCATGTATGGAAATAGGCCTTCTTTGCAAGGGAGGAGGCCCTGAGATGAGGTCCTAGCAGGACCGGGCAGGGCTTTCACGTGGAGGACAATCTGAGTAAGGAAGAACGGGGAGAAGGACCAAGGAACTGGCTTGGCTGGTTAGTTAGTGAAGAAACTGGAAAAGTAGGCCCAGGCTGTGGACCTAGTTTGTTAGTCACAGGAAGAAAACCTGTTGAAGGGCTTGTTGTACGAGGAAGTGACACAATCGGCCTCGCTCCAGCAGGAGTCCCCCGGGGGAGGGGTAGAGACCAAAGGCGCAGGAGTGAGGTCTGTGGTCCGGCCATGGGCACCGCCCAGAAACACCTGTGTCCCCCAGGTTTAAAGAGAACGTGCACATTTGGAGAGAATGGGTATTTTTATGCTTCATTCTCACTCCCTGTTGGGTGGGAGGGCCACCCCATGCTGTGCCGTCCTATGAGGTGAGGAAAGCCGGTCAGGGCTTTCCCTGTCCCTGGCTCTGTCAGAAGCACATTCAACACTGTCTCAGTATTTTTTTAAGGCCTGCATTCCCTCTTTTTAAGGAAAAAAAAGAAGACTCAACTCTAAAGGCTCCGTGTCCAGCTCTGCACGCAAGCCCTCTTGTCCAAGGAGTGGGCCGTCTCCTGTGGCCTTAGTAACCTCAGCCCCAGCTGACCTCGGGAGGGGCGTGGAGGGGCCCGCCCCTGCCCGCAGATGTTTTTCCAGCTGTGGCCGCAGGAGAGGATGGATGTTCTTCTTTCCTAGGGCTGGGTTGTGCACAGCAGCACAGCCTGGTGGGAGGCAATGCATTTGCTCGGTAATGAGTTTCTGAGCCCCCCCTCGCCACTGGCTCTTCTGTGTGGTCTGGGTGTCTTGGTGAGGGAAGGTGGCGGTGAGGAAAGTTTCTCAGCGGGCTGACGTGTCTGCCTGCTTGGCCTTTGTCGTGGCTCCGCGGCTTCTGTTTCAGTCTGATGTTTTGATTTCCACTGTGCTTAGCAACCCTCTTACCGCCTCTGTCCGCCCTCGGAAAACCATTGTCTTTCTGAAGAGCTGCTTTTGCTCCAAACTGATAACTCTGGAAGGAACAGCGACAAGCCAGTCTGAGCTGAGCTCAGAATGAGCACACGCAGAGGCAGTGACCTTGATCTCGATGATTCTAGCCTCTTGAGACCCTGAAATACAAGAGGCTGGTTTAATATCACACACAGGAATGCAGCCACAAATGGGACCTCAGGCTTGGGCTGCCTGCGTTGTTAACTTGACCTACTTGCTTTTCTGACCTGTGAGCTGGGCTTTGCTGGAATTTCCTTATGGCATGTTATTGTGGAAAATATGAGAGAATGAGGCACATGTGGTTGGTCTGAGTATTGAGTATTGATCTGGGCTGGCTGTTTGCCGCTCGGGAGCACGGCCTGCTTGGCCTGGGTTTAAGAAGCAGACTGCCACTCCCTCTGAGACCAGCCCCAGCCTGAAGAAGTCTGACGACAGAGCTCTGAGCTGGGAACCAGAATCCATGGCCAAGTTTGCTCTGCGTGAGACAAGCCACCGTTTTCCCCGCAGGCTTCTCAAGTGGGGGCTGGTTCTCTTCCATTCCACCTGGCCAACAGGACCGCAGGTGGGATGTGTGACCCCTGAGCTCCTCTCTGTCCCCTCCAGATGCTCTCCTTCCCTCCTCTGGAAAAGCACTCAGCTTTGAATCTCATGCACAGCACCCACCAGCAGGTCTCCCTAGGCTTGTCTAAATGTCCAAAGTGCCAACACCCCACTCGGGTCCAGGACAGGGGCCACAGCCCACGTCCTCTAGACATGTCCTCACAGCACAGCAGCCCTGGGCGTCCACCCGGCCGTCGGGAGAGCCCCAGGCCTGGCTCCCTCACCCGGCATGGATGCTGGGGCTGCCCCCCGGGAAGTGTCAGGGCACTGAACTTCCAGGGCTCTCAAAGGACAGTCTCCACACGCCCCCGCGCTGTGACCATTCTCCTGTGGTTCCTCTCAGTCCAGCTCCTTCCACCAGTTGGGTCTGCTTTTATCACAAGCATGTTGTCTAGTAACACGGACAACGTTTATCAGGTTACCAGGGAAACAGGGCTAGAAAGTGAAGCCAAGGTTAATTCTCTAGCAGGCTCTGTTAATCCTCTGCCCACACACACCGAGGGACCCCGTCCCCCACTACCCTTCCCTGAACTTGCCTGGCTCCTGGGCGGTGTTACCTCCTTCCCCTGTCGGCCTCTCTGTGTTGAGTCCTGCCCTCACTCTTGGTACCTTCAGTCACAGTGATGGTCCTTCCGACGGCCTTGGCCTTCAGGACCCTGACCTCCCCTCCTCCAAGGACTGTGTCCTTCACGCTGGCTTGGACACTCCCTCCCTTGCGTGGTCCTACTCACTTGGTGAATCCACTGGTTAGATCCTTTGTTCTCGCCTGTACCTGCCTCTGTGCAGCTGGAAGTTTCTGGAGAGGGCCACTCCCACGCTGACCAGTCTCACTGTCACTTCCTGATCCTTAAGTCTTGGGTGGCAGGCCCTTCAATCACTTCTGTATTCTGTTCACTCTCCCACCATCCTAGACACCTTCCCTTGTCTCATTCTGCTAGCTTCTCCACTTCCTCCTCCATCTTAGCTGATGGGTTACTTCTCGTGTGCTGAGAAGATGGACACAATCAGGAGAGAATTGCCACACGCTACCTGCACCCCCATTACCGGCCCCCCCATCTGCCACACATGTTGCCCTGCCCCCCATCAGCCATGGACGGGCTGTCTGTGTTTGAGGACGGCCCCACTCCTGTCAGGTGCCGCTGACCTAGCGAGGGGCCCGACCCACAGCTGCCCGCCCTCTCCTACCGGTATTTACCTCTCCAAGAACATTTCTACCACAGCACACAGTGGTGCTAACCCCGCCCCCATCCTAGAGAAATCTTTTGGCCCCACTTTCCTCTCAGTCTCCTCATGCAAACACACACACACACACACACACTCACACACTCACACTCAGAACGTCCTCAAAAAATTGTCTCTACTCACTGTCTCCATTCTCTCTCTCTTTCCTCATTACGGGTTTGCCCCTCAACTTTACTGAACCTGCTGTTCCGTGGCCCGAGTGCCTAACTGAACGACGAGTGCTCACTTTGTCACCAACATAGAGCGGCATCTGACTTCGCTGACCCCTCTTGCCTCCTTGAAACACTCTGTCCTCCCGCTTCCAGGACACCACACGTGTCTGGTGCTCCCGATATCTTTCTGGCCATTTTTCTGCAGTCTCCCTGACCTTTAAACACCCTGTCTCCTACCCTCCCTCCCCAGGTGATCTCCCCCAACCTCATGATTTGGAATACCTTCTGTTTGCTGGGGACGCCCCACTTTGTATCTTCGGCCGGACGACTGCTGGACTCCTTGACTTCCCACCTGGGTGCCCGCAGGCACAAGGCTGGCTTGTCCGGCCTGAGCTCCTGAGGCTCCACCCAGACCTGTCCCGTCAGCCTTCACCATCAGGGGTCCCGGCCACACCATCGTGCAGTTGTTCAGGATACACACTTGGCATCAGCCTTGAACCCTGTCTGTCTTGACTTGAATCCCACAGCCAATCTGTCCACAAATCCTTCTGGTTCTGCTTTCAAAACACATTCCTTTTTGATGTTAAGGAATTATGGTTACGTTTTTTAGAGTTAAGTTTTTTTTAGATGTGATAATGGTATTGTAGTTACATTTTTTAAAAGAACCCTCATCTTTTAGAGATTCTTGCTGAAGTATTTATAGATGAAATGATATGAAGTCTGGGATTTACTCGGAATAGTCTAGGGTAGTGATTCTCACCGAGAGGACTCATTAAAACACGGATTTCTGGGTGTCAAGCCCAGAGTTTCTGATTCTGTAGGGCTGCTGTGGGGCCTGAGAGTTTGTATTTCTATCGCGGGTTGATACTGATTGTCTGAGAGCTGTACTCTGAGACCCACTGACCTCAGGTGTAGGAGACAGGTCGGGGGATAGATGAAACACGGCGGGGCATGAGCCGATAGCAGTTGGTACTGTGGGGTTACTACGTGGTAATGTGGGAACATAGGGTTTGTTATACTTACTCTACTTTGCTTAGGAAATTTCCATAATAAAAAAGTGCGTGTGTGTGTGTGTATGTGTGTGTGTGTGTGTGTGTGTCCAGAATTTGACTGTCTCTCAGAGCCTCCACTGCTACCACCATGACCCAGCATCATCTCTTGCCTGGATCACTGTAGTACCTCCTAACCGGTCTCCTTCCCTTTTCCCCTCTGTTCTCAAGAGAGCAGCCAGAATGACCCTCAAAACCCTGCAAGGACTCCCTCTCACTCGGAGTGAAATCCCAAGTCTTTTTATGAACTAGAAAGTTCTTTATAATGTGTCCCCCACTCCGATTCCTCTGCCAGACACGCTGATCTTCTCTCTGGTCCTTGAATATGCCAGGAATGCTTCTGCCTCAGGACCTTTGCACATGCTCTTTGGGGCCTACAATGCTCCCAATCCTTCACTTAGCCATCTCTCTCACTTCCTTCAGGTCTGCATTCTCAAGTCACCTTGCAACACTATATACAATTTCACACCGCGCACGCGCACGCACGCACGCGCGCGCACACACACACACACACACACACACACACTTCACGCCCCTCTTCTTTGCTCCCCTTTTCTCCTTAGCTCATATCATTGTCTATATTGTGTCTGCTGATCTTGTCTGTCCGCTCTGGTGGGAAACTTGCACGATCCCTGGCACCAAATAGGCCCTGCCAGTTCGCTGCCGTTGTGGATGTGTCTTGGCAGCGCCACTGCCTCCAGCTGCCCCCACTGCCGGGGTGGCCTTCATTGTCATCACTCATCTACTCATGACACGCGGCTCTTCTCAGCCCCGGTGCAGAGCCTGCCTCGGCTGACTGTCAGGTGCCCATTCACAGACTGAATGGCTGCGTCCCAGAGCAAGAGGTGGGCGAGGAAGAGGGTGGGCAAGTAGAGGAGAGGACGTTCCTTAAACACGCTGGATGGTCACGGCCAATGGGAGGGGAAGCAAAAACATCCTCCCAGGGAAAAACCTACAGGAAATGCAACTACAGTGTGGAAGACGGGAGTATTCTATTTTCGAGAGATTAAGTAGAAAGCACAGAAGTTGCAAGTGGGCAGGCCAAATCCAGTCTGCAGAGGTGTGTGTTCTGCCCACACACTGCTTAAAATAAATCTAGATTGGTTGTCAACACTTAAAAATCAGGACTGTCCTATTTCTCTTGAAAAACTGGCGACCCGCTGGCACGAGGCCGGATGCCCCTTTGGAACTGACCACTGCCCTGTTAGAAGGGGTGCGTGTCCTCTGGTCGCCCACGGCCCCTTCCAGCAGCTTCATTCATTCCTTACCTGCCTGATGCTCGTAGTGATTTGATTTGTGAGCTCTCTTTTGAAGAGCAAAATGGATTTTTTTTCTTCCTTCGAACCTACTTGGGGAAATACAGTTCTCCAGGGCAAGCAAGTTATTGGGGCCGTCCAGTGACTTTGGCCAGGCCTCTGGGAATGTGGGGGTGGGGTGGGACCGGGGTGGGGGGTGCCCTGTGCCGTGGTAGGTCAGGGAAGCACGTGGAGAAAAGAAATAAGCTTACTGGAGAGAGGGTTTGCAGGGCAGGCTGGGCTTTAGAAGGACTGGCTCCCCGGGTGAAAGGATTCACAAGTGTTATGGGCTCACTTGTGTTCTCCAGAATCATATGTTGAAGTCCCCACTCCCAGGACCTCGGAATATGACCTTATTTGGAAATAGATTTCATTGCAATGTCATTAGTGGAGGTGAGTTCAGGCTGGAACAGGGTGGGCCCCAACCCAATATGACAGGGGTCCTTATAAGAGGAGAGAGACACAGACACAGGGAGAAGGCAGCCGTGCGATGATGGGGGCAGACGTTGCAGTGATGCGACTATAAGCCAAGGGTCGCTGGCCACCAGCATGGGCTGGGACGGGGCAGGGAAGGCCGAGAGCCGGGCCCTGCCCACCCCTGGCTGTCAGGTGCGTACAACTGTGAGGTGACCCCGCCTGTTGTTCTGAGTCCCCTGGCTTATTTCCGGGTCATCTGTTTGTGGTAGAAGAGCTCACCAGCTCACACAGCCACTAAGAATCGTGCCTTGCTGTGAGTTGTCACATAGTCAGGCAGAAAGATGTTTATATTAGGGAGTCGATAATTTGCAGGATTAGAATGGGACAGGGGGGCCCTGTGGTGTGGTGCTGGTTTGTTTGTAAAATAGGAAGATCAGAAGTCGTGTGTGCGTGTGTGTGTGTGTGTGTGTGTGTGATTTTCCCACTGACGTCATGTGCACTCTTGTCATCTGTGACCCAGCAGGACAAGGGGCCCGTGTGTTCCCACAGTTTCTCCTTGTGGTCACGTTTCCACCTCTGAAGTGTGGCTTTGACCACATCACTTTGCTGAGAAGTTTCCTCCTGTTCTGTTTGCGCAGGATTATTCCCAGACGTGAATGAATGTACAAAGACCTCCTTGTTTTACAGTTAACACGCTGAGACCGGATGACACTAAGGCTTCAGGGTTCTTTCGGGAGACTTTGTAAACCTCCAAGGGTTGAAATATAGACATAGATAGATATTTGTGTTAGAATTGTTCTCTTGCATGGATCCACGTGTGCCCTGAGCTGAGGCCAGGCGCTGTCCGTTTCCCGCTCCCAGCTCTGTCCACCACAGCACCTGTGGACCAGGAGACTCCACCTTGGGCCACTCCCATGCCTGCAGGGGGGCACTGACTTCCATGGGTGAGCCTGGGCTTCCACAGGATTACCCGTCCTCGCAGGGAGCAGGCCGTTTCCAGGAGGACTCTGCAGGCACCTGACCCCGGGCCCATTCCTGATCAGGGGGCTGGCCGCCTCTGCACAGGGTGTTCTGCACCTCACCTTGGAGCAGACGCAAGGACCGCACAGAATGTCTCGTCCCCCTGACCGCTCAGCATTGTGGGACCAGGAGACTCGTGGGGTCACAAAAGGGCATTG
Organism: Rhinolophus hipposideros; assembly: GCF_964194185.1. NCBI lineage: Eukaryota > Metazoa > Chordata > Mammalia > Chiroptera > Rhinolophidae > Rhinolophus > Rhinolophus hipposideros. The sequence continues at coordinate 8,569,097 of NC_138049.1, read as the reverse complement.
TACCCGTCTGTGGGCCCCGAAGACGTCCACGTCCTAGTCCCCAGTTCCTGTGAAAGTTACCTCACAGTGTCAGCCTTCCGCTGTCAGCCCAGATCAACAGCCCTTGTGCTAAATGCATTTAGTTGAGGCTGAGGACCGCCTTCCTGCTAGGTCTCCCTCATGGCACTAGCTAGGTCCTTACTTGAGGATTCACCCATGGTTATATTTTGTTCTGTGCGTTTGGAAACATTCTTCTGAGAAGGGTGGCCAAAGGCCTGCCCTTGTAATAGCCAGCAGTATCCATGGCATCATTGTGAAGGTGGGGGCTCCCTGCTCCTAAGGGTCCTTCTCTCTGTCCGTTTTGCTTTCACCCCAGGCTATGTCTTGCCCTGGGTGTTGAGGGTACCTGCTGAAGTCCTGGGGTTGGCTGTACTCATGCAGTTTGCCTTGGGGTTCACTGTCCCCAGACCTAGGGCACCAGGCCTTCTGTTCAGCCTCCCTGTGTTAGCAGGTCCCTGGGAAAAGGTGGGCACTTGCACTGCAAAGCCTATGGTGGACAATACTTAGGAAGGAAGGTCCTCCACGGGGTAACGATGACTCATTCCGGTTTCTGGGCACGTGGATGGTGGTGCAGAGTGACAAGGCCAGGCCCAAGATACCAGCTCCCTGGTGCCTTGGGCGAGCCAGTGCCTTCCCACACCCTCTCCAGCCCCCAGGAAAGGGTTGGCGCTTTCAGAGAGCAAGCTTTTCGTGGGGAGGTCTGAATCTCTGCTGCTCGGTGATTTGCTGATGGTAAAACCTCCACACATATTACTGGGGGCTGAGCTATTGTCTCTGCGTTTTCTCTCTCAAGTGGGTGGGGAGCTGGTTGGAAGGCTGCGGAGAGAGAACTTCAAGGGGAGACTCAGGCTGATGTTGTGTGTGATGTGTTTCTCCCCCAGCTCCGGAAGAGAAGGAGGTCATTAGAGGCCAGTATGCAAAGCTCACTGACGCTTATGGATGTTTGGGGGAGCTCAGGTTAAAATCTGGTGAGTATCCCTTCCCACAGAACAGAAGCTGTTGGCTAGGCAGAGCCTCTCGTGTTAGTTTGGAAAGACTGCCAGATTTAGAGGTTTTATTTTAACTTCTGATCTTTGAAAATGTTTATTTTGCTGAGCCTGCGCCTCCGTGCGGAGAGGTGAAGGTGAGTGCAGCCTGGTTCTCACCTGTCTGTGCTACCTCCAGCCCTGGCTGCAAAGTAAGCTCACCTTCATTATTTGCCAACCAGGACCGGAGTTTTCCCAAAGTCAGTCTGGGGGGCGGGGGATCTGTCCAGGGGGTTGTTTTTCACTTACAAGGGATTTGTACTCTAGAAGGGGTGGATGCAGAGGTCCCAACCCCCCTGGACCGGCTGGGTCTATCTTGAGGTTGAGCAGTGGCGTTGGACGTTGTTGGCCAGGAAAGGAAAGCCACCAGGACCTGAGCAGCAGAGGTGGGGGGCAGGGAGAGGGAGGAAAGTGTGTTCACAAGATGGACCATGTAGTCTGACTCGTAAGGCAGCGAGCCTGTGGGAACGAGTGGGCATCCTTGCTCAGTATGAGACTCGGGGGGCCGAGTGGACAGCCCGGCCGCCAGTGGGAGTCGCAGCCTCCCGTGGGGCCAGCGAGTCACCTCTGCACTCTTGGACCTCATGGGAGCCCCGGTGCCCCTCTCGGTCTGCAGCCCCCGTGTCCTTCCATCTGTCTCAGCCACCTGATATATGTTGGTTCCACCCGGTGTCAGCAGTGCATTATGGGGCGAAGACCTGAGGCTAGTAACACTCCTGATTCTCTGTCCCCTGGGTCAGATGGGAAAGGCTGTGAGTTGACCAAATTCAGGCGTGATGGCTTTCCCAAGCCAGGCACGTCCATCTCCACATCTCCCTCTGCAGCTGTTGTCATGGATGGGGGACGTTTAAAGCTGGCAGAATAGCACGGGTGTTTGCCATCACTTTTCTGGGTCTTTCCTAGGATGATTGTTCCTGAACTTTGATGATGACATTAATCATTTCCAAACAGTGTTGAGGAAAAACACTCGCTACCCACATGACTAGATGCATTTATTAAATGTCTGTTTTGTGCCAAAGGCTACATAGTCATTACCCTAATCCTGCAAATAAACCAATGCAACTATATATCTTCCTTTGCTTTTACTGTGAAGGAAACAGACTCAGAGGGTTCAAGTAACTTGCCTAAAGTAAGAAGCTCAGCTAGAATTGAAATCTGGATCTAGCCGCCTCCAAATACTTGCTTTTTCCATGAAACTGCGCTGCCTGCCAAGGGTTTTCTGCAGGATTTTCCCCTGCAGTGATCTTTCTGGTTACAAAAAATTCCTGTGGCCCTTCTTGCCTCAGTAGTGATGAAGGTGAAGATGACAGCTAATGTTACATCGTGCTGTGTTTCATCTATTGTGTGGTACATTTTTTTACGTTGTAACTTCTAGGCACTCCAGATGTGTTATACAGTTGTTGATAACTTACAGTTATTAGGTTAGTGCAAAAGTAATAGTGGTTTAAAAGGTTAAAAATAATTGCAAAACCCACAATTACTTTTGCATTAGCCTAATGTAATGGGCAACGTTTTTCTTGTACATAAATTAATGATCCATCTTGTATCTGAGGGTCTCCTGGATTCAGTGCAGTACTGTAACTTGCCCAAGGGCCGGCAGCTGCCAAGTGGCACCCAGGTTTTAAACTTGTGCCTTCTGGCGCACCAGGGGCTGCTTTCAACTTCCAGGCTACTCTGTGCAGAAAGGGGCAGAAAGGCTGAGATGCCCAGGACAGGAAGGGCAGTCCCTTCCTCCACCCCAGGGGAAAGCATTTTTTCCTCTGATCTGAGGTCAGTTACAGGCAATCGGTCCTAACCAGGAAAAGTGGCAGCCCTCAGAGAAACATTGTCAGGGAGCCAGGGTGCCTGCAGGAGGGGGTTGGGGTGGGGGGGGGCGGTGGAGGGGTGTCAGGGGCCTGGGTGGGCCTCAGCAGGATCATCCCCGGGCAGGGAGTGTGGAGAGAGGTGACCAGCTCCTGCAGCTGCCCTGGGCGGGGCCCTCTTCCCTTCCTGCAGCCAGCGCCCACCCGCCTGCCCCTCCCCTGAGGAGGGAGTGAACAAACACAGCCTCTGGTGGCCACACAGGCCTAGCCGGAGGGGGAGGGCCGTGCCCTGGCCTAGAGGACTGCGGGGTCACCTGCCCCCAATTCTGATGTCCTCTGAATACCCCCAGCCTGCCTGCCAGAGGCACCCTCCAGGGTGGGCTGCGAAGGCCCTCTGAGTGTGGTCAGGATGACTTTGACTTTTGGAATGTCAGGATTGCTTGGCCTTTTCAACACATTTCTCAAAGTACATGGGAGTATCTGAAGGCTAGAAGGATTGGGCCTTACAATCAAGTTTTTCAGATCCCCTTTGGTTACGATGAGGAGTGTATGGGTTTGTTTTCTGAACAGTTGAGGGTGCTAGGCAGCACACCGCCGTAGTTTCAACTTCCAGTTGCCACCAAGATGACCCTCCTTAGTGGGGGGCGGGGTCCTCCCTTTTGACTTTTTTAGGCTGAGGATCTCTGTATAGAGAAAGAGACTTCCCCTCAGGCTCTCAACTTGGGCACGCTGTTCAGTTTCAATCTACCTAAGTGAAAATAGCCTTTTATTTAGAAATTCAGAAACATGCACAAAAATTGCATCAAAGCTTTATGTTAGGTTCCTAGGTTTTCATGGAGAGCTCAAAATCCCCCTTCCTCTTGGAATGCCAACAGGAAGGGGGTGGAGCCCCCATAATTAGCAGGGGAGTTGGGTTTCCCAGTGAGCACACAATATAAAGCAGAGAAAGTGAGAGTAGAGCAGTAAAAAGAATTTATCCCAATGATTATGGGGATTTAACTCACTTTTAACCTAAGCTTTCAAGGCCTCCCTGTTTCATAGCCTCAGGGGTTGAATAAATTGAGGTCTATTAATAAATTGTGTCTCCTGGACTTGTGCAGTGCGTGACCTGTGAAGCTGTACGTGACAGCCCTATGTATTTTCCACCAGACAACCCTCTTCGATTCTAGTTCCAGCTGCACAACAGACTGACGTTCTGCATCCGTTTAATCACTCTCTCTAGGGCTCTTTTCCCACTTGTAATACCAGAAAATTTGCCTCATCTCTATCTTACGTAGTTCTTAAGAGATTTAGATGAGAGAAGGAACAAGGGTGCTGAGTGGGAGGGGACTGGCCTGCAGAGGGGTCCCTCTGGGAGAACTGGGGTAAAGGGTACAGGCTGAGTCCCTGCGTGTCATTGACTCCTCGTGGGCGGTTCATGCACTCAGGCCAGCTGGGGGCTGACTTCTGTAGGCCGTCACTTCAGAATGGAAGTCTCTGGAGAGGGAAGTTGAACAGTCTTTTGAGATTCAGGTTATGCAGGATTCAGGTTATTCAAGACTCCAGCAAGTCTTGATATGGAGTGGCCTTCATTGGTCTTAGAATCATTTATTTTAATACATATAGCCAGTGGTGTGCTAGCAAATATTTGACATCCAGCTCTCTGCGGGGTGCAGGGAGGTGGGAGGAGCCCTGATGTGCAGTGTTTGCCAATTTCCATGGTGTAAATACTCCAACCCTGGCTGATTTCAGGCTACCAGTGCAGAGCTGCGGCACCGGGCTCCCATGAGCTGGGGTAAGCTGCCAGCACAGCGCAGCCACACCACTCTCATGTTCTAGGAAGGGAAGGTGAACGAGCCACTTGAGCTGGTGCCATGTGGTAATAGACTTCTGAGCTTGTTAGTATAGGGTGCGGGGTGGAGGTGGGGTTGGAGGGCTCAGGGATCCTCTGGCCAAAGCTCCTCGCTCCCCAGTGGGAAAGCCCCGAGTCCCTGAGTCCCTTGTTTACAGACTCCAGTATGAGAGCGTCCTATAGGAACAAAAGGATAGATAAGACGGTCTGTAGGCAGCCCAGGCTTGAGATTGCTACAAACCTAGCTGGGGGGTAGAACTCGGAGCCTGAGCAAACACAGAGAAAGACCAGCACAGGGGAAGTGGGGGGCCCGGCAGTGAGAACATACCCAACATTGTCCCTGAATAAACGGCATTGTGTCGGCCATGACTCACTGTGATCCCAGTGCCAGCCCTTGCCAGCCAGATGACAGATGGCCATAGTGAGATAAGACATGGCCCCATCACTGCCGGGCTCAGGGGAATAGGGCAGCCTGGACTTGGAGGTGGGTTCTGAAGCCGACCCTCCCGAGGGAAAGAATTTCTAAGGTGATATTGAGGTTGCGGACTTTTTGGTTTTTTAAATTGTGGTAAAATATACAGGAAGTAAAATTTAGCATTTTAGCCGTTTTTAAGTATATGATTCAGTGGCATTAAGTACATTCACACTTCTGTGCAACCGTCCGTCTCCAGAACTTTTTTCATCTTCCCGAACTGAAACTCTGTGCCCACTGAACTACTAGACATTCAGGAAGCAGCATTCTGTTCTCCTCTCTTCCTGTTCAGGCTGCAGGCGTTGTTGTCTGGACTGTGAGCCTCTGGAGGGAGGGTGTGTGTGTGTGTGTGTGTGTATGTATGCGCGCACACTACTGTATGAGTGAGAGAGGGGGAGACAGAGAGAGAGAGAGAGAGAGAGACCCCCCTTCAGGTTCTGCTGTGTGTTTTGGCCTGTGACCATTGTCTGCCTTCCCTGACACCTCACTTGAGTCTGGCCAGCAACCTCTGCCTGGGGTGTGGTCTTGCTTTGGCCAGAGCCCTAGAACCAGAGTGTCTGAGCTGGAAGGGACATGGAGACCCTCTGGTGCATGCCCCTCTGAGGCCCAGAACGGGCAGGAGTCCTGCCTGATCCCCCATAGGCCATTGCAGGTGTGCAGGACCCAGGGCCCTGTGTTCTGAGGCCAAGGCAAGTTGGAGCTTATCTTTGTGTTGCTGCTACAAGAGGCTTACTGCTTCCAAAGCCCTGGATCAGCCTCGACCGATGACTTCTGAGCACCTCCCCAGACCCAGATGACTTCTTGGCTATGAAAGAGCTGATCCTGCCTTACTGAAAACAAAGCCCAGGTCCTGTGTTCAAGTGGAGCATTAGAGGGGACTTCTCATGCCCCTGGGCAGGCGAGTCCCCATGGCCTCACTTTTATCCCCTAGAGATACCTTCTCTGTGGGGACCACAGGCTAACGTCACACTGCGTGGGCCAGGGGGGCAGTGACCCCCTTAACAGTCTGGTGCCAGGCTTGTTACCATAGGCAGAAAGAATACGGCTGCAGGGAGAGAGGGGGAGGAAGGGAAGAAGCAGGTAAGGGGACACAGAGGAGGGAGGAGATGAGATCATCCTTAAGAAAAAGTGCAGCTACCAGAACTAGCGAGAGCAGATCCAGGTGCCATCTTGCCCAAGGTGAACTTTAGCTAATTATAATGGATCATACGCTCATTAGCATTGCGTTCAGGGAAAGTCTCCACCTTGTGCCCCCATGACAGTTCCGACAAAAGCCAAATAAGGACAAAAAACGCCTCCACCAACAGTAGGAGTGGTCAGCCAGGATCCCAGCCCGGGAATGCCTATGACACCACTGCTAAGCCTTGACTATTTGGTGCCCTCATTTTAGAAATAATAAATTCCTAAGCTGCTTTGTGCTTCGAGGCAGCTGCCTCCTCGGGGCCTGCCCACTCTCCCTTCTCCAGAGTGCACTGTCCATTAATAAACCCACCGCTCACATGGCTTATTCTGTACATCTCTGAATTCTTTCCTGTGATGAAAGCAAGAACCCCTGTCCAGGCTCAAACCAGGACCTCTTCCTTCAAACCTGTGGTATGTGGAGAGCACACGAGAGGTATTCAACAGGACTGGGCACAGGCAGGAAACGCAGTATTGGAACACCAGGAAGCCACCTGCTGGCTGTCAGGGCCCGGTGGGTCTCCCTTCTGTGGAGGCCGGCTCACAGAGAACCGTGCACAGGACACAGACGTGGGTACTTCAAAGGAAAACAAGTTTCCAGGCACTCGACTCCTTCCTATAATCGGTTTGCCTAAGAGTGTCCCTGTGAGGAGGGGCGAGTGTCTCATTCCCTCTGTCCCGTCCACAACCACCTGTCTTCCATCTTACCTCTCTCCCATCTAGAATCTTGCATTGCCCGGGGACTTGAATACGTCTAGGAGGTCAAACAAAGGAACGATTCAAAACGTGGCTGTCAGTCGTGTTGAGGACGTAAGTCACCTCAATGACTCAGTAACAAACTTGTTTATAGGTCAGGTGATGTCCAATTGTTTGCTTTCCACATAATGGGCGGAGAACTAGGGGATGAGTTGACAGCATGAATGGTAATTTTGTCGATAAATTAGTGTTACCTATATTCAGCCTGTAACTCCCAAGGACTTTGAAGAAGTGACTAACATTCCTATAATGAAGCCTTTTCTATTCCCATTGATTTATTAATGTGCACAAGGTTTCTTAGTGTTTACATCCATAAAAATGCAAAACAGAACGAGAATTGATATAGAATCTAATTTCATTCCCTCAATAAATTATACTTATCCATGGATATATGAACTATAAGTCCCATCTGTCTCATTAACAGATGCTTTTCCAACAAATCTTTACGTTTTATGTTAAACGATTATTTAGCAAAATGTTTTGTTTACATTGTTTGACCCGATTGTGTACTAAAAATCATTGCAGTGATAACTCAAACCAGAAGAAATTCTTTTTAAACACTTTCCGCTTTAGGATCAAATTGCTGCACAGTATAACAGGGTGAACAGTACAGGACAAGGAAACACAAAAGGTCACGTTAGGATGAGATTGTGGGGGGAAAGTGGAATGAAATAAGGAAAACTCCCATCTGTTAAAGAACTTGTTGTGTGTTGCTTTGAATAATAAAAGATGGTGATGAGTATCAAGTCACGGTCTGGATTCCGTCGGATCCTGGTAAAGAGGCCTATAACAATTTTAGTTTTACTTGTCAATATTGAGCATATGCTGGAAAATATATTACAACCATTTAAACTAACGATGAAAACATTTGATGTCAATGAAAAAATGAGCCAGAGGTCCCTTGGCCAGCCACGCTTTTAGAGAGACAACAGGCCAAAGTGAATGAAGACTGCTGGGCCTGAGGGCTAGATGAAGCCCAGGGCCAAGGCGAGACCCACGCTGGATCTTGGGTTCAGCACTGACTAGCCGTGTGCTTGGGCAGGTGATTCAGCTCCCTGGGGGACAGTCCCTCGTGTGTGAAATGGCTGCACTTTCAAGCAGGTTGGCGATACTTCTGCAAGGAAATATAGTTCAGAGTAGCAGCTCTGGAAGCAGACCTGGCTTGAGTACTTGCCCAGGTGGGATAGCCAGAACGTGGATCGAATCCCACCTCCCCCACTATGTCACCTTGGGCAGGTGTGTCCTCTTTGTGCCTCTGTTTCCCTTTCTGTAAACAACAGTGGCACCTCTCCCGAGGGGTTGCTGGGAGGAAGTTTGTGGGCCGGTGCCTGGTACAGGGGAAGCAGTGCCCTGAGAATCAGCTGTCATGAAAGCACCTCCCTCCAGCACTCACACGGTGGCACCCTTTCCTGAGCCCCTGGTCCCGGGACACAGGAGCCTGAATTCGCAGTGGCGGTGGCACCGTCCCTTTGTTCTCACTTATTTTAAGAGCCTTTTCACGCCTGCTGCAGCATGCCCATCCCGAGCCTCCCCCAGCCGCCCTGCACAGGAAGTGCTTACCGTCTTCACAGCACCCTGGGACTCTTGCCAGGGACTCGGTCCCCCCACGCAGAGGCTGTGAGGAAGTGGTGCTAGAAATCAGCTTCACGACTCAGATGGATGGAGAGATGTAAAGTAAAAATTTCCATGCCTCTCCTTGAACCCGCTCCCTACAGAGTCTAATTTTGGGTGCACGGTCACACGGCTGTCCTCTGGGCTCCAAGGAGACGGTTCCTGAACCCTGCTTTCCCCCACACTGAGCCCATGGCATGAGAAGCCCATGGGATGTTTGCTTCTAGCAAAGGCTGTGGGAATATTGGCATTTGTGAGGCTCGAGTTTGAGGACGTCTACCCCACATAAACCGTATCTATCTTCCAGAAATGATGCTGGTCCTACTTAAGAAACTCAGCCCAACACCTGCCACCATCCACAGCCTTATTCTTATGTTTCAAAATTGTTTCTTGGTAATCTGACTGAGGAGGTGGGATATGAGCCAAGATGGTTGCCCTGATGGACCTCTCCCCCACACCGGTGGTCATGGTATGAATGGTGATTTATTTATCAAAAGACAGCATCTTTAATAAAAACCAGATGTTACCTCGCGCTAAGCAGCCCCCCTCTTCCTATTAAGTGTGAGGTGGGAGGCGGGTAGTGGTGGACTTGGCCATCTTAGGGGTCTTTATTCAAATGTCAAGAGGTCGAAGAACATGGAGTGCCATGGCTCCAGATAATGACCACTGGCCATCTGGAGTAAACCGGAGGTCATTTGAAAGGAATGTCCTGTGGACCAGTACCACGCCAGCCCCAAAGGCCAGTCAGTCACCCACGTGATCTCTTGGGCCCTCTCCTGGAGCAGGAGCGTGGAGCGCTGTCCCTACTGTCCCCAGAGCAGAGCCCTGCTCCCTGACTCACCTCTCTGTGCCAGGGGCCTGCTGTGGGGTAAGGGATGCAGAACAGAGAACAGGCACGGACAGAGGGTGAGGTCCCCACACAGGTGTCTTCTGGCACAGGGTCAACGGGGCGGGAGGCTTGAGCTGCTCTCATGTTGGCTTCTTTAGGAAGAATTCCTCAAACGTGCCATGTGCAGCGCTGGGACATAACATCGAAACAGAGCGCTGCCCCCAAGAACCCTGTCTACTGGGACGTAGGTGGGGAAGGCGGTGTTGGCTGTGCCTGTGACAAGGGCTAACACAGATGCTATTGTCACACAGAAGGGGCGACTAGCCATGTCTTAGGAGAGCAGGGAAGGCTCCTTGGAGGAGGTGTTGCTGAGTTGGTCCCAGAGAGTGGAGAGGAATTCTCCTAGCAAAGAGGGGCAGGCAGGTGGTTCTGACCAGCATGTGGGAAGGTGAATGGGGTCGGTAGGGGTCATGGAGGGCCTTGTTGGGTAGACAGTGTGTGTGTGTGTGGGGGGGTTCTTCCCAGGCAGAGGCAACGTCCTGGGCAAAGGCCCAGGGGTACAAGGGCGTATGACACATTTGAGGAGTTTCAGAGCACAGCCCAGAAGAGCTGCTGCCTCTGGGTTCTGTATATGGGGAGGGATGAGGTGGGAGGAGTTCCCATGTCAGTCCTAGGGGAAGTGGGAGCCACGGAAGGATTTAAGTGGAGGAGGGAGTTCTGCCATCAGGTGGGTTGGGAAGGCCACTCCAGTGACAGAACTTGGAGGCCTGATATTGGCTGGAGGCCCTGAGCCACGTGCTGGCTGAGAATTCATGGGCAGGGAGGATTTGAGAGGCCCTGGGTGGCAGATGTGGGGAGAGGGTGCAGGCCTGGGAAGGCGCCAGGCCAGAAACCCTCCGGCTCTGGTGGGCAGCAGAAGCACCAGACCACGCCTAGGGTTGGGCATAGAATTTGCATTGCTAACAGGCTCCCGGGTGGCGCTGCTGCTGCTGGTCAGGGGCCACGCTCAGAACCAGAGCTCCAGGTGGGGCTCAGGAGGCAGGGCGCATTCCTGAGACACTGAGTTTAGGGGTGTGAGGTGCAGGACTGAATGGGAAGTCATGTAGCTGCAGTGAAACGGGGCTGTTAGGCCCCTCGTGACTGGGAGCTACTCTGCAGTGGCTGACTGTGACCCTGTCCTTGTGTCTGATTACCCCTCCAGGTGGCGTGTCCCTGAGCTTCCTGGTGTTGGTGACAGGCTGCACCTCCGTGGGCAGAATTCCAGAGGCGGAAATCTACAAAATCACCGCCATCGACTTTTACCCTCTCCAGGAAGAGGCGAAGGACGAGGACCGGCTCGCCGCCCTGAGGAAAATCCTCAACTCAGGGGTCTTCTACTTCTCGTGGCCCAACGACGGCTCGCACTTCGACCTCACCGTCCGGGCACAGAAGCAGGGAGATGACAGCTATGAGTGGGGGAACGCCTTCTTTTGGTGAGGCCCTAGTCCCTGCATCTCCTGCCCCCCTGGCCACGCGCAGGGCGAGCTCTGCTTGGCCCCTGTGTCCTTCATCTCCACTCTGCATCCCCTGGGTCCCCTGGAGAGCAGCACCCGTGCCTGCTCGCTGTCTGCACAGTGAGAAGAAGACTAACCTACATTCCCCACCCCTGGGGCCAGGGAGGCTGTTCATGTAGGTTTAGTAACGAAAATCTGGGGCAGAAGTAAAGAGTTGAGAGCCAGCCTCCAGCAGGCACCTTCTAAGTACCTGGGCCTGTGCTCGGGGCTTCTGCTCTCGCAATCCTGGTCACGCCTGGCAGACAGATGTGGCAGGCACTGTTCTAAGTTCTCATCAGCCTCATAGGGGTCTGTGAGGTGGCGTCTGTGGTTACCGTTTTACAGGTCAGGAGACTGAGGCGCCAAGATCCCAAACGAGCCCCAGCAGTGGAGAAACTGAGTCACCCTGCCAAGGTGATGTACAGAGCGTGATAAGCATGTCCTGAAGCCCCCAGACAAAGGTGACTGGATGTCCCTATACATGTAGAGTCATCTGGGCGCTCCTTCGTGGACTGAGCTAGGTGTGAACGATCCTATAAATATGTAAGTTATTTATTGCCCTTGTTGGGTCCTGGGGGTAGTGACCCCGATGAATCCTGTGCAAGGGGGGCAGTGATGAACACCCACTGGTGCCCAGGCCTGGGTTGCCAGTGGTGCCGTTCCCCTCAGAGTTCCCAGAGGTGTGAGAGCGAGTCAGAAGCAAGTGATGAAAAGCCTGCTGTAGAAATTGTTCCACGACACCTCATATAATGGGATGTTCGTAGAATTCCAGTGTTGGCCTTTGGGGCTCCCCCAGTCTCCCAACCCTCAGGCAGGATCGGTGAGGCTCATTTACAGCCTTTATTTGTGACCCCTCCCATGGCCCAGAGGGAGTCAAAGGTCCCCATCACAAGATACATGTTCTTTCCTTGGTGCTTTCGAACCGCCCCCCTGCCCCCCGTCCCGCATTCCCCAGGACACTCCTGACTTCCGTTTGAAGGAAGGGGGGCTTCACCTATCCGTCCATGTGTCCCAGTGCTCCTCACCCCGGATCCTCTCAGGTTCTCGGGTTTTGCGTTTTTTGGGCGGTAACGTGCTCAGACTTTAACACACGTGAATGTCCTGCTGAGCTTGTTAAGATACAGATCTCATTCAGCAGGTCCACACGGCCCAAGCCTCAGCATCTCTAGCCCGGTGAGGATGGTGCCACCCTTGCTGCCGGTTCCGGGACCAATCGCTGAGTAGCAGGTCCAGGGGATGGTGCTTCTGGGAATCACTGGTTCCACTTTGCAGGGACCAGCTGGGACCTGTGCCCCTAACGGTAGCGGAGCTTAAGGACTGAGGGGTCTTGGTGCTAAGGCTACGGAGCCATGCGAGCAGAGGCAAGAGGTCTTCGATTGCTGACATTCCTTGGAAACATCGCAAGCCCGGAGGGGACACCTGGGGACTCTGGATGACCCAGCACCTATGTAACTGCCCTCCCCAGGCCTCCTCCTGCCAGCTCTGTGGCTGGAGATTCAAGGCACAAAAAACAGGAAGACAAAGCAGGGATTCCCTAAGTGGAGGCTGAGAGGGGTTTGGGAAGGGGAAGCCCCAATTGGACACCAGACTCTCTCTTGAGCTGAGAGGAGACGCTGGAGGGTGCCAGGCTGCTGGGCTGTCCGCACCCCAGGGTGAGGTGTTTGGACTCAGGGGGGAACCCACGGACTGACCCCAATCGAGTTGGCCCCGGCCGAGTGGTCATAGGCTTGACTGCCTAAAGCCATCATTTGGGGTGCCCTATTTTAGGTGTGGACCCACATCTCGAGTTAGATGGGGTCAGCGCTGAATGTGGCTGCTGAAGAAGGGAACGTGTCCAGCAGGGTGAAGTCATTTTCCCGGGCTGGTTATCGACCCCATGGAAAAGTACTTCCCTGTGCAAACAAGGCCTGGGAGGAAACTCAGAGCTCTTTCCCTTTCTAGATTGGCTCTCTTCCTCTGAGAATATGAGCCCTCCTCCCACAGAGGGTCAGGCAAAGTATGACTACCAGCAGGGTTTATTCGGAGTTGCCCATTTGGTGAAAGGCTCCTTCTTCTGACTCCTGGTGACTTGGTGGTGACCACAGCTGTGTGGCTGGAAGACTCCAGGACAGTCTAGAGCAGGGGTGTCCAAACTTTTCTCAGCGTTTTTCACCACGGGCCATATGCGGTAAAGTACACAAACAGCCGGCCACTCACTCGAGGTGAAGTACGTATTGCCTCACCTGGTTTATTTAAGTAAACTAAATATATTTTTGTAATTTGCTGCGGGCCAATTAACAATGATTGTGGGCCGCAGTTGGCCCTCAGGCCACAGTTTGGACACCCCTGCTCTAGAGGCTTTGTCTCGGTGCCGTGTGCAGATTTAATACATTTGTTACTAAGGCTCATTTAGCATCTGAATTTTAGACAGGGATGCAAAAGAGGGAAACACGTTTTTGTAGAGTAGTCTTCACGATGATCCTTTTTCCCGCAAACAAGCACTGTGGCTCTGAGAGCTCAGAAGGGGGTCCCACGCGGCCACTCTGCGAAGGCGTCTCAGCACTCCGGTGGCACTGGCCCTGCTCACAGTGGGGGAGGCCCAGAGCTGGGGGCTGCGACTTTTGGAGAAGCCACCTGAGGTGTCAGGGCTCACAACACACTTCTCCAGAAAGGAGAAAATGCTTCTGTCTTTGAGGAAGTCTCAAGGGCAGGACTAGTGCTGCCTTTTTTAAACAAATAGGGCATTGTGATCTAGATTTACTCAATACCCTGTAAGAGAGTCCCCTTGAGGGTTCCTGCCTCCCAGGGAGCCGAGCGCGTGAGGGGCCTCAGCACCGCTCAGGGCCCCTGGCTGTGCCTCGTGGAGCCCAGAGGCAGCCCGGGGTGTCCCGGTGTCCATGCAGCCCCTCCGAGCCCTCACTTCTCAGAGCGGCCACTTGCTGAGCTCGAGTGAGTGTTGAGAGGCTGAGTGACTGAGAGACGGTAGGAAGACATAGTACGTCTAATTAGGATGCAGCTGCCCATTTTACAGGTGCAGCAGTAAAGGTAGGGCCTTCATTAAGAGAGGTGCAGGCCGGCTGGGCTGGGAGAACACAGGCTCCCAGCTCCATGCGGCCGCTTCCTGGCTCTGTGACCTAGGGCAAGTACACATTTCACTTTGCTGTGCCTCAGTTTCCTTATCTGTAAAATGGGGTGAGTGATAATACCTGTCACGTAGCATTGTTAATCCATCCCAAAGCATTTAGAATGGTGCTGGGAAACTCAATAAGTGTTGGCTGTTATCCCATCATTATCATACTGGACACCAGGGGTCTCCAGAGGCCCAGAACAATCCGCCAGGTATAGCGATACTGGAACTTTTGTTTTAGTTTCATCTCCTCTTTCTTTATTTGGGATTGCTTTGTAATTCATCTCCTGGGGTACGTATATAATTTTAAAAGCATGCATATATTTAATATTTTTATCATTTATCATTATTAATCACAAAACGTATGGTAATTTATTTACTGGTGAGATTTCTGATATAAAAATATGGAGACCACAGGTCTAAACGGAAGCTCCTCTGAAATTCCCTGAACGGCATGCTTGGCTCCCATCCGCTGATACTGACGGCGGTAGTGGCTTTGGAGAGGACACCTTGCCCTTTCCTACTGTGTCTCAGTGGCCCTGCTTGGGGTCTCTCAGAAGCCCGGGACTGTCCCTAGTGCAGAGTTCACGGGAGCTGCGCGCATTCCCCCCACACTGAGAGGGCATGCTGGCCCCACAGGTGTCTCCTCCCTGCTTGCTTTGGGCACCGCGTTTCCTGGAGGATGTGAGGTGACCTGAGTCGCGGTGGGGTCCGTTTTGCAGGAACCAGCTGTTGCACCTGCCCCTGAGGCAGCACCAGGTGAGCTGCTGTGACTGGCTGCTGAAGGTCATCTGCGGGGTGGTGGCCATCCGCACGGTGTACGCCTCGCACAAGCAGGCCAAGGCCTGCCTCATTTCCCGCATCAGCTGCGCTCGCGCGGGCGCTCGCTTCCACACTCGCGGCGTGAACGACGATGGGCACGTGTCCAACTTCGTGGAGACGGAGCAGGTCAGTGCAGCCGGTCCTGGCCCCGGGGGTTCAGAGTGGTGCCGCCCACACAGACATGTGTGTGTCGGGGCTCATTTGAGGCAACTTCTGCTGAGCGCGGCCACTTACTCTGCAGGCCTTGGGGCTCCACCTGCAAATGGAGCCTCTGCTTCGCATGGTGTCTCTTCTCTGACTCACGTCTCAGGCTGGAAAAGGACTGGTTACCTGTGGTATTTTCAGCTGAAAAGAAGCAGGACTTTTTGCTATGATCATGAAGGGTGACAGTTTTTTAGAGAGCAGTCCCCGGATGAACCATAAGGCTTGAAAATCTTTTTAGGCAAAAGTAAGTAGATTGATAAGGGGAGGGCGAGAGAAGAAACGGTTCTTTTTCATCCTAAATCAGCTGAGGCTTCATCCTAGATGCCAGTCTTAGCACCTGGGCGTTGTGAATGAAGTCTGCGTGTGGAACAGCCGTTGCGCTCAGCTCCCATGGGCTGTGACCATCTGCTTCATTTCTCACTGATTTGTTTTCTAAACTCTGTCCTCATTCCCAGAGATGCTGTCTTACTTTTTTCACTCTCTCACTTGCCATCTGGAGGATAATGCCACTGTGCAGACGAACAGGTGGGATACATTATAAGAAGAGCAAGCCCTGTGAAAGGCACAGGTGCCGTGTGGCCATGGGTGTCAGGCCGCGCACACCTGTGTTTACTTAGTGGCGATGTGGCTTTGCACCTCCTCCTTACTAGTGCAGCTGTGCGGGGTGGGTGGCGGTTTCCTGGAGGACTGTGGCCAATTCTGCACAGATTAAGCACCTGCTTTCTGTGTGCGAGCGGCACCTGCGTGGACTTTCAGACGTGCAGGGTGAGCAGGGGCCACCTGGCTCGGATGCTGACCGGAAGGACCGTGGCACAGCAGGGCCTGTGACGTCTGCTCACCCTGTCTGTTCCCCTGGGTACAGACGAGGCAGGTAAATAAATATCTGATTAAAAATGACACGGAGATCGCTTCTCGGCCTTTTGGCTAAGATCAAGTGTAAAAATGACACGGAGAGAAAATGCGGCCCCCAAATGGCGGCTGCCTGCTTTTTTCTCTTATCTGCACGATGAAAATGACTTCGTTTTGTTGTCATGATCCACCTTCATTATTACTTTCCATCCCAATCCCATCCTCGTGTCGTTACCCTTGGCATCATCCAGTTATCCAACAAATGTTTATTATTTATTACCTTGTCACGCGGGGCGGCCTGCGGGGTCTCTGCTCCCGCTCCCCACACAAGAACGCAGGATGTGGTGAGGCCGAAAAGGAACACCCACGGAGCCACGGGAGTCACACCACTATACTCTCGCTGGCGGCGTTCGCCTCTGCAATCCACCGTGCTAACTGCCATCCGCGCTTGCCAGCCAGCCACCATCTTCTTGCTAGCTCCCCACTTTCTGCTAGCGTAGCCACAGCATTTATATTAGTGGCCAATGGCTCCCTGGTTACAGCTGACGGCCAACTAGCCACAGCTGATGGCCATCCAATCACAGTTGATGGCCATTTACTACCTGAGGAAGCACCTTTCCACGTGAGGCCGAGAGCCTGGAAACTGCACTCCCGGCTCTGTCCCCACACACCTGCTGTGGGCTTGGTGCTGTGCTGGGAACTGGGGGCCAGTGGAGCAAAGCCTGTTGGTACAAATCAAATTACCAGAGCCCTGGAACCTGGTAACTGAATCAGGTTCTAGAGGTTTTATCAGGCGTCAGCCTCCGCCTGGCTCTCCATCCAGCCCTCAGGCCGACGGTCCCTGGTCTGCTCCTCTTGTTTGGTGCTCTCTGGATTTTTGAATTTCAACCAGTTTTTAAAAATTCTGGTCTTGTCTACTGTATCTTATCAAGTAAGTCATTGGAAAATCAACTGCCCTCCATATCACCATTCTTTGTTTTAACTGAAGATGTAAGAGGGCAGAATAGTTCCTCAGGCAGCTGTAACAAACGGGCAACTTACACAACTGAAGTTTATGCTCTCAAACAGTTCTGGACACCGGAAGTTCACAATCCAGGTGTCGCCTGGCCAGGCTCCCTCTGAAGGCACTGAGGGAGGACCCCTTCCAGCTCCTGGTGGCCCCGCTGTGGCAGCGTCCCCCCACTCTGCCTCCTTCTCCCTGTGTTCTCTCCCTTTCTTAGAAGGACACCAGTCTTGTTGGATCAGGGCCCTCCCTACTCCACTATGGCCCCATCTTGACTAATGACATCTGCTGTGACTATTTCCAAATAAGGTCATGTTCCGAGGTGCTGGGTATTAGGACTTCAACACATCTTTTTGGAGGACACAATCCAACCCACAACAAGGAACTGTTCCGAGGTGAAAGGGCTATGCTTTAAATGCAGCAAGTGTAGCTTTATGAAAAGTCTGTATTGTCTTTGCTTTCCTCATTTTCCTACAGACTAGGGTTGAGGCCTTTGCTCTGGTTATTTCATCTCCATGTGCCTGCTGACTTGCGTTGGTCTCCAGTGTGCCCAGAGGCAGGCTCCTTGTCCCCTCTTGCACCTTGTAGACAGCTCAGCAAAGCCTGAGAAATACAGATGGCCTGGCCCTCCGGCTACCTACATGACCTCCACATGCCTCCCTTCTTGGGGTCGGGGAGGGATTTCTTGGTTCCTGCAGCCTTTGTGGCCTTCCTACTTTGTGTTTTCCCTCCCTTTTCCTCCGCTGGGTTCTGGATCAGATGGGGCTGCTCTCTCTTTGAAGCCCTCACCCCAACCTTGCTCCCAGGAGCAGCAGACGAGCTGACAGGCGGCCGGACCCCTACCCCCATGGGTTGTCCACCCACAGATGCAATCGGCTGGGAAGATGGCCCCCACCTGGGACCAAGAGATAGCAACTTAACCCTGCGGTGATTTCCTTTTCACTAGACACATAGCCAAGCAGGAGGGTCGTGGCCTTGCACCCAAAGCAGTTCTTTGTGGGGCACGTACATTTCGCGCCACTGCGTCTCGGATGAGTCACGCCATCAGAGAGCCCCCAACAGTGTGACCACCAGGGCATGTGGGAGAGAAGGCGACTCCTGGGGGAGGGCAGGAGTCAGTTCCCAGATCCGATTCCAGGGGTGTCCTTATTGGCAACACAGGAGCAAGCCCTGGGTCCCTAAGCCGAGCTTGACTTTGAGCTGCCCATCGGGACGCAGCAGGAACGGTACAGACAGCTGGCCTGGCAGGCAGGGAGCATGCCCCCTGGGCGTGCCTCTCACAGGCAGTGCTCAGCGGCCAGACAGCTGCCTGGAGAGACAGAAAAGAGCGGAGCACGAGAGGAGGGGAGGGGATCTGTGCAACAGGAGGCCCGTGCCAAGTGGGGAAGCGTGGAGGGAGAGGATGTCCCCGCTAGAACGGAGGAGAGCCTGAAGGCGGGCGCTTCCTTTGGAAATCGTCCCTCAGCGGGCTCCCAGGGGTACAGGTGGGCCCCAGCGCGCCAGATGAGATCAGCCCCACTCCAGCAGGATCCACCGCAGGTGCAGGTCTCCTTTTCTAAAATGTTTACAGAGGCAGGATGAGCAGAGATGGCTGAAGGGGTGCAAATGCTCCCAGAGGAAGAAGAACCTCGTGTCGCTCCCACTTGCTCTCTGGGGGCCACTTGCTCTGTGGAATCATGGGATGGTTTTGTTATGCACGTTGTAGCAAGAGACGTGCTTAGGTTGATCTAAGTTGTTTTATTTTTTTAAACACAAAAATGTTCTCTAAGTGGAATATATACCCATGTTTCTGCCATTGGTAAGCCGTGCGGCAGCTACGCCTTCCCCTCCTGGCCACCTGCCAATGAAGGTACTTCGTTTTGTTTTGTTTTGTTTCAATTACAGTTGATATTCAATATTAGTTTCAAGTGTGCAGCATAGTGGTTAGACATTTATATACCTTACAAAGTGACCCCCCCCCCGTAAATCTAGTACCCACCTGACACCATACATAGTTATTAGCATAGTATTGACTATATTCTCTGTACTGTACTTTATATCCCTGTGACTATTTTGTAACTGCCAATTTGTATTTCTTAATCCCTTCCCCTTTTTCACCCATCCCCTAGTCCCCCTCCCGCTTGACAACCGCCAGTTCTCTGTATCTGTGAGTCTGTTTCTGTTTTGTTTACTGCACTAGATGCCACATATAAATGAGAGCATAGGATAATCCAGGATTGGAGCCCGGGGCGGATTTTCAGCCTGCAGGCGTTTGCTGCGCTCCAGGAAGTGTGGACGCACAGGGAGCGTGAGGGAAACCTGCCCGTTCAGGCTGCGGTGATCTGATGGGATCACAGGAACCCCACGTGTCCTGCTCCCTTGAGTTTGTGGAGCCATGGCTGTGAGCCCCTGGGTGGGGTGTTGTCACGGGGCAGTGTGCCTGGCTTATGATGAAAGAGCAGATTGTGCATTGATTGCATCCTGAGACCTTCAGATCAAGGTGATTCAGTGGGCAGGGTGGGGTTGATTCCTTCAGGGAGCGGCGGTGTTGCCTGCTTCGTGACCTGACATTTGAAGAAGTGGCAGCCTTTGAAATTCAGTCTCCTTGCCCAAAGGTAGCAGGCAGCATCTTTGAGGGAACTGGCTCTGAGCCCACAAAGGGAAGGAGCCTCGGCTGGGGCAGCTCGGCCCTCTTGGTGGTTACCTGCCGGTCACCTCTGGCCTGGGCTCCCTGCTATGGAGATGAGACTCTTCGGGCCCACGCACTTTGCCATTTGGGAGTGGGAGTCTTGTAATAAATGCAGGAAGGTGACTGAGGAATTGCCGCTCCGTCATCATTCTCAAACAAACGACCGGACTATACAGGGAGCAGATTGGTTCCCGGATGAGGGCCTGTCAGTAGGCAGCCGTGCTTCTCCTGAATTCAGTGCTCAGGGAGCCAGAAAAGGGAGCTGCTTTTGGCCCCGTCCACTTCCACCTTGCTTTACCATTGTCTCTGGGAGGGATGATCAGTGTTTACCCTCGAAAGCAGGCTGTATGTGTGTGCATGTTGGTGTGTGGGGGGGGGTATGTGCATGCATGTGTGTGCGTACACTTGTATGTGTGTGGCTTGTGCATTTGTATTTCTGTGTGTGTGTGTGTGTGTGTGCGCGCGCACGTGGCTGTACACGGCATGTCAGTGTTCCTGGGAGGAAGCCTCGAGTCATATCTGGTGGGCTTGTTCTGTGGCCGTGACTCAGGATGCAGGAAAACAAAACCAGCAAAGTCCCCTCAGTCTACCTACGAAAAGAAAAAGTAAATATTTGGCTGTTGAAGATAAGGCTGATTAATCCAGGGGGTTAGGATGACTGCATGTCCTCCCAGGAATGCAGACTGGAAAGAACTGGTTTGTAAACACCTCGTCTGGGACTAGAAGTTTAGTAAAAAGCCTTTCAGGTAAAAGTGAATACACTCAGTCGTGAGTCTTCCTGCTTTGTCCCTTTCTCCTTATGGTTGTGGGGTTTCTGCTCCCAGCACTCTGCGAAAGAGCTTGCTCAGAGTTGCCAAGGCCAGGAGGTCCCGGGCTGGTGTGTCCTGGCCACTACACGGTGACGCTCTGCTCTGCATCACACTCCAGCCTCTTATCTGTGTGTCCGTCTTTCCACAGCCTGCACCCTGGGCCCCCGGGGCAGTAACCCCTGCCCAACCTCTCTCTGTCCTCTGAGGGGCCTCCTCTACGCTCGTGGGACAAAGCTTTCCTGGCCTGAAGAGCTTCCCTCATTTACTCCTCCCTGTGTGACCAGGTGACATTAAATCCATTGAGAGAGAGAAACTGAGGCCAAACGTGGTTAAGGCATGTTCCCAGGGTCATTGTTGGGCAAACAGGAGTGGGACCCAGATTGGTGTTGTCCCAGAGCCCACGTGCTGATGTGCTTTCACTCTCCATCCTGCGTCTCCTGCCACAAGGACCCCAGATGCTCTCTATTAAGGTTACAGCTGTGAGGTGAGGCGTCGAATCTCCCACTAGTGTAAGACCCGTGTTCTTTTACCCAGAAAGGAAAGCACAGTCATTCCATCACTAGTGTTTGATGATCCGCTTTGTCCTATCACCTTGGAAACAAAGAAGGTGGTCCTGATGAGAGGATGGGTCACAGAACCAGAGTATTTTTGTGCGGGAGGGAAGAATGGAAAAATTTGGAGGCATCTTTGTTCTTGCCCCAGGGGTGGGGTCTGGAGTGCTTGGGTGGCTGGCGGTGTTTTCTGAAGCTGGTTCAAGAGGACCAAGGACTAATGCTGCAAGTAACGCTATTAGCTGGTGTTCACGGAAGTGAAGGTAATGGTTCCATAGCTTAAATCAGACCCTGGGCACTGTTAAGAGTTGCCTTCATAGAGAAATGCTGGCTGAGCTGGTTTCTTTCTCAGCAGTCCGGACTATGCAGCTCACACGCGCTGCTCAGTGGTTTGTCTCACGCTCACTGTAGCCGGCTATGACTGTAATAGTTTAAACAACCTGCGACTTTCTTGCATATGGGTCAGTAGAAGAACGGAGGGTAGCCAAGTTTCTGGTCATCGATATCTAGAAACAGACAGCAAGTTCTTAACCCAGTGTGTTTTTCCCATTGGAGATGGAGGGATAGAATGTCAGCTCAACGCTGTAGCTACTGGGCGCGTGTAATTCCTGCAGTCCAGGGAGCCTGCGGGTCTAATGTTCAGGTCCTCCACTGCAGAATTACTAATGCATGTGCGATCTGAGCGTGATCTAGCCGCACGGAAAGCTACCCTGTAAGGGAGCAGGCTGGTAAGAAGTGGAAAGGACCAGCGGCATCGCCCGGGCCGGCCCTGCCAGGCCAGGGTAGAGTTACGCAGATAAAGGGCAGTGCATCTGAGAACGGCCTCAGCCTGCCCTGGTGAAGCTCAGGACTGCACTGTTTGTCCTTCTAAAACTCCCTTACACGGCAGCGTCAGTGAGGACCTGCAGGCAGAAGAGGAGTTGGTACTCTCTGGAATAACTGGGCACGGGGAGAAGATAGTAAGAGTCTCTGATGTGTAAGTATCACCTGCTTTCTGTGCAGCTGCTGTCACACTGGAAGTTGGTGGAAGTCATGTTGCATGTGTTGACTTAGTGGCATGTTCAAGAACACAGTGGCAGAGGGCCAGGACCAACCACAAGTTCAAGTTGACTCTTGACATGTGTTGTCGAGTACAGGACTGACTGGTGCTGTCAGCGGCACCTTTTGACTGTAGCTCGTTCATTTCATTCATTCCTTCCTTTTCCACTTGCTCTCTGCTGCGCAGCTAGTTGACAAGGTGAAAACAGAAAGTCTACCTTAAATCCCAGAGCACATTAGCTTCCATTCCTAAAATCGGGTGGGGAGCACTGCTGGGCTTTTCAGGGAGCTCAGTAAGGTCCTGCGAGTTCCCGCCGGCGGCCGCAGCCTTTGTGGAGGCTGGTCTGCAGCCAGCATGCCCGCCAGTGCACTGGGCTGGGCCAGGTCTGCCTGGGGGTCACAGAGTGGCCCAGTCCGCGTGCAAGAGACGCCCAGAGCCTGAAGTCCGCTGTCTGCCCTTCGTTCCGGTGTCGGGTCTCAGGCGGCCGGATCCCGTTACCGGCCCAAGACATTCGATTTCACTGAAGAATACTTTCCCTTTATGTTTCCTTGTGGTGCAGACGATTTACATCGATGATGGCGTGTCGTCTTTTGTCCAGATCAGAGGTTCGGTCCCGCTGTTTTGGGAGCAGCCAGGGCTCCAGGTGGGTAATTAAACACAAAAAGCACGTGCTCGTGTGTTATTGTCCACACTGCCTTCTCTTCTGCACAGCTGTGGCTTCTTGTCACCATGTTTCTCGCATGGCCCAGTTTCTGGCCTTTCTCCTAACCCGCGTGGATGGAGCTGAGCTGTCAGAGTGTGCCCTTGGGAGTGTGTGTGCACATGTGTGCGTGTGTCTGCTGTTGTGTACAGAAACGTAATTGTGCGTAATTTTCTGACCGTGAGTTCACTGTTGACTCAAGTGACGTGGGAAGGTGTCTGCTGATAAGTGAACCGAATCGTGTAGTTGAGTAGAATTACCTGAAGTTAGAGCCCACGGTCACTGTGTTGACAAGGTGGCTAAACATGTGTTCTGAGCGTTGTGGCTGTTGTGAGGCGTTGAAAGGGCCTCAGGGCCATGCATGCGGCACGTTTGGCGTGTGGAGGTGCCTGTTGGGGCCACGTGAGACTTGCACAGAGCTTTCCCATGATTTCTAAAAATACACCTTGCTGCCCCAAACAGGGCTCTGGCCGGTGCCAGAGGCACTTGGCGTTCTGTCTGCTGGGAAGAGTTCAGGTTGTGGTGCTGTGTTCCAAGAACACATTTGTCGTTAATGGACTGGCTGCCTCGTTCAGTGAGTTCCTCCCCAGGAGGGTCACTGGCTGAGTGACTTCAGCTTGCCCGGCACTCGTCCCAGTCGTCCTCCCTGGCCTGTGGGGACGTTGGTGCACTGGGTCTGCTGGGCCTCTGTCACTTCGGCTCTTCTTGCCCAGAACTCCGTGTGACAGCCGTTGGGTTGTCAGCCGGTGACTGAAGAGGCTCAGGGCCATCTGCCAGGTTCTTGGGGTGTGTGACATGCTGGGTCTTTCTGGCCCTTGCCGAGAGCCAGGGTCAGCCCCAGACGCTCCTCACGATTGTCGTCACGTCGGTGGTGATAATGAACCATGTCAGCTCTCAGAGTGAGATGTATGGGTGAGTGTCTCATTTGGGCTCCGAGTTCTGTGTATGTGTGTGTGTGTGGCGGGGGGTGGAAGCTTTATTAATAGTCAGTCCTTCCATTCGAAAGGAATGGTTAAGATGTATGAGGGCAGCTGGTGGCATTATGTGGTAGCAGACAGAAGCCCCCCCGAGGATGATTATAACGTGGAAAATTTCCTCCGAAGCGTCTCCCCAAAGAGTGTGTGTTTGTTGAGATATAATTTACATGCCATAAATTTCACCCATGTAAAGCGTACAATTCAGTGGTTTTTGGTGCATTCACAGAGTTGTGTAACCATCACCATAATCTAATTTTAGAGCACTTTCATCACGGCTAAGAAACCCTGTCCCTATTAGCAGCCATTTCCTTCCAAGTATCCTTGAGGCCTAAGGAACTGTTCATCTACTTTTTGTCTCTAGAGACTGGTCCATTCTGGACAGTCCAAAAGGGTTTTTGAAACATGGTTTTCTTTAGGTTTGGAGTTTCCTTCTGAAACTTGTAGAACTATGTCTTAAAAAAAAAAAAAGACAAAGAGAAAATGAGTGGAGTACAAAAAGGGAAACAAAGAGACCAAGTCACGTTTCACATAAAAACTTGTAAGAAATCCACAAACTTGGGGGATGTTCATGATGGATTCTTAGAACTTGGGAAGGACGCTCTGAAATTCATCCATCTCACCCCCTCGCCCAGTTCAGGGTCCCTCTCCTGGGATCCCGGAGAGGCTAACCTCCAGACGCTGAGCTCCAAGCCACGGCTTGGGCCAGGATTTGGGATGGCTGCGGCGATGAGCCAGTCCCTCCTCACTGTGCACTCTGTGGCCCGGTTATACAGCCCCAGGGTACGTGTGATGCCTCAGAACTTCAAGGAGTCTCGTGGTTCTCCCTTTCTCCATTTTGTCTTCTCCAGGGCCTTGCAGCTGCTTACTTTGGTCATCCTCAGTCATATTTCTAGGACTCTCCACATTCTGGTCTCCCTCTTCTAAAAACAAAGCAAAACTTGTTTGTCGTTCCCTCTTCAATTCTGGTCTGTATTGTTGCCCTCCCTCTGCGCAGTCTAACCTGCCGTGGTACAACTGTCCATCAGTCTGACACGGGCAGTATCCGTGGGACCTGGTGGCTCGCTTTTCAGCAGCTGTAACACCTTTGGGATCATAACACTTGAGCTTCTTCAACGCTTCCATGGTTCCTTCAAAATACGTTTCAAAAGGCTTTGTGTTCATGAATCTTATTAAGGATTTGCTAACCCTTGGGTCTGATACCCATGTGTACCCTCCAACTACATCCGTCCATCATCAAAGAAAGATTAGGTCGTCTTCATCGGGGACCAGCAGAGCAGCTTTCAATGATGGTCTATGGTCTCTCCCCATGAGCTATATAAATAGCAAGCCTGAGGATTGATTCTGGTGGTGGTTTCCAGTTTTGAACTCTTTCCCTTCCTTCTTCACTTAGGTTCGATTTGGTTTTCTAAGGGCAAATGTTTTTGGATGAATAGCTTGCATTTTTAAGTTGCAATGTTCCATCCTCTTGGGGCTGCCCCAGGGAACCTAGGGGCCCTGCAGGGATGGGGGCTGGGGGGGAGGGGATGGGCAGAGAGGACTGTGGGATGACTATTTGTCAGCGAGTTTTCACAGGAAATGTACCTTTATTAGAAACTCCTAGATCCTGAGGCCATTTCTAGCAACAATGTGCCTTTAACAATTTCATCATGAACCATGTAAATAGGTGGTACCGTTTATAAATAGCCACATTGAAATTTTACCCTTAAAGCTAACTGCCGTCCTGGTGTAGTTAGTTATAGAGTATACAGAGGGTGCCACAAAAATGTATATACATTTTAAGAAAGAAAAAAACTGTATTAAAATTGTAATACTCAAGATATACCGACAACAAAGACAAATACAAGTCACGTTTGACTTCTGCAATGACAAGCGGGGCTCGAAGTGGTTACTGTCAGTGTCATTTTAATCCAGTTTTTTCCTTTCTTCAAATGTGTACACATTCTTTGGGCATCCTCCGTATTTTGTGTATTCTGTTAGTCTGCTGAATATTTGCCCCCCTCCCCCCCGTCACTTGAGAGTCTTCCTCCTGGTAAGAGGCACATCACACGTGTCTTGCAAAGTTGAGTTAGGCCCGTGTTTTGAAGCCTCAGAGGACTGAAGGGGCTGCGGGAGGATGGGAAGCCCATGAGTCCCTGCGCAGCCCCACCTTGTCCGTTCTCGCCTCCGCCCTGTCAGAGACTGCTAGCCGAGCTCTTGGATGCTTGCTGCTGTCTCTGCTCATGGGTGTGTTGCTGCCTTTCTTCGTTCCAAAATGTGCGCTGGCTTGTAGAACCACAGTTTCAAAAATAAGGAAGAGGTCAGGGTGAGGGGGAAAAAGCACTTGGAGTGAAAATGAACTGAAGCCAAGATAAAGTTGCACACCCCTTTCGGGCCGTGGGTCTTGCCTGCACAAAGGTCCTGAGCTTACAGCAACCCCCACAAAAACAAGGTGGCTTGTCACCTGATTCAGAGATTAAACTTGGAAGTTATGTGGACCTGGGTTCCAATCCAAGTGTGTGGTTCCCACTTAGAAACCATATACTTTTGAAAAGTTCTTATCTCAAAAAAAAAAAAAAAAGCCCAGAAGTTAGCTTTGCTAAGCCTCAGTTTACTCTTCTGTAAAGTGGGATTAATGATAACCTCAAAAGGGTATAGAAAAGAATTACATATAATGTAGATTAGAATTTAGCACAGTATCTAGAACGTAGAAAGCACTCAGAATGGTAGCTATTAATATTATGAATTACATAAGTTATAACATCTAGGAGACAAAAGCACAGTGGCATTAGGAGACGCTGACTGTTTACATCTGGAAAGTGGAAGAAGAGTTTCTGCCTAAGCCTCTGCAAGGACACTGTGAGGAGCGGTGACCGCGTCCTTGCGTCTCCTCATATGCAGCCCCAAGGCAAGTCTCCTAGGCTGCCCCATGTCCCAGCCCTCACAGGTACCCCGTCCCACAGAGGCTCTTCTGTGGGTGCATGCGTATGGACCCTGCCTTCAGATACAGCCTTTGGGGAGGAGGGGACAGGACATGACTGCGTTGTGTGAATAGAGCCCCTGAGAAAGGCAGCTGTGGGGAGGGTCAGCTCACCCAGGCTGCGGGGCGGGGTCTGAGCTGACTTGGGAGGGATAGGCTGGAATCCCAGACACGGAGCGCAGGCCTTGCAGAAGGCACCAAGATGCAGAGGTCCCGGCACTTGCAGAGAAGTGAGCTGCCTGGCTGCCTGCAGTGGCAGGCATGGGGCATGGCGGGAGGTGAGCCTGGGGAGGCAGGCAAGAGCGTGCATGTTCTGCTAAGGAGGTTACATTCCCCGCCAGGAGCCGCTAAAGGAGTGGTACCCAAACTCAGCTCCAGATTAGAATCACCAGGCAGCTTAAAACTTCTGATACTCGGTATGCCATGCCAATTAAATTACAATGTTGGGGGTGGGAGCCAGGCATCAGTGCTTTCTGAATACCCCTCGCTGACCTCAATGTTCAGGAAGACTCGGGTATGCTTATAAACCAGTTGCCTGAAGGCCAGGAGGGAGAGTTCTGATTTGGAGCATTAGCCCGTTGCTGTGGTATAAAGACTCCCATCACGGCCAATTTCCAGCTACCAACTTGACGTCCCTGAACTGGGAAAAGCTGGGAAAAGATGTTCAGGCCATGGGCTTGTGAGCTGGTAGGGGCTGGCTACCACCGGACCACAGCACTGAGGGTTTCCCGGCGTGGGCGACATGATTACGCATAAGTGGGATAGGTTTTCGTTTGGAGGGAGAAGACTGAAGGTGAAGACACCAGGTGGGACAGTTTCGGCTTCCAGGGGAGAGATGCCCCTAGGGGAGGGGCTCTGGGTGCCAGGAGAGTCACAGACGCCCTTTGTGATGTGGTTATGGGACTCTCTCAAATGCTGGTGTAGACTCTGCTCTAACTAACCCAGCCAGGCATTCTGGAGACGGTGGTTATTCTCGTGGCCAGCTAACTCCCTAGGTCTGTGGTGTATAGGATTGAACTGGTGATTTCAGAGACCAGATGGGAGTGATTGTCCAGGTGTCCGCCTGGGCAGGGGGAGGGTGTGGGGGACGGAGGAGGGGACAGTGCACAGTTCCAGTGTGCTGGTGCCCACAGTGGCTTCATTCCAGCCCCTGACTGAAGCACCTTCTTGAGGCTTCAGACACATGGTGGCTTCAGGACTCGGTGACCGCCAAGAGAACAGATGCAGGTCAGGGTTACAGGGGGACAGAGGAAGAGGCAGAGCCCAGGGTGGGGGGAGGCAGGGCGTGAGGCCTACGGCAGCCAGACTAAAGGGATGAGGGAGGAAGGGTGCCCTCCCGAGAGAATGTCTGCCCAGGGTCCTGTCCACTTGAGGAGGTGAAGGGATGCAGCCTGAGGCCCTGGTCTGAGGAAGCAGCCGTGGGTGGGCTAAGCCTGGTCACAGAGGACACTGTGGCTGTGCAGGCGCGAACATGGCACCCTCAGCTGCTCGTTTCCTACTGCTGTGGCCCTCACAGGCTTTGCAACCTGAGCAGCAGGGGATGGGGGAGAAGGTGAGTAAGTCGAAACCAGCGCTTCTCGTACTTTAATGCTTTAGAGCATGTGTGTGCACGCACGCACACACGCACATGCAGGAATCACAGGGAAGGCTTGTTAAGACAGATTTCTGGCCCCTCCTGTAGAGGTCTGAGGTGGGGCCCACGAATTTGCGTTTCTCACAGGATTTCCTGGAATGCGAAGGCTGCTGGTCCAGGGACCGCATATTGAGAACCACCAGTCAGGGATCTTTACTGCCCTGGTCATTCACTGGGTGCCGGTGACTTCTTATTGTTCCCAGGTGGTTTCTCGTCAGCAGTGACGTTGGATAACTGCTGTAGGGTCAGGACAGGCCTATGTTGGTCCTGCCTAGCCCCACCCACACGGATGGGTCTCCAAGACTGGGGTAAGAGAGACAAGCCAGAGGCATTGGAAGGGACGTGCCCTGGCCCAGGTGGGCTGCAGAGAGCCGTCTGGACCCCGCGTCCCTGCGTCCCTCTATTGTGGCGTCTTGCCCTTACACTGCTTGCTCTCAGTATGTAGGGGCACAGTTTCCATCAGATAAATTTGCAACTGTTATACAGACTTGTTAAAAACCTGGAAGTGTGTTTGTTTCTAGGTCTTGCCACAGAGCTCCCAGTTGGGTGGCGGTCACTTGGGCAGGGAATTCAGGGTCTCCCATCTCTTTCCGGTCTCTCCACAGTGTTGGCCTAGGAGCAAATACCTCCACAGTGTGTGCTCCCCAACTCAGCCCTAGACTGCTTACGCAATTTGTAATGGGACTTAGGTAATTTTTATAATGCAAGGAGTTTAGAGCCCACAGATGGGACACTCCTGAGTCCAGTCATCCGTCACTGAAATTCCTACCTGTTTAGAAGAAACGTTGATTGGGCTATGACTCAGGGAAAGACAGACACATCCAGTAACAACTGTCATGACAAAAAAACCAGGCCTCTGAGCCCTGCACCCGTGTTTTTCTTGTCTCCCCTTACTGTGTTCCCATGGGAACGATTCTAAAAACAGCTGCAGCTTATCCCTGAAGCCGGGAGATTTCTCGAGATGCCTGACGGACTGATAAGGAAGGAGCAGCCCCCTCTCCTGGGTTTCAGGCCTCGGGGATCTCTCAGAGGGTGGCTGAGAGGAACAGAGGCCTGATTTCTGCAGGCACCATCCTTGTCAATTCAGAGAAAAGACAGGAGCTGACTTGCCATAAAGTGCAGGACGGAGGAGTCGTCTCAGAACTCCGGGGCTGTGAATGTTTTTGGAATTAAGCATCTCATTTCCTCAGCCAGCTATTGACGGCCATGGGGAAAAAGCGAACAGAATAAACACCCCAGGAAAATGAAGGCGTTTTGCTTGAGCCTGTCTTCCAAACTCCCAGAATATCTTAGACCGAAAGGGTTTGGGACTTATTTGTAGAGTCACTTGGATAGACAAACCTAATTCCAGTAGTTTCTAAATCTATTGCTGAGAAACCAGTTTTCTGGATGGGTACTTTCCTCATGTATGAAGAGTGTCACACACATGCATTACCTACCGTGTGAAGAGCTGCAAAATAACACTTGATAGGTAGTCCTAATAACGATGCCTGATTGTATGGACGAACCTAGGGACACAGCTTTTATAATGCTCAACAACAAGCAAACCTAAGCAGTACAGTTGAAGAAGCTTTTTAATCTTGAGATAATTTTGGACATACAGCAATGTTGCAAGAGCAGTAGAGAGCACTGCCACGTGTCCTCTAGCCAGATTCACCAAACGTCACCATCTTGCCACCCACCCATATGCTATTGTTTACTTTCTGGACCACTCGAAGGGAGGTTACATACAGTGTCTCTTTAGTTCTTACTACGTTAGAACGTTTCTCCTAGGAGCAAATACCTTCTCTTACATCTCCACGGTGCAGGTCCACATTCAGGAAATGTGACATGGACACATTACCTTACTCTGATCTGCACTCCGTGTTCTAGATGTATCCATTGTCTCAGTAACGTCCATCATGGCACTTGGCCCCGGCTCCCGGGTCCAGGCCAGGATCACGTCCCATGTTTAGCTGTCATAGCTCTAGTCCCCTTTAATCTGAGTCAGTGCCTCTGCCTGTCTGTCTCTTGTGACATTGACATTTCTGGAGAATGCTGGCCTTTTTTTCCTTTAAATTGAATGTGCCTCATCGTGGTGCTTCCTGGTCTTGCATTACGATTGGAGTCGGCATGGATCGCTGATGCCATGTCCTTCAGCGTACGTCCCAGCTGGAGGCCACGATGTCCCGCTGCCCCTCATTAGTGATGGTAGTTTTCATGACCTGGACAAGTGCTAATGTTTCTTCACTTACAGTTAATGTGTTTCCCTTTTCAACTCATAAGCAATCTGTGGGAGACTCTTTGACACTTGTTCCTCATCAAACTCTCCCCTAACATTTTTTCATCAACAGAAGATTTTTGCTGAACAATTCTTTACTATAATGGTTGTAAAATGGTGATTTTCTACCACTCCTTCCACATCTGTCAGTTGGTGTTCTGCTGTGAGGAAGAGCCCTCCCTTCTGCCCAGTTTACCTGCCCACCCACCCAGCCATCTACCCATCCACCTGCCCACCCATCCACCTGCCCACCCATCCACCTGCCCACCCACCCAGCCATCTACCCATCCACCTGCCCACCCATCCACCTGCCCACCCACCCAGCCATCTACCCATCCACCTGCCCACCCACCCACCTGCCCACCCACTCAGCCATCTACCCATCCACCTGCCCACCCATCCACCTGCCCACCCACCCAGCCATCTACCCATCCACCTGCCCACCCATCCACCTGCCCACCCACCCACCTGTCCACCCACCCAGCTATCTACCCATCCACCCACCCACCCATCCACCTGCCCACCCATCCACCTGCCCACCCATCCACCTGCCCACCCACCCAGCCATCTACCCATCCACCTGCCCACCCATCCACCTGCCCACCCACCCACCTGTCCACCCACCCAGCTATCTACCCATCCACCCACCCACCCATCCACCTGCCCACCCATCCACCTGCCCACCCATCCACCTGCCCACCCACCCAGCCATCTACCCATCCACCTGCCCACCCATCCACCTGCCCACCCACCCAGCCATCTACCCATCCACCTGCCCACCCATCCACCTGCCCACCCACCCAGCTATCTACCCATCCACCCGCCCACCCATCCACCTGCCCACCCACCCACCTGTCCACCCACCTAGCTATCTACCCATCCACCCACCCACCCATCCACCTGCCACCCACCCACCTGTCCACCTACCCAGCTATCTACCCATCCACCTGCCCACCCATCCACCTGCCCACCCACCCACCTGTCCACCCACCCAGCTATCTACCCATCCACCCACCCACCCATCCACCTGCCACCCACCCACCTGTCCACCCACCCAGCTATCTACCCAGCCACCTGCCCACCCACCCACCTGCCCACCCACCCAGCCATCTACCCATCCACCTGCCCACCCATCCACCTGCCCACCCACCCAGCCATCTACCCATCCACCTGCCCACCCATCCACCTGCCCACCCACCCTCCTGCCCACCCACCCAGCCATCTACCCATCCACCTGCCCACCCATCCACCTGCCACCCACCCACCTGTCCACCCACCCAGCCATCTACCCATCCACCTGCCCACCCATCCACCTGCCCACCCACCCAGCCATCTACCCATCCACCTGCCCACCTGCCCACCCACCCAGCCATCTACCCATCCACGTGCCCACCCATCCACCTGCCCACCCACCCAGCCATCTACCCATCCACCTGCCCACCCATCCACCTGCCCACCCACCCTCCTGCCCACCCACCCAGCCATCTACCCATTCACCTGGCCACCCATCCACCTGCCCACCCACCCAGCCATCTACCCATTCACCTGCCCACCCATCCACCTGCCCACCCACCCAGCCATCTACCCATCCACCTGCCCACCCACCCTCCTGCCCACCCACCCAGCCATCTACCCATTCACCTGCCCACCCATCCACCTGCCCACCCACCCAGCCATCTACCCATCCACCTGCCCACCCATCCACCTGCCCACCCACCCAGCCATCTACCCATCCACCTGCCCACCCATCCACCTGCCCACCCACCCTCCTGCCCACCCACCCAGCCATCTACCCATCCACCTGCCCACCCACCCACCTGCCCACCCACCCAGCCATCTACCCATCCACCTGCCCACCCACCCACCTGCCCACCCACCCAGCCATCTACCCATCCACCTGCCCACCCATCCACCTGCCCACCCACCCAGCCATCTACCCATCCACCTGCCCACCCATCCACCTGCCCACCCATCCACCTGCCCACCCACCCAGCCATCTACCCATCCACCTGCCCACTCATCCACCTGCCCACCCACCCAGCTATCTACCCATCCACCTGCCCACCCACCCACCTGCCCACCCACCCAGCCATCTACCCATCCACCTGCCCACCCATCCACCTGCCCACCCACCCAGCCATCTACCCATCCACCTGCCCACCCATCCACCTGCCCACCCACCCTCCTGCCCACCCACCCAGCCATCTACCCATTCACCTGCCCACCCATCCACCTGCCACCCACCCACCTGTCCACCCACCCAGCCATCTACCCATCCACCTGCCCACCCATCCACCTGCCCACCCACCCACCTGTCCACCCACCCAGCTATCTACCCATCCACCTGCCCACCCACCCACCTGCCCACCCACCCAGCCATCTACCCATCCACCTGCCCACCCATCCACCTGCCCACCCACCCACCTGTCCACCCACCCAGCCATCTACCCATCCACCCACCCACCCATCCACCTGCCACCCACCCACCTGTCCACCCACCCAGCCATCTACCCATCCACCTGCCCACCCATCCACCTGCCACCCACCCACCTGTCCACTCACCTGCCCACCCATCCACCTGCCCAGCCATCCACCTGCCCACACATCCATCTGCCCACTCACCCACCCAGCCATCTACCCACCCACCTGCCCATCTATCCACCTGACCACTCATCCATCTATCCACACACCCACCACCACACCCAGCCAGCTCTTATCTGTGTAGAGTCATGGATTCTCATTTTATTCTTCAGGTTACAGTCCATTACTGTCCTTATGTAGATTAATGCTGAGATTGTCCCAGATTTGTCCAGAAAGAGCCCCTTCAAGCTGGCTCCAATAACAATACATAGTTTCAAGTTTGTTTTGTAGACTCCCAGTGTTTAACAGGTAGTTGTAAAAAATAAGGCAAATTAGTCTGCAGGGAGTTCTAGCTCAGGTTTTAGGGGCCGTGGAGGCCCCGTTGTTGCAGGGGAGGCTGGGAAATGGTCTCTTTCCCATTGGCTTAGCTGCACCTCTCAGCACAGAAGGGTTTGCAGGTCTAATGGGGGCCCCTTGTCTTACCAGGAGTTCCTCTCCTGTCTGTGGAAGAATTCCTGTGGCGTGGTCCATGCTACAGTTAGGACTGCGCTGCAGCAGAGCCAGACTCCGACTTCCGGACCTGAGTTCAGGCCTGGCCTTTGTGAGCTAGGAGGGACCACGGAGGGGGCCATGGAGGGGGCCATGGAAGGGGCTGGCACTGGGCAGGGCTGGCAGTGAGGGGAGAGTGGGAAAACCATCACTGCCTGGGATCGCAGAGCAGGAGGAATCACTGGTGTTATTTCTCTTTGCTTTAGGTTGGTTCCCATCATCTGAGACTCAACAGAGGCCTGGAAGCCAACGCCCCTGCTTTCGACAGGTAGGGTCTTCTGCCATCATCCTAAGCCTCTCATTCTTAGGGGTCTTACTCCCCTCAGACAGCACCACAAGGGAGGGCCCCAAACCCTACGTCTAAATCTGCGTTT
Organism: Rhinolophus hipposideros; assembly: GCF_964194185.1. Lineage (NCBI taxonomy): Eukaryota > Metazoa > Chordata > Mammalia > Chiroptera > Rhinolophidae > Rhinolophus > Rhinolophus hipposideros. The sequence goes on along the minus strand of NC_138049.1, from coordinate 8,534,941 downwards.
TACTTTGGTCCTTTATGCAAGAAGGGGTTTTCCAAAATGAGATTTTTACCTGCTCTCAAGTATCCCTGAATGTTCAGTAATAAATGCTTAGGTAACAACAATTATTTTATGTTTTCAGTTCCTTCTGCGGTGAAGGTTTCTCCATTTGTCCTGGCTAGTAAGGGAACATCTAAATTATAGGATATGTGTAGCTATTTGTTTTAAAAGTAATGTTTTCCCAGGTTTTAAAAAGTTACCACATAGAAAGAGAAAAAAGTGAGGAGTGACAGTCCTCTAACTCCCATTTGCCACTACTAGAGATTTTACTATTAGTATTTTATGTATCATTCTAGAAAAAAATGCATATACATAGTTCATTTTCTTAAAACACAAATTGGATCATAACACACCTACTGTTGTATAACTTGCTTAAGAAAAGTCACTGCTAACCGGAACTATGAGTAATTTGAACTTGAAATAGTTAATAGCTTCCTAAAATATTTGCTTTTTTTATCTAAATGCTAACTTTTAAAGTCATCTTAGTGAATGTAATAAAAATTCAAACGAACATTTTTTAACTTTTAATCTTTCTACCTGAAGCTTCATTTGGACTTTGAATTTGTTCGCTTCCTTCTTCTTTACCACAGACTGGTAACGCCAGCCCCCCTGACCCCCACATTAGCCCGGTACAAACTGTGGGCTTTCACTGGAAAGACTGGGACCTATTAGTGGAAATGCTCTTGCCTTTTTTTTTAACACTATTGATACATTCTACGCGTGGTGCACATGGAGTCCTTTCCACTGACGTTGGTCAACATTAAATGTCTTAGAAAATAGTAAACATACTATTTTTTGTTCAAAAAATGAAATGCTCCCTGTGCTGACCAGAAGCCAAAGGGAAAGCCATACGGGGCTTGTTTCAAAAACCTTCATGTGTTTATGAGCTTTTAAAAAAAAATTTAGGAACATGTACATAGACTTACAGTTGTTTAAATCCTGTTAGTGTGTAGTGTGTGTGTGTCTATCTGTCTGTGTGTGTATGTATACATACCTGGAAGAATACCTCCTCTCCTTTCTCCCACACACCCCTCCCCTAAATCTGGGGTAAACTCAGTCTCTTCTGTGAATCACCAAACACCTTTCTGAGACCGTAAGTCCTTTTACAGGCAGCCACTGCTTAAAATCGGGGCTTACAGTAAGTTTCTCATTTAATGCTCTCTAACCGTGAAGTTTGACTAGAACTGTGCTCCCTCACATTCCCTGTGGGAGGGGCCCCTGTTCTCATGCTCGTTATTAGCTGTGTCACTTGCATTTGAGAGTAGTGTTTGGAAGTGAGGTCACATGTTTCTCTAATGGACCGTGGTGGGGTTCCATGGGCCCCCCTGAGGAGCAGTGTTGTGTCACCCCCTGGAGGGACGCCCTCAGATCTCTGGGGCATGACGGGGTTCTTAAGAGTTTCTCATTCTTTGATGTGCTTGGTCCAGAGTAAATCCCTCCTCCATCCCCCACGCCAGAACCCCTTTACATAAGTAGTTTTATACACACAGAATACTTGTTTGTCGTCGTCAGTGCTGTACTGGTATCTACGTTACTTGCTGCTGGCCTGCTATCTGCCTGCCACATGTCTGGAGGACGGGGCTGTTTTGAGCAGGCCTTTGCTGTGTCTGCTTGGGGGGATCTTGTCTCACAGCGTCGTTGTTTTGATGAGAGTATTGGCCTCTCCCAGGGGCGGTGCCTGGCTGTCGCCTCTGCGGGACAGACACACTCCATCCACCTCCCGCCCCGCGTGGAGCTGCTTGTGTGTGGACATCAGGAGGGTGTAACTGTTGGTCCCTTAGTTATGCCCTGGACAGGAAGAAGGAAGCTGCCAAATGGAAATCTGACTCCTCAGTGTCCTGACAAAGTCCACAGTTTTCCAAGGAGCTCCATAAAACAGTAACAGATGGGCAGAAAGAGCGGGAAAGAGCCCTAAACGCACAGGGCCGCCAAGGCCAGGTTCAGTCTTACCTGTACTATCCTCGGGGTGGAATCCCAGGCTCTTCCCTGTGGAGCCAGGGAAACGAGTCTTGTCATTTATCCATCACAAGTATATTATTTTTAAATTGAAAGAAAGGAAAGGAAAACCAACTCCCATGCGCCAAATACTTGCCACTGTTACCTTTTCGTCCTCAATTCTTTACCGAAGGAGGATTACCCTTATGGTACGGACAAAGGGACTAGCTCAGAGGGGTGAATGATTTGATCAAGGGTGTTTGGGACTTGCATGGTGAGTAATATTGTCTGTCTCCTAACCTTGGAATTGGGAACCAGTGGAGCTGTAGGCACAGGCATCATCACTTGGAGATCAGACATCAGCCTTGTTTCGGATTGTGACTTGCATGTGTCTTGGACGTGTGGCCACAATGGGCTTCCTCGAATTTCACTCCCACATCAAGGGTGCTCACTCAGTGCTGGCAGCTCAGACATCCCACCAGAGCAGAGCCTGGTTTGGGCCCCGTGTCAGACCTCAGGCCAGGACGCACCTTCTCTGGGCAGGCAGACCCAAAAGAGCCCAGAGGGGCCAGGCCACAAAGGGCCCATTTGTTGGGGCCCCCTCAGCCAAGGCTGCCAACGTGGCACCACTCCCTGGGCAATGCACAGCCTGCTGGCTTGTACGGGCCTGACTTCACCGCTGTCGTTGCGCCCCACATCTCTTATTTGGGTGAAACATAGTGAAATGCGGCGCTTAGATAAAAATTGGACTCTGAGGTGGACAGCTCTCCTACCAGTTTTTCTAGTTTGGAAAAGGACAGACGGTACCAAGTGAAATAGATTCATTTCAGAGATATGCACATTGCATGTATAAGGCTCTGTTAATGAAAGGCCGGGTTAGATGTTCTGGGTTTAATGGGGTGCTTTATAGAAAGTACAGCATGTCCTTCAGGCCCGCTAGAAGTCGGACGTGCTGTTTATTCTTGGCTGAGCCTTCCAGGAGAACGGCTCATCCTGGACCTTAGAGCCCAGCAGGTCCTTCCACACAGGCTCTCCTTGGGGGGGGGGCAGTCAGTCTGTGTCGTGGTGACATGGGGTCACGGTGCTTCCCTGCTCTGTTGCAGGCATATGGTGCTTCTGAAGGAGCAGTATGGGAAGCAAGTGGTTGTAAACCTGCTGGGGAGCAGAGGTGGAGAGGAGGTGCTCAACAGAGCCTTCAAGGTAAGTAACTACAGCCTCTAGCTGGTTTCTCCACATGGGAGTGGGGTGGGGTACACGGGGAGGCTAGCGGCCCTGCCCAGAGTGGGGGACTGGAAACAACAACGCAGCTCTCACCATGTTTGGGAGGTTTGTTCCCCACCAGAGTTCCATCATTAGGTGATTTGGGATCCTGATGGGTGACGTTTAATTTTTATAAACTGACGTCTGGGATAATTTGCTCAAAGTCAAAAGAGAGCATCTCCTGCCTCCAGCTGCATTTCCTCCAGGGCTCCCCACTGGAGCCTTGGGGACTCGGCAGCTGGGCCTGTCGCTAGCTCTCTTGGATGGACACACACACACATGCATGCACACACATTCACCCCGCGCACATGTATGTTTGGGCTTTGCCCCACGCACCCCTGACCTGCTCAGGGAGCCCGAGCTCCCCCTTCCTTGGTTTGGCTCAGCTACTGGCCGCAGCTCCTGGCTCGGTCTCACCAACACCCACGGGACACGTGTGCCTGGAGTGGCCCTTCTCGGCTTAAAGCAGGGAGTCTTCCATGGTCTCCCCCTGCTACCCTGGAGCCTTTAAACCTTCCAGCCTTGTTTGGGCTGCCCCTGAAAGCTGCGTCTTGTGCCCGGCTGCCCGTGGGCTGCCCGTGGCTTCCCTTCGCAGGGGCAGCAAGGTGCAGGGAGAAACCCGGGGTGGGGAGGAAGCAGAGCAGAAGGCTCCCTCTCCTGCCCCCGGCTCTCCCTGTTCCCAGAGCTCCCGTAGTCAGTCCACTATGTGAAAAGCTCCAGGTTGGGCTGTGGGCGCCTCCAAGTCCTTTCCTGTCACCCGTGGTCCCCAATTGATGGACAAAAGTCCTCTGGTTGTTCACAGTCGAGGAAGCCCCGATGGAGAGAGTTGGAATTAATAGGTCACCACTGGGAAGGTATTTGCTGCCTTCTTGACCCCTGAGCCCTGGCTGGTGGCCGATGAATCCAGCTGGGTGCTCATTTCTCTCTGTTTAGGCGAGCCATGGGCTTAGAGCAGACATTCTGGTTGCCAGTTTCATTTGGCCAGACCTGCCTTTCCTGTTTGGTTTGTTGCTACTAGCAACAAATTTGAGAAGTAGCTCTCCTCCACCCATCTTGGCAGCAACGTTGGCAGCTTATTTTAAGGAAGAAGAAGGGAAAAAAGGAAGAAGAGGAACCCAAGAATCGCTTTCCCTTTTATGCCTTGAGTTATAGGGAAAGGATGTCCTGAGCCGCCCATCAGCCGTGGAAGTACTTCCTGTGCTGACAGGCTCTTTTGTCACAAGAGGGGCAAGAGATGGCAGCAGTCCCAGGGCCCGAGTCGGGAGGGCAGGCTCCCGGGCAGGTAGGAGGTAGGAGCCTGAGCCCACCGGCAGGAGGCCTCCCCGAGGTACCCACGGAGCCCCGGCTCCCTCAGTCCATCAGCTCTGCAATGCTGCGGTCCGTGCCCCTGCCGCTGGCCTGCGCCCGGCAGGTATCAGGCCACAAGGGACAGGGCGCTTGCTCCAGAACAGAGAGCCGCGAAACACACACTGTTCGGTTCAGCTGGCTGTTTTCATAGCAAGACTTTCTTGAGGATGGCAGCTGTGTTGATTTGCATTCTGGCCCATGGTGGACGGGCGCTTGGAGTCACATGGACCAGATGGCCATGGCCTGAAGTCCTTCCAGTCCTTTAAAGTCCTTAGACTCTCGGGACAAGTCTGACCGGAAGCCCTGTGGGTGGGGTCGGGGGGGGGTGGGGAGGCCTGAGGCCGGGGCCCCTAGCAAGGCAGCCAGTCCATCCTTTACCAGGGAGCTCTCTGGTGACATCGCTGAGGAGTAGCTGCTGAGGGGCCTCGTGTGCAAGGGAGGCCTGTGGGAGACCCAGCCCCTTGAGAGCACGCCCACCTGGAGGCTTGTGCTTGTCTGGGTGGGGCTGGTTACCAGGACAACAGGGAGCTGGATTATGAGCTCCTAGCCTGCTACACTGCCCTGGGCCTGAGGGCCTGTGGCACTCGGGTGCCTGAAGAACAGAGTGGTCCTTCCCTCACCGGTGCCCTCGGAGAGCCCTGCAGAGTGTGATGTCGGGGCAGGGCTGTGGGCTGCCCCCGGGAGCCTCGCCCGCCGTGGGGGAGCCTCTGCCCTTCCGTAGGCAAGATGCTCTTTGTGGCTTTGTCCCTGGGTCTTGGCTCTGTGCTTCCCTTTCTGGGTCAGGGCTGATAAACTGCTTGGCCCACCACAAGCCGTGAAGCCAAGCCGTGAAGCTAACCCGCGTGCTCTAGTTAGTGATGGATGGGTTTAGCCACTCACATTCCAGCCGTGAGAGGAGGTCTGCAGTCATCGTCCTTCCCTCCGTCCCTGCCACCCTCTTCCTTTCCCCTTTCAGAAGTTGCTCTGGGCTTCTTGCCACGCCGGTGACACGCCTATGATAAACTTTGACTTCCATCAGTTTGCCAAAGGTGGGAAGCTAGAGAAATTGGAGAATCTATTGAGGCCCCAGTTAAAGCTTCACTGGGATGATTTTGACGTGTTCACCAAGGGCGAGAATGTAAGTCCACGGTGAGTCTCCTCTGTGTCTTTGTCTTTGTGCCCCGCGAGCTCGTGGAGAGGTGGGGGCTCCCTTGGGATGTGTGCTTTCCCTTGCAAGGAGCTATGCTTGCAGTTTCCTGGGCCACAGGCTCAGCAGTGTTGGAGATCTGGGATCCCAACCTCTCCTTTCCCTTCCTGCAACCAGAACGTGCTTTTCAGTTTTGCGAGTAGATAGTAAAGCATAATGAATTTACTAATAAAGGGGACTCCATTAAAATGTGGAGCCCCGGTAACCTTATAACTTGTCCAAACTAATGAAAACCCTTGAGGGAGAAGGGGGACAGCTAGCATAATCCCAGTTGCCCAAGAAAACTGGGATCTGGATTTCCGTGCTCAGAGAGGGGAAAAAGGAAGTTCAGTTTCTCAAATCACAATACAGTCGATCCTCATGGTTCACAGATTCTGTATTTGCCAATTTGCCCACTTGCTAAAATTTATTTCTAATCCCTGAATCCACGCTCATGGCATATTCACAGACGTGCTCAGAACAGTGAAAAGTCTGAGTCGCCCAATCTGCGTGCTCCCCGCCGAGCAGAACACGGCGAGGCTCTGCCTTCTGGTTTCAGCTGTCATGCTATAAACAAGTGTCCTTTTGGCCATGTTGTTAGGGCCACATTTTCACATTTTTGTGCATTTTGTTGGTGATTTCACTGTTTCAAATGGCTTCCAAATGGTAAGTGCTGTCAGCACTCACAAGAAGGATGTGACTTGCCTGACAGAGGAAGGAAATGTGTGTGTGTTAAGTACCTTCCATCAGGTATAAGAGTGCTGTTGGCCAAGAGTTCAATGTGAACGAATGAACAGTGTGTATTAAATAAGGTGTCTTTAAACAGAAACACACATAAAACAGGGTTATATGTTGATGAGTTGATGAGAATTTGTGACCAGAGGCTCACATGGACATAAAGTAACCCAGCATTTCTCCTACCAGCAGGAGATCAGCCTTTGCTCTTTTGCTAATGGTTCAGTTCACAGCAACTTTCTAGAACATGACTACTGTGAATCACGAGAACTGACTGTGTTTACAATGGCCCATGTGCGCAGGCTGCTGAGAAGGTGCTGTGGGGCCTGCCTGCCACCCTGCAGGGCTGGGGTTCATCCGGACGTAAACCGGGGAGGGAGGACGTGAGGGGGATGAGTTTGTTTGGGGGTCTACAGTCACGCATAGGCCACCGTGCTACAGCCACTGCTCCTTTGAACATAACGTAACCGTTTGTGTTTCTGGTGGTTTTCCGAAGTTTTCAGAAAGGCACGCTGCGGATGAACTGTCTCGACTGCCTGGACCGGACCAACGCAGTGCAGAGCTTCATTGCGCTCGAGGTCTGTCCCTCCGCAGCCCTGGGGCCACCTGTCACATCCCAGGCCTTCCGTGGGGCAGGCTGGACTGAGCTCCGTCATCGGCAAGAAGAGGGTGGCATCACTGGGCGGACTTTCCAGCTGTGGGAGGTGGCACGGGCTGTGCAGGCCTCTGGGGAGAGGTTTTCGTGGGTGTCTGGTTTGCCTTTGACCCATCACACTTTTCACACTGTTTGGAATGCATCCCAGACATGGTGGCTCCAGGTGCCAAGTACACCTTGAGGAACAGGTTCCGTGTAAGGGCTCCTGTGAACACAGTGTTGGGCTTAGTGTGCGGCTGGGGAGATGAGGCTGGTTTCGAGGCCTGGGAGGGAGACCTCACTGGGCTCCCAGCTGGGGAAGGGGTAGGGTTCACACCAGTTGCCCTCTCCCCCTGCCTGCTGTCCAGCCCTCTTGTGGTGGGTGGGTGCAGGGAGGTCAGGAGTAAGGGAGTCAGAGGAGGGCTGGGTGGAATGAGCCAGTTAGATAAAATTGGGGGGAGTTGTAGTGGAAGCCCCCATTCTCTGCTGCAAGGATTCCTCGTCCTCTGGAATGGTCCACGATCTGCCGAAGAAGGAACTCCTGGGGATGGCACCTGGTGACGTTTCCCTAGGCTGCTGTGGGGGCGCTTCCGTGTGAGAAGTCAGTGACAACTGGCCCTTACTCTCACCTAGGTCCTTCACCTGCAGCTCGAGAGTCTGGGGCTGAATTCAAAGCCCATCCCTGACCGTTTCGTGGAGTCCTTCAAAGCCATGTGGTCTCTGAATGGGCACAGCCTGAGCAAGATGTTCACAGGCAGCCGAGCCCTGGAGGGGAAGGCCAAGGTAGGGGCAGGCCTCGGGGGGGAGGGTGGGGCCTGCCCGGATCCCTCTCACGGCCCGCGGTCCGGCCCTCGGCAGGTGGGGAAGCTGAAGGATGGGGCCCGGTCCGTGTCTCGCACCATTCAGTCCAACTTCTTTGATGGGGTGAAGCAGGAGGCCATCAAACTGCTGCTGGTTGGGGACGTCTACACCGAGGAGTCTGCAGACAAAGGAAGGATGCTTCTGGACAACACGGCACTGCTGGGTATGGGGCTCCTGCTCCACGTGGAGGGAGTGGAGGGCGGTGCTAGCCAGCTCTTCCCACCCTCTCACGGAACCGCAGATGGTGTGGGGCGTAGGGCAGAGGGGGCAGCTTCCGTGCTCTGCACTCTGGCTGTGGCTTCAGCTCGACCAATTGACATAAGCAGCATGTAGCTGTGTTTCGTATTCTTTTATGAGATGGTCAGGCACATGGGGCCACAAGAGGAAGCAGGAAAGAGGCTCAGGGAAAAAGCAAAGATTTTTATGCTCACAGGTCCTAGAGATGGTGGGTCGGGGGTGCAGGGGGGGCATACAGGACCACATGCAAAAACCCCAGGGTGGTCAGGAGGCAGAAGGCAGGAGCCAGGGGACCACTCAGGCCAGGGCCTCTACCGGGGTTTCCAAGGGAAAGGACGGGTAGTGTGAACAGTTTAGGGTTGGTCAGTTTGAATAGTTCGATGGGCTTTGGGCTACGGGGCGGGCTCTAGTTGACTGGTACCTGGTACTAGGGTGATGGAGGCAGAGGAATGTTGCCTCCAGGGTGTGTTGGCCAGACAGAGGAGACATGAGCCTGGATTGGTTAGTTTTCATAGCATACGCCTCCTCTTGGCTTCTTTACAATATATGGAAACAACCTAAGTATCTGTGATGTGTATGGAGTACTACTCAGCCATACGAAAGATGAAATATTGCCATTTGCAACAACATGGATGGCTCTCGAGGTTATTATTGTGCTAAGTGAAATAAGTCAGATGGAAAAGGACAAAAACCATACGACTTCACTCATATGGAATAAAAAATAACAAATGAATGAACAAAACCAAAACCAAAGAAACTCATAGGCAACAGAGTGGTAGTTACCAGAGGGGAAGGTGCAGAAGGGAAAAATTGGTAAAGGGGGTCAATTGTATAGCGATGGATGGAAACTAGAATTCGGTGTTGAGCACACAGTAATGCATACTGATATTGAATTATAGTATTGTATACTGGAAACTTCTATGTTATTAGCCAATGTTACCTTAATAAAAGAATAATTTAAAAAAGAAAAAAGAATTGCTGCCCAGGAGGGGCAGCATCTCCCCAGCCAGAAAGGTTCTTTAAGAAGTCAAACATCCTAATATATAGAAAATAAAAATATATATACAGAGCCAGCTGTCACTGTATTTCCTAGGAGTCTGTGCTTTCTGGCCTCGGGTGGGAACCCATTCTTGTACTTTCTTAGTTTGGACTGTTCTTCCAAGCTGAGAGGAAAGGAGAAATAGAATCTGTGCACGACTCTAAAAGTGTCGGTTTCTTTGCGTGCCGACACTTGTTCTCACCCCGAATGGGTTCTTGGTCCCAGTACCAGGTGTCTTTAGTTCCAATAAGTCTCCGTGAGGATGATGTCCTGTTTCTGTTTTGACCCTAGGACCCTGTAGAAGTAGAGGGGGAAGGAGGACATCTTCTCTTGGGGACAAGACTGTCATGATTCTGTCAATAGTTAGAAGCTTCTTTTTTAGTTGAGGTATAATTGACATATTAGTTTCAGGTGTACAGCATAGTGATTAGATGTTTGTATACGTATATTGGGAAAAGATCACCATAAGTCTTATTAACATCCATCACCATACAAAAAAATGTTCTTATGAGAACTTTTAAGACTTACTCCCTTAGCAACTTTCAAATATACAATATAGTGTTGTTAATTGTAGTCACCAAGCTGTACATTATATCCCCAGGACTTAGTTATTTTATAACTGGATGTTTGTACCTTTGACTCTCCCTTCACCCATCTACCCCACCCCCACCCCTCACCTCTGGCAACCACCAATCTGTTCTCTGTATCTGTGAGTTTCTGGGGGGTGTTTGGTTTTGTTTAGATTCCCTATATAAGTGAGCTAGGGTTTCTTTGGGAAATTTTTAATGGCGTCTCGTCTCCTAGAGCCTGTACAAATTATAGGGCTCATAGCAAAGTAAGGGAGACCCAGTATTTTCCCTTACAAGAATTCAAGTTTTGTTTTAGAAGTTTTTGTTGTTTTCAAAAACTTAATTCGCCCATGTTTAAAATGGTTTCACAGCGCTTTTCCTACTTCCATTCTTCCGGGGGCTGGGGGGAGGGGCTCTTACTTGGCCCCTAATAGCCGAGGTGATATTTGTGGCTCCCTGGAAATAAGGGTGGTCCAGTAAAAGCTGAAGGAGCTCCAAGTAGTATAGTGAGTCTCATTGGGTAGCAAGGAAGATATGACTTACATTTGAGTTAAGTCGCTAGCTTAAAAAATGGAATATATTTTGGATATGTAGAGGATGGGTGGACATGGTTCCGAGTAATGATTTTTCAAAGGCTTGAGTCTGAGGTAAAACTAAACATTTCAGGCATGTGGGATGGAAGGGGGAAGTGCACAGATAGGCATAACGTGTTCAAAGTGTCGTAAACATATTTAAAACACGGTAAGCTGCAGGGTCCCCTTGCTGACATCCCCCCTGGGTCACTGAGTGAATGCTGAGGATGAGGTTTCAGTGCCCTGATGTTGCAGCCTCTGTGGCTCTGGTTTGGGGGAGGGTACAGGGAGACTACCTGGTTCTGGGGTTTTAGGACCCTATGAGGAAAGGGCCATAGGGGAGGGTCCTGGTTGTGGTGATTCTTAGCCTCTGTCTTTATCCCATTGGCCTGTATCTATTGCTGAGAGACCCCATCCATCCATGTTTATGGAGGAGGTGTGGGGTTTCGGATGCAGACAATGTGCCCTTCTTATCCCTCCTCACAGTAACCCCTAGGATCCTGAAAGCTATGTCGGAGCGCCAGGCGGAATTCACAAGTTTCAAGCGGATCCATATTGCCATGGGGACATGGAACGTGAATGGAGGGAAGCAGTTCAGAAGCAACCTCCTGGGTACGGCCGAGCTGGCTGACTGGCTGCTGGACTCGCCCCGGCTTTCCGGAGTTGCCGAACCCCAGGGTGAGTGCAGTCCCTTTGGCAAACACAAACTACCAGTGCCATCGGCCTCCTGGGCAGCAAATGAGCTCTTTGATGCCTTCTCTTTTCCAAATGCTTGGAAGGGTGATCACAGTGTTGGATCGCTCTTTCCTCTTCACATTTAGAGGTTTGCAGTATTAGGCTTGCTCACAAGAACCTTTTTGTGGAGAGGAGGGATTGGCGGCATCTAGAGCCATTACTGTGAGGAGCCAGGCACACGTTTCTCAGTGCCACTGACCTGCCTTTTCCCAAACCAACCATCTAACGATATACATTTGTTTTAACTAGTCACGAAAGAATTTTTGTACCTCTTAAGAATGAAGTAATTCCAAATTCAATAGCTCACTTTCTGTCTTAGATCATGTAAGGTAATATTTAATGGCCTCAGAACTCAGGGTTTGAAGAATAAGTGACGTTTCTCCGCCAGCACTTACCCGGGGACCTTTCTTTTACCGGCTTCCTTGGACTCTGGAAGAGCCTGGTGATCTGGTTCTCGGCCTGTTGACATGCAGGAACCTGTCACTCTCAATAGCTGCCTGGGGCTGTAGGTGCCCACAGCGCATGCCCCAAGGTGGCATGCATAGTCTGTACCTCCCCCTTGCTGTCTTGGGGGGCAGGGTAGCTGGAGTCTGAAGTTCAGGGTCACTGGGATCCTTGATTCTGTGGTCACTACATAGCACGGGCACCGGGGCAGGCCCTGCACGTGGTTAGTGCAGACTGGGTGGAGGAAACTGCCCTCCCCTTTCTCTAAAATGGCTCCTGTCATTTGCCTACGGAAACAGTGGGTGGCCACAGCAAGCTGGCTCTTACTTTGCGGGGGATTTCATTGGGATAGCGGGCTCACCGGGGCTCCCACTAAAATCACATTCAGGAGAGCGAAGCAGATCAGAGAAAGAGTACTTTTTCTTTAAAAAAGAGGCTCTAAGCTAGTTAAGCTTGAGGTGCCAGGTCCCCCTGTGTGGCCAACAGGAAAGGAAGTGGGTGGCCTGGCCTTTCTGCTGGAGTCAGAGACGTAGGGGTGTGACTTGCTGGAGCAGGTGGAACCACACTGGGCTCAATGGCTCAGGCCCACTGAGAGGCAGCCAGAGGCTGCAGGGGTGTATTAAACCCTACACTCCCCCGTTACAGGGAGCACCGCGGAGGGAACGGGTGGAGCGTCACCTCTCGGCTCACGGTGCTTCCTGGAAACCAGGCTTTTCTGGAGCACGTTTCATCAGGGCAGTAATAGCCACCTTGAGTTGGGCTGGGTTTTCCCATCTCTGGCCACCAAGTGACAGTCCCCTGGGCAGGACCATATCAGTCAGTCATTAACCAGGGAAGGCTGGGACCAGCACTGTGGAAAGGACATGTGGGACGCAAGTCTGAGACAGCGCTGCCCCCAAGCAACTTAGGCTCTGGCTGGGGAGATGGGTCTGATGTACCTGAAAGTTATCCGGAAGGAAGAGGGACCAATGGGATCGCGCTCTTACTACACGCCGGGCGTCAGGTGGGGTGGGGACTTTGCATGAGGCATCTGATTGACACTTCATGACCACCCTGTGAGATGGCAGTTACTGTCCCTTTCACAAAGAAAGAAACTGGCTTGGAGAGGTCAGTCACATGCCCCAGGGTGTAGATGGGGAAAGGCTGCGTGCACGGTGGGAGCAGAGGGGAGGCGGGGACGCGTGGAGCTCTGCCCAGTGGTGTGGACGACTCCCCGGCAGTGGGACACCTGGGCCCACAGGCAGACACGGCGCTGCACAGGTCGGCGAGGGCAGGCCTTGGTGAGTCACCTCCCTCATTTCCTGCCTTGTCCCCCAGATGATAGCAGCCCAGCTGATATATTTGCCGTGGGGTTTGAAGAGATGGTGGAACTGAGTGCGGGGAATATCGTCAATGCCAGGTAAGCGCCTGGGCACCAGGGGTGCAGCAGGGTGACGTGAAACCCACCGAGGGTTTCCCGAGCCAGACGCCTGGCCTGGAGCAGGGCCCCTGCACAGTCCGGCGTCTGAATCCGCTGACCTGTGCCCCTTGATGTGTGGGGCCCTCTGACTGCACTCCCTCATACTCACACGTGTACATGTCCCTGATCCTCCTCCTCTGTTAATTAAGGAAATTGAAGGAAGGGCGGGTTGCCCGGTATGTTCTGCCTGGGACACGCGTGCAGGCTGAGTGGTGCTGTGAGCTTGGAGGGCGCGGGCGGAGGGTGGGCTGGAGGTGGCTGACACCTTTCTTGGGGAGAAGTGAGAAATAGCAGGGCGGTGAGGGGGTACTTCTGGTCTCTTCATCAGGTACAGGAGTAACAACCGGACTTTTTCTTTCCTAAACTGGTGCAGCTTTCTTTTGAGGAACTTCCTGAATAAATGATAAAACCTGACTCTATAGAGGTCTTCTGAGCAAGGCGGCAGGGTGGCGTAGGGGGTATGTGCTGTGACGTGTACGACACAAGCAGAAATATGTGGCGAGTCCACTTGCAGGGGTTAAGGCCTGGCCAAGGGAGTGCAGGCGGCAGGACATCACTTCTGTGAAAGGAGGAGTTTGGGGGAGTGTGGAGGAGGGAGAGCCCACTCTCAGCTACTCAGAAACAGCATCATTCTGTTCTTTCTTTCCCAGTACCACCAACAGGAAGATGTGGGGTGAGCAGCTTCAGAAAGCCATCTCACGCTCTCATCGGTACATTCTCTTGACTTCGGCACAGCTGGTGGGCGTCTGTCTTTATATCTTTGTACGTCCGTACCACGTCCCGTTCATCAGGTAAGAACACTGAGTGTACGGACATCTGGGGGACGGGCTGCTGTTCTTGATGTTTTGTTCTGACTTCCTCCCCTCCTGCAACGGGAATAAGGACCTGCCATTGTTCTAGATAAAGGGAGCAAAAGCCCCAAGGAGAAGCGAGGCTGAATAGAATATTGTCTGTAATTAAAAAGCCACAATGGGAACCTTCTAGCTCCGGAAGCTGAACTCTTTTAGGAGTGTTACATGACCCTCATCACCTAAGCACAGCTTGGCACAAGGAGAGGGATGCCTTGTTGAAATTTTAGACAGGAAACCTGTGGCCAGGAGCTGAGTAGCTCCTCAGGAAGTGCCAATTCTTTTGCCAGTTTTTAAAGAATTCTAAATAATTTGCGTGGGCAGAAAGCCTCTGCCACTGTCACCCCGTTATTATGTCTCTACAGTGACAGCTTCGTGAATGTCAGAAAGGGAAAAACCTCAGGAAATGGTTGTCCTTTTAGGAAAGGGTGTGCGTGGGTTTGGGTGTAGGTGTGTGGATGGGGGGGTGTGTATATTAGGGTTTGGGAGGAACTCACCTTTCCCATCCTGTTTCATAGCCTTGGATTGCTAGCTCCCGTCCATGTCATTAGTATTCCCTCCCCTCTCACTGCCGATACCAGGCCTGGAGCTTGCCTTTCCTCCTGAGCTGAGCAGGGCCGTGCCCGTGGCATCTGTGCACGTTTGGGGACCACAGGTGTAAAGAGGAACACTCACTCTGTGTTCATAATCCTCTTCTGTGACTTTCGGAAAGTGTTTAAGTCCCCTTGCCTGAGGCCCCTGATCACCGTGTCACGGCAGTTTGGCCGGGTCCACGGTGAGTGGGTAGAGGTCAGTACAGTGTGGAGGGAAGGGGAGGTCAGGCTGAAGCTCAGGAGCAACGCTGAGGGGCTCGGATTTCCCAGGAGCTGCCTGCAGCCCTGGACTCCCGCCTTGCACCTCAGCCGCTTGCGCCTCTGGCCTCAGCTTGTTTAGCTCACACACCTGTTGGCCAGTGATCCGCCCCCTTGTCTGCTAGGTGACAGTCCTAGGGAGGCGGTCTGCACTTTACTCTGTAGTTCTGTTCCCTGCGCTTCCCTCTGCGTTATAAGCTGGCATTTTAATGCGAGCCGGAGTCTGCATTGAAATCGTCTGCCCAGTCCAACATAAGTAACTGGCAGCTTCCTGTTCCTTAAAATGTATTGATTACCTATGAAGCCTTCTGTGCTTTGCAGGAAAACCCGGTGGCGTGAGGCGTGGGGCGGGAGGTAGAGCAGGTGGGGGGGGTGAGCGAGACACGGAACAGAAAGAGGGCGGAGGTGATTCGGATGCAGGGCTGCTCTGCGAGGGGCTTTTGTGCGTGCAGAGCTTCGGAGTGAGGGCCGTGGAAAACATGCTGCCAACCTCCCACGGGGAAGCTGCCTGCAGTAAGGGGTCAGGCGTGACGGCGGAGTTGATGGCGGCCCCCGCTCGCTGTGTGGCTTGGCGCCCGAGGACGGTCTGGGGGTTCTCAGGGCCTCCAGCCTTGTGCTGCTGTTACATCTTCGGAGCCAACACAGGTTTGTGCATTTCCCGCAGCCACTGAGAAGCCACCGCATGTGCACATCCTCTCTTGCAGGGACGTGGCGATCGACACGGTGAAGACGGGCATGGGAGGAAAGACGGGCAACAAAGGTGCCGTGGGCATCCGCTTCCAGTTCCACAGCAGCAGCTTCTGCTTCGTGTGCAGCCACCTGACGGCCGGGCAGTGCCAGGTGAAGGAGCGGAACGAGGACTACAGGGAGATCACCCAGAAGCTGAGTTTCCCCATGGTGAGGAGCCTGCGGGAGCGGGCGCCCAGCGGTGGGCGGGCTGGCAGTGCTGTGGCCCCGGCCGCCCTGGCTGGTCCAGCCCCACACGGGGGGCTCTGAGCTGCTCACAGGGGCAGGCCATGCGACCAGAGGAGGTTTCCTGCGCTTGGGGGCGCAGCACTGGGGAGAGAGGGGCTGCTGCGGCAGAGCCCAGGGCGGCCGGTCCTGCAGGATTCCATCCCCCGTCTGCAGCTTTCCTCGGTGACCTTCGTCCACTACGTTTTCTTAGGTGCATTTCCTGATTTTCTATTTAAGCGTGTGGAATGGAAAAAGAAAACCGATGTGTCCATGCTTTGTCCGAGGTGATGAAAAGTATTTGAATCCTAACCCTGTAAGACTCGGTTTTCTTGAGTCACAGTCTTGGCACGTGCATTCTGTTGTGCTCAGCTAAGAAGGCCCATTTTCAAAACCACTGACTTCTTGCCTGAGGAGCCCTGGAGCCGCCCCACTGGTGGCCGTCGCCAGTAACATGCGTCATGCTGCCGTCTAGTGGTGATTCCGAGGTTTTCATATTGAAGCCCACCCCCCCACCCCTACCATCCCCACCCGTTCTTTTAAATTCAGATTTGAATGTTCTCCTTCCTGTGCAAACGCCACGGCCCGCATTCCAGGTGCAGTTGCCCATCACCCAGCGGCGAGGATAGGCTGTAGCCAGCCACTTGTTCTGCCAGTGTCTGAGACATGGTGGGCTGGGTCCTGGAGCTCTTCATATGAGGCCAGGTCACTTAAAACTGACATCCCATTTACTAGGCTGCACAGCACTCGAGGCAAAAATCCCTTCATTTTCATTAATAAGTGCTGTAATCCTGGTAGTTTTTATTTCTTGTATTAAAGAAGAAACAAATACATGAGTAGGGAAGTTTGCAATTTGTAGTTTTCCGGACTATGGGGGACATGATGCATGTTTTCTATGTAGTTCTTAAAAAGTCCAACGCTTTCCACTTAAAAAGTGCTATTTGAAGTAGTAAACTTGGGACACATTCAAAATAATTAAAGGGCGTATAATCTAGCTCCTTTTTTCAATGGAAATATTGAGGATACCTATAAATTAATACTCTACACCTTCACTGTCCAGTAGAGTGGCCACCAGCCACACATAGCTATGTAAATTGAAATTTATTACGTAAAACAAAAACTCCCCTGGTTGTACTGGCCACATTTCAAGTGCTCAGTGGCTGGCGGCTCCTGTTTTGGACACAGAACATGAAGAGAGTTGTACTGGACAGCACGGCTGAACACACTCATTTTATTTGCTTGTGAGAATTTTAATCTTCTGTCCAGATTATTGTTGTGGGTTGAGGGACGTGGGAATGCCACATGGCATAATGGAACAGAAACAGATTCTGGAGCAGAGGTCAGATCTTACCATGTTCCAGAAATATAACCTTCAAGTTTTTCTGAACTTGTCCATTTTTAATCTAAAAGAGAGCCAGCCGTGTATTATGCTTCATAGGGCTGCTGTGAGGACAGGGTGTCCCCAGAGCAGAGCCCAGCCCCTGTAGACACTCCCAGGGCTACGGGGCCAGCCTGGGGCTCAGAATCACTGCGCAAGATTTGGAGGCAAAGGGAGCGAGACTGGGATGGAGGATAACAGGATGAAAATATATGAACTCCATGGAATGTTACAGAGCTGTATGTTCTGAGCATGTCTACGTGTTTCCTAAAACCTCATCCTCGTGGCGCTGAATGTCTGGGCACTTCTTAGAGTGTAGACATAACGACTACAGGAGCACAGCCTGGCTATGGAGGTTTGATTGGAAGAGTAAACACTGCCATTCGTGCTGCCCCAGTTAGACTTGGCACTTTCTCCAAACCACTGAAAAACACTGTCATTTAAAATAAAAAAGTAAGCCCTGTGAGAGCTCCTTAGTAGGTTTATGGGATAAGTGAAAAATGAGACGCTCTAGTAAGAGACTTTTTTAAGTAAAATGTTAAGAAAAATGTGTCTGCCCACCATCTGCATGATGAGCTTTTCTCCCCTCTCCCACTTTCCTTGCACGATGGGCCAAAGTGACGACGATTTTCTTTACAACTTAGGGAAGAAACATTTTTTCTCATGACTACGTGTTCTGGTGTGGCGATTTAAACTACCGCATTGATCTCACGTACGAAGAAGTCTTCTATTTTGTTAAACGCCAAGACTGGAAGAAACTGCTGGAATTTGATCAGCTGCAGCTGCAGAAATCCAGTGGAAAAGTAAGTTGTGCTTGTAAAGCAGTTTTTAGCAGCTGCTCCAATGGGAAGTGACATCTACTAAATGCATCTGCTCGTGTTCGGCAAATTAAGTTCCACGAGTGGATTTAATAATGACTCAGACGGGGTAGAAAACATGTGCAGCCTGGGGAGGTAGAGAAATATGAGTGTCCGTTCCCACACACTCCCTGTTCCTCGTGAAACGGGCTGCGTTCACGGTCTGTGTGTCCTCTCATGGCCGAGGGTTCATTGTTGTGCGAGGGGACACTGGTGATCACGTACGCCAGCTGCAGGAGCCAATGACAGTGAAAGTCTCTCTGCTGACACCGCAGCCTGTGCCCTGTGGTTCGAGGTGGGTTTGCCGTCCCATACTCACCAGAGAGTACATGGTTGCACTCAGTTGGGGTCTCAATTGCTTCAGACCGCTCCATGGCAGCCTCGGAGCACTCCGCTGTGTGAGGGGGGCACCTGCTGATGTCCCCAAGCCCACCCCACCTCACACTCACACACAAGCCTCGTAGGGACTGTCGCGTACTTCAGACACTAAACCACTGGGTGACACATCAGACTGCTCCAAATACTTTATTTTCGTCATGTCACTGTTTCTCATTGGTGAACACACTAACAACGATAACAATATCTAATCTACTTTACACACCAACTTGTAAGTATGTAGATTCTGTGACTTAGGAATAGAGCCCTCTTGCAATGTGCCTTTTTGGTTTTTGCATAAAGTAGAGAGAGTCTAAGAGAACGCAGGTGATCTTGTGGCTTCTTTTTCTCCCACTAGATTTTTAAAGACTTTCATGAAGGCAGCATTAATTTTGGACCCACCTACAAGTATGACGTTGGCTCCGCTGCCTATGACACAAGTGACAAATGCCGCACCCCCGCCTGGACGGACAGGGTCCTGTGGTGGAGGAAGAAGCATCCTTCTGACAGGACAGGTGCGTGAGACATGCGCTTTCAGAGCTGAGGAGAGCGGCTGACCAGCGCCAAAGAGGGAAGGTCCCATTTATCCAGCCCAGTGCTCTCTGCTCTAAAGGCAACACGTTCTTGATAACACACAACTGTGCGTAAAGCACAACTTTGGAAGTTGTGCTTTGGGGACGCTCCTCCCTGTCCCCGCTCTAGAGACTGCTCTGCACACAGACGTGCTTCTGTTCTCCCC
Organism: Rhinolophus hipposideros; assembly: GCF_964194185.1. Lineage (NCBI taxonomy): Eukaryota > Metazoa > Chordata > Mammalia > Chiroptera > Rhinolophidae > Rhinolophus > Rhinolophus hipposideros. The sequence continues at coordinate 8,515,914 of NC_138049.1, read as the reverse complement.
ACCCGTGCCTCACGGCTGTGCCCCCGCACTGCCCCATCTGCCCTCTGTTCTGGGCGGGGCACGTGGACAGAAGCCAGGGGTCTCCCCCTCCACTGTTCCTGCCCTCAACACGCATGCACGTTATCCATCCCCTTCTGTTGGACCAAACTCTTATGTGCTTAGAGCCCCAATTCCAAGTGGAACACGTGTGCAACACGGGGACAGTAAGAGTCGGTTATCAGTTAGCGGCCAAGCCTGTCTTGAATGACGATTGATGCCCAGCCAGGAAGTGCGGCTGCTTTAAACGTAGAACCCCGACAAACTGGTACATCAAAACTAAACCTTTCTGGTGATGTGTGAGCTGAGATGTCAAAGCCAGGAAATCACATCTGTACGTTGAAAAGATACATTTGCGTTCAGATCAGTTTGTGGACACTGCATGGTCCTGGGGCACTGAGTCAGGGATGCCTACGTCTCCTCCTGTACGGAAGCTGCAGATCTGTGTCCCTTTGCCCCTGGGGCGGAAACCCTACAGCAGCGATTTCTGTGCGTCCCTCTACCCCGCACATGCCCGCTGGAGAGGGGGCAGGTGGCGCTGGTCTCGCTGTTTTGGACAGTCCACATGGGAGGGATTTTCACCCCCGGCCCCAAGGCCACCGTGGCATGGTTTCAAGCCCAAAGGGTTGGCCTGAATGAGTCTGAGGCCTGAGTGGCCCGTGACCTGGGTCCCTTTGTAGAAGCCCCACCGTCCGCATTCATGTATGTTGATACAGTTTTGTGTTGTCTGTGGGTGTCTTGATTGGAATCCTGTGAGTAGCTGAAGAACTCAACCTTCTAGACAACGACCTGGATGTTGGCACCAAAGTCAGACACACCTGGTCGCCTGGGATCCTCAAGTATTACGGCCGGGCAGAGCTGCAGGCCTCTGATCACAGGTATGGCCCTCGCTGCCACGGGCACATGGCCCTCCGCTGGGGAAGCCAGGCCTGCTGCTCCCCACAGCGGATGACATGCTGTCCCCGGCGGAGCATGTGTGTGTGTGTGTGTCTGGGTGTGTGTGTGTGTGTGTGTGCACACACGCGTAATGCAGCAAAGAACAAAGAATAGGATGACAAATAGCTGTGTACCCACCACCAAGAATTAATCAACTTTAGCATTTGATCATTGCTCTGCACCGTAAGTGACATTACTTAGGAAAATTTCAAAGACACAACCTGTAGTGTTTTGTGTCATTCAAATTTTCATAAAATGACATTGAGCAACTTGCCTTTTTGCTGTTTAATATTTTTGAGACACAGTCACATTGCTGTTGTGCACATGGCTCCTTCATTTGTAACTGCTGTCCAGGTTCCCACCAAATAAACCCATGGAGTTTACCCAGTCACCTGTCGCTGAATGTGATGACAAACACTGGAGGGTTTCAGAGTTTTTAAATGCACTGAGCTGTTGGGCTGGCCTTGTTTGTCACACAGTACGGATGGAACACTAGAAACAGGGGTCGGTCACCCGGCATGGACTAGGACCGGCCACACAGGTAGACGGGTCTTGTAGATGGTCTTTGAAAGGGCGACGGATGGCTTTTGAGGGTGTAGACAGCAAGAATTTGATCTTCCCATGTCTGCTACCAAAACCAGCATGTCAGTTTCAACTTACACAAGGAAAGAAATTAAGAAAGAGAGTTGGTGGTGACCAGTTAGTGCGTCAGCCAGTAGACCTAAATCTTTCCATACTTCTACGTTCTTTAGAAACCTGTCGTTGCAAGTACATACCTAGAAATGAGCCTTGGGAAATCTTCAGCTGTATGACCTTCAGGTTTGCTGGTTTAGTGAGTGTATTTAGAAGCATTCATTTCACCACTGTTTATTGGGGGTCTTATGTGCTAAGCCCTGTTCCTGGCACTGAGGATAAGCAGTGAACAAAACAAAGGAGATTGTGCTCTCCTGGAATTTTCTTGTGAGGACAGACAGACAGTAAACAAATGTAGGTTCTGTGAAAGAAAAATGTGGGGACCAGGGTCAGGCAAGCGGTTGGTGCTATTCTATTCTATACCCAGTGTTTGGGGAAGGCCTCTCTGATAAGGTGACCTTGGAGCCGAGACTGGAAGGAGTGAGAGAATGAGCCATGTGGGTATAAGGGGGAGAGCATTCCAGGGTGGGGAGCATGGCAGTGATCATGCAGGGGTCGGAGAATAGGGGGGCTGGAGAGAAAAGTGAGGGGAAGCGTCATAAGGAGGTGAGGGGAGGTGAGCAGGCTCAGGCTAGGTAGAACCTTGTGGGCCATGAAGAGGAGCTGGGTTTTACTCTGCGCTGAGGAGTGGCGTTATCTGACTAGATTCAAACAGACTCTGATTGGGCCAGGGAGGAAGCTAAGGTAGTGAATACGGGAAGAAACGGTGCCGGCTCTGGCCAGGGAGAGTCGCCATGGGGAGCAGAGGTTGGGTTGTGGACAGATGTAGAGAATGGAGCCAACAGAACTGGCTGATGGATGGGCTGTAGGGCACGGGGGAGAGCAGTTGAGGGTGACTCCTGAGTTTGGGGCCTGAGCCACTGGAAGAATGGAGTAGCATTTACTCGTCTGGGAAGACTGGGTGGTGCAGATTTGGACATAATGGTTTGAGATGCATCATGGACATTTATTGGTTTTTCTAATTACAAAAGCAGGACGTTTTAGTGATTGACAACTAGGAAAAATTATACATCAACAAACTAGCAAATCATCCATAGTCCCACCCTCTGAGATAGTGTCCGTAATGGCTTGGGAGGCGTCTTTCCACTAACGATTCTACACCAGAACTTAACCTGTGTGGAGTGTGTGTCGTGTGCACACAGAGATGGAAACTGTATGTGAGAAAATTAGGATGATGCTATGTGAACTGTTAGCATTTGCTTCTTTACTTACTACTTTTTTTAAAACTACACTTGTTATTTTGAGGTGAGACCCCATGCACCTGTAGTACAAGGTCACAGCCAGGAATGTGGACACTGAGATAGTCAAGACAAGCCGACTTCCACCGCCACAAGGGCCCTTGCCTTTTGCTAGCCCCACTTGGCTCCCTGCCCCCACTGCTCCCCAACCCTTGTCCAGCACTGCTCTCTACTCCTTTTGCATAATTGTGTCATTTCAAGAATGTTGTACAAATGGAATCCAAATGGGGGCATTGGCTTTTTTTCACTCAGCAGAATTCTCTGACGCAGCCCGTGTTGCACGCGTCAGTAGTCTGTTCTGTCTTGTTGCTGAGTGAACAGAGCTGCCCACTCCCACTTCCTCAGAGATGCTTCCCTTCTCACTAATGCGTGGGGCTCTCTGAAAAGGTTTTCTGCTAAAAGAAGTTTGGAAAAACACGCAGTGCCTATCCCTGTGTCAGATTTTTCTCAATCTTTTTTCTTGCTTCTAGATGCAAAACAATCTAACAATAATAATATAAATTGGGGAGGGGATACTGATATTATCACCCATACCTCTTAATTTTTACAGCATTCCCTACTTTTAAAGGTTGCCACCATGTTACATACTATTTTGTGTTATGCTTTGTTTCCACTTAATAATGTAATGTAAATGTCTTCAATGTTCTATGATCTTCATAACAAAGGATTTTCTAAATCTTCTGTAGAGTAAACCCATCCCTATATCACAATTACAATAATGATGGCATCGTTTCCTGCTGGTCTGTTGTCCTGTGTATGTCAAGTAGATTTCTACAGCGCATAGCGTTTATGAGCACATAGCGTGTTACCACATGGCGGCATTGTAACTTAACTTTCCTATTATGGAAACTAGATGGTGTCCCCTTTTTTCCTTTCCCATCAGCAGTGCTGTAATGGTCAGCTTTGTGCATAAATCTTGGTCTGAATCTCAGGTCAATTCCTTAGAACAGAGCCCTATCATTGAGCGTGGTAGGTCAGAAGAGAGGAGTGTTTTTAAGATTCTTAGCACACCTTACCAGATAGCCCTCTGAAAAGCTTGACCCCCTAGCAGAGGTCGAGAAAGCCCACTTCTCTGCATCCTCAGCCATCCTGGAAGGTCCTGGATAGATGGTGATTACCATGTAAAAAGTCTTTGCTGTTGGCTGGTAGTGTTTTCTCGCAACTCATCCTTAGATAAAAATGCCAAGGTAATACTAACTTTGGGAGGAAATGAAGACCTCAGCCAGACGACACGCCACTGAGGCTGCCTGTGCCCCTGCTGGCACCACATCAGAGGCTGCTGACGTCTACTGTTTATAGCAAAGCTCTGGGGACCCAGGCGGGGCTGTGTGGCTTCTTGTCCTTGCTTAACTGCTGCTCGTCTTTCCTCGTGTCTAACGCAGACCTGTGCTGGCGGTCATGGAGGTGGAAGTACAAGAAGTTGACGTGGGTGCTCGGGAGAGGGTGTTCCAGGAAGTGTCCTCTTTCCAGGGACCCCTGGATGCCACCGTCGTGGTCAACCTTCAGTCGCCAACCTTAGAAGAGAAAAACGAGTTCCCTGAGGATGTGCGCACCGAACTCATGCACACCTTGGGGAATTACGGGACAATTGTTCTTGTCAGGTGACTAGTGTCCCAGCTGGCGTGGCTTCTGGTGTGGGTGGCCGCAAGGACCCGTGGCAGCTGCCGAGTCCCTCTTGGGGTTGACTTGACGTGTTTCCTTTATTCCAGGATCAACCAAGGGCAGATGCTGGTGACGTTTGCAGACAGTCACTCCGCTCTCAGCGTCCTGGATGTGGACGGTATGAAGGTGAGTCACGCTTGGTCGCGTGGAGCGGGGGCTCCTTAATCCCCATGGGGTTTTTTGTTGTTGTTTTGGTTTTTTATTAAAGTTTGTTGGGGTGACGATGGTTAGTAGAGCTACATAGGTTTCAGGTGTACAATTCTGTATTACATCGTCTATAAATCCCATTGTGTGTTCACCACCCAGAGTCAGTTCTCCTTCCATCACCATATATTTGATCCCCCTTACCCTCATCTTCCACTCCCCCACCCCCCTTTCCCTCTGGTAACCCATGAACTATATTGTCTGTGTCTATGAGTTTTTATTTCTTTGTCTCGTTCCCACAGTTTTCTTTCACGGGGTCCTATTGTCCCCTCTCCTCACCCGTGTCTTTAGGTAAGGGTGCCACTTGAGGGCAGGAGCTAGGACTCTTCATTCTGGTATCTAATTCTAGTATCTTTACTGAGGTGTCTCATGTCCAACCCTGGCCACTTGCAGAATTTAGGAGAGAGAGCAAGTTGAGTACAGTTCCCACTGAGTTACGGGGTCTGTCTTTGCTCACACCTGCATGTGGGAAAGTGTTGTGATCTCTCTTTAGAGTATATCATTTGCAGAATGCAGCTCACAGGTAGTTACCATGTTGATAATATTCCGATATTACATTCATGTGGACTGAAAGCTGGAGGTGATAGTTCAACTTTTATTTAGAGCAAATGTGAGCCTGCCCGAGGTCTGGACACTCCATTTTCCTTGGCAAATGTGAAGATTGGCCTGGCTCCCGATGCATGAATTTGAGCAAGAAGCACTTGGGGACCAAAGGGGGTTTTCTGGCTCCTGCATTTGTTCTCAGATGGCCACACTCCCTCACAGGTGAAAGGCAGAGCGGTGAAGATCCGACCGAAGACCAAGGACTGGCTGAAAGGTTGGCAAGAGGAGATCATTGGAAAGCGGGATAGCATGGCTTCCATGTCGCCCACGGCCAATTCGTGTTTGTTGGAGGAAAACTTTGACTTCACGAGCTTGGACTACGAGTTAGAAGGTGAGTATCCCTGCGGGGCCTCCTCAGTCGGTATGGCGAGGCAGGCAGGAAGCAGTTCTCCCAGCGGCGGGTATAAGATTGTGGAGAGCCCTTCTAGGTCCCTGCCTCATAAAGGTGACAGATGGTGCTTGAAGTGCAAGCATTCCATTCCATACGATGAGTTGGGCGGTATTCACATGTGGGGTGATTCATGAAATGGAGATGTCTAAAATGACATTGAAAATAGCGGTTCTGAGAATGTCGGTGCAGCGGGCTTGGTCCCCATCCCAGGCATGAATGAAATTCGGGCCCCGCCCTTGCTGACACATGGGTCCCCGGGGCTGCTGGCAGCTGTGTCTCTGATGTCCTGACACCAACGTCAGGCGTTGATGTTGAAACAGACCCACTGGTGGAAGGCTCCTCCACCTCCCGCTAACGCTTGCTGTGACTCCCTTCCTTCCTCAAGGGGATATTCTCGAAGATGACGAAGACTATTTGGATGAGCTAAGTCAGCCTGTGGTCTCAGACAGTGAACTGGGGGGAGACGACCTTTCAGATACCCCCAGCTCCACAGCAGCGGCACCTCCCAGCAGGTCACCTGTGCTAACCAAGAAGAAGCAGCACCCGACCTACAAAGGTAGTAGCTTGGACCTTCCTTTTCTAACTGGCCGCCAGTACTGAGTTCTCTGTCTCTCTCTGTACCCATTGAGAGTCGCCATCCCATGAGAGGCTAAAACAATAAGTCATGGCAAGTGGTGGACACTGGGCTCCGGGAAGGTATCCGCTATCACCACACTGAGTTTCTCTAGCAATTTGTGTGATTTTTACAACTGCAACATCCCAGATTCACGATAATTCCTATTTCTGGTGCGTGTTCAGATGGCCACAGCTCTGAACTGGTTCTACATTTGTGATATTTTTATTTTCCTCCAAAACGTTTCTGATTTCAATCCCGTAAGAGACATACTCAATATCTATGTCCTGAGTTGCTGGTGTGTTGTTACCTGCTTATAAAATTATATTATTATACAGTAACAATTTTATATGTTATGTAATTATACATGTATAATTAACAATATTATACATTAGCATCATTTTATCATTGTAGACTTAAGAGGGGCTGAAAGTCGTATGGATTGAGCTGCACGTCCCTAGGTTATACAGAGTACTGATTCTTGAGTACCTTTTAGAACTCAGCAGTGGTACCTGGGCTGGGAAGTCGGGCTGTAGACGCAGGAACTGCACCAGACTGCTGTGCATTTCCATCCAGTCACGAATGGCCTTCTGACTGTTGGTCATTGTGTCATCTGTTGGAGGGGAGCGATAGCCAGCAGGTACAAGACCCTTGGAGCTGGGGCTGAAAACAGAGAACAGGGGTGAAAGTGAATTAAAATGTTTCCCAGGGAATGTACGTTGCCGGGAGAGGTGCAAAGAACCTCAGGCCCCTTTGACTGTATAGCTGCCCCAAAGCTCGTCAGTGGCCTGGCTGATTGACCCATCAGGAGCCTTTGAATTTACAGGTTGCTAAACCCCATCATATAGGTGTGGATTTGTCAGGGGTGGGCTGGGCCCTGAGAGTCTGGCACGCGTGGAGCTCCCCAGGTGACTGAGACGCACAGCCAGCTTTGGGGACTGCTGCCCCATGCAGGCCCAGCAGCCTTCGTCTGCGTGTCGAGGGGTTTTGTGCACTGCACATGCAGAGGACTCCTGCTGGAGTGGGGCTGGCTGTGTGGATGTGCTCTTTAGACAAGGAAGGCCCTTTTCTCCAGGGACGGCCATTGCTCAGGCAGACAGGAGAGCAGGTGCCTCTTTGAATGAAAACTAGAGCAGCGGGCTGCCTAGCCACCTGGAGGGCATCGAGCAGCTCTATTCCCCGTAAGGGGTTCAGGCATTTCCCTTAGAAGGAGAGCCCGCTTCTCCTAGAGCAACCTCATATCTTGGGGCGGAAGAGCTGTGGATTGGAGGGATGGGGTGTCTGGGCCAAAACCAAATGAACCAGGCTGTGTTGTCATGTGGGAGAGAAGAAAGACCTCACATATTCGTGACTTTCTATGTAATAAATGTATAGGTAATCAGACAGAAGCAGTCCCCTCCTCATGCGCTCTTACCTGAGAAGGACGTGATGGGACAGGTGAGGGTGGCGGACACTTGTGACGTAGCTGGCACTGGGCTCCAGGGTTTGGGACTTGATGAGTTCTCAGGGACGTCCATACCAGGAGCTTGCCGCTGGGCAGCAGAATAGTCTCAGCTTCCAAAACAGTTGTCCCATTTTAGACGGAGGGCAGGAAAATGAGGGGCTCTGGCTTTCAGCTGTCTGTTCTGTGTGGATGTCTTGCTGATGGTTTCGGAAGGAAACTCACCCACACTTTCAGGTAGGTTGGTGTCTCGTATCTGGACAAGAAAGCTTGGCCAGGGCTCACTGAATGTGCCGAGCAGGCACGGGGTGTCCTCCGTCCCTCCCTCCCGTGCCAGCAGAAAGGGGGACAGTTCCGCTGTCCTGCAGGAGCTCCTCCTGCCACAGGTGGCGCTGCACACCTGAGCCTGACCCGACTCACCTCATTCACGTTCCGCCATGTCCTCCAGATGACGCCGACCTGGTGGAGTTAAAGCAGGAACTGCAGGCGGTTGGGGACTTCCGTCACCGTTCTCCAAGTAGGTCTCTGTCGGTTCCCAATAGGCCTCGGCCACCGCACCCACCGCAGAGACCCCCCCCTCCAAGTAAGACTTTGCTGCTTTGGGCTCACACGCCTGCTGGGAATAATTGCACATTTCCTGCTACTGACCCAATGGCTTTAAATCACCTGCTGCCTCGCCTTCGAGTCCCCACCATGCTTTTGGCCTCCTTGGGCTCCTTTTTATCTTACATCCATGACGTGTCTGATATCAGAGGTACAGCTGTGTTTCTCGTGGCAAATTAAGTGATCCCTTTATAAAGTTGTTCTTGGTCCTTCTGTAGCTGTGGTTTGCTTTAAGCTGCTTTCTTTTCGTCACCTTAGAAAATGGAAAATTGGGGTGCCAGCCAAGGCAGGCAAGGCACTTTTTCAAAGCTCCTTCCTCGCCTACCCCACAGCATCTCTCGGAATCTTCTCTCTTTGCTCTTTACCAAGTAAGCCCAGGTCGCCTGACATGCAAGGCGACCACACATCTTGTGTAACCAGGCGTCTTCCCGCCTGGGAGCCCAGGCCTGCCCGCCCCTGGCATTCCTGGAACCTGAGGACAAGCTCTTCCCAGCCGGGCTCTCATAGGAGAGTGCTTTCTATTCCTGGCTCCTCTAAAATCAATGCTTTGCCCATCAATCTTGCATTGACAGCCTGGCAATAAAACTGTGACATGCTTCTGAGCAGTTTCTAGTTGCCTCTGCTGTTCACTTCTCCCCCACAACCCCCAAAATGTGACATTAGGCGGAGAGATTTTCCAAACGCTTTACTTTCAGAATCAGGTTTATCTTGGCTCACGTCACGACCGTCATCCATGGCAAGCCAGAAGCACAGGATTTTTTTAAGCATATATTTTTTACTTTTCTGAGTTGATACTCAGAAAATAAAATATAAATAAAAAATGTTAAGTGGTATGTCATATATTATGGTGGAAAATTACAAATGTAGATAAATATAAAGAAGAATAAAATTGTTTATTTCACTTGACTACCTAGAGATGAGAGCTGTTAATCAAAAGACTTTCAGCCTTTCTCCACTTACATAAATCTATATCTACAGGGAATTTTTTTATTTATTTTTATTGTTTTACAAAATTGGTATCTATTTTGTTTGGTCATTTGTGTTTCATCGAATGTCTGTACCATTAAATATTCTAGAACGTGATTCATTGATAGCTGCAAGTATAATTTAACATAGATTATTCCCCTGCTGCAGGGTATTTTTTAGATTTTGGCTATAACTCATTTAAAAAAATTTGGTCCTAGAAACAGGAGTGTGTTTTAAACTACTTAAAAATGAATGGACTTTGATATCAGATTTGAAACTCCCAGGATATTAGAATAAAATTTACATTCAGGAGTGGCTGGTTAGCTCAGTTGGTTAGAGCGTGGTGCTGATAACGCCAAGGCTGCTGGTTCGCTCCCTGTGTGGGCCACTCACTGTGAGCTGTGCCCTCCTTGGGGGTGGGGGCGAATTGCATTCAAATCCTGCTTCTCCAGAGAACCTATTTTAAGGCACAAGCAGTTAGAGAATCCGAAACACTCAGTTGCGCCTCTGTGAATGCCCTGACGACGTCAGGGCTCTAGCCCTCCTTGCTCTCAGCTGGCTGGGAACTTGCCTCGCAGCAGCCAGTGACATCAGTCAGACTGAGACTCTACCCTTGTTGGTTTTTGCAGCTGGTTTGATGGTGAAAAAGTCGGTCTCGGATGTGTCCATCTCCTCTGGGACCCACGGGCTGTACTCAGTCTTGCAGACAGCAAAGCTTCTGCCAGGAGCCCCTCAGGAAGCGGTGAGTTCTGTATTCGGTTCAAAGCAAAATGGACGGCATTTCCAACCTGAGGGGTTGGCTCCGTGGTTCATCCTCAGCCCGAGATCACGCAGGATGACCTCTTTTCAGTGACTTTCTATATCTTTAACCCTCCACCTGTCCACCAGGTCATCCCCAAACCCCGTAATTTAGTCCTTTCTGGGCTTTGAAATGATCATGCAGGGTATTAGAGAGAGATCATGTTTGATGCAAAAATCCAAGTGTCCCTACATGGTGCGATTGTTGGTTTCCAGACATACCTGCTTGTCTCTTCCAATGCCTGGCTTTGACCCTTGGTGTGTACAGCAATGCTTGGTAGAAGGGAAAACAAATTCAGATCAGTTTTCTTGAAAAATGATGATCATTCTGGTGTAAAGTCAGCTAAGAGAAGAGGCTAAAAAGAGAACTGATGGGCCTAAATAACGTAGTCGGGATACTAGTAATAGTAACAGTCATTAGGGCTTTAGAGATGAAGAGTTCCGGAGGATGGTAGTGAGCTGCTAAAGACGGTAGGTGAGGGGGGAGGGAGGAGAAGTCGGGGTGCTGGGTGGAAGCTGAAGTCTCCTGGAAGGGTGCAGAGAGCTGGGCCAGACGCTCATGCGTCCACGGCAGGAGAAGGGGGTTGACTAGATGTCCGAGGTTTACAGGACAAAGGTAGGTCATCAAAGTCGACCAGAGGTTTGGGTGACGAGAGGCAGAAAGGCAAAGAGGCAGAAGCATATGTCTGGAAGGTGTTTTAAGAACTCAGCTGGGCTGTGGAAGGCATGGCTTCTGATAGGCTTTCTGGCTCTTGCATGGTTATTGAAATAAAGTTAGAGGATGGTTTGTTCACACTGCAAAAACCTGTAGCCACCCAGGTCGGGAGATGAAGATCGTCAACTTTAAATAGTATTGCATTCCTCTTCTTGGTATGCAAGTGCTCCCGGAGCAAAAGAGGGATGCTGTTTAGGTAGGAGTTTGCGTTTTGATCACCGCCTGATGGAGTTCTGGAAGGCTGACATACAGGTCGGTAGGCAGTGAACCTGCCTGTGTTAATACGCTTCTCTTCCTCATTCTGTCCTCAAGCCCAAAGCTAGGACCGGGATAAGTAAACCTTATAATGTCAAGCAGATCAAAACTACCAACGCTCAGGAGGCAGAAGCAGCGATCCGATGTCTCCTGGAAGCCGGAGGAGGTAGGCGCTCCCTGGGCTCTCTCCCTGGAAGAGAAAAACCATTTCCTTTCTTCTCCCTACTGAAAGGAGCCTAGAAGAGAAAATAACTTTGTTTTTCCTGAATGTAGTATATTAAATGAAAGTACCCTGTAGCAACATCTTTAAAATTCCACCACTAAGATTTATTGTCCATTTAAAATTATATATTTAAAATTCAGTAAGTATCTAAAAATAATCCCAGGATTATTAAACAGCACTTAAGGGAGATACTGAATTAAACAGAAATGAAGTTTAGAAAAGGTAAATGCTTCAGGCACTAACTCTGTGGTGTAAAAAGAGTTAGGTACACGTCCCCGTTTGAGGCACAGAATCTACTTTTTACTTTTTAAATCACCAGCAACTACAGATTCTTTACTGTGAGGCAGAGGAGGACGTCTTCTCTGCCACACTGCCCATTAATTTTTATTACTGTTACTTCGCTTAACCCACGTTAATCATCCTTTACCTTGGAGTCTCCCTATACACTCGAAACCACTGGTAATTAACGTTTTTTGTTTTGATTTTGGAGAGGGGAGATTATGCCAGCTAACCAGTTATACTCATATGTAATTACAGTCACCTGATTTGGTTTTACTCAGGATATGTAACTTATTTGGAATTTTCAAATCACATTTAAGAGGTTACAAAACACTATTGTAGGAGAACATTGTTGCAAGTGGTTTCTTCTTTATTTAAAAGTATTTTTTATTTAAAAAAATAACTACAATTGTATGTAACAACTCTAATCATCATCAACTGATGAATGGATAAAATGTGGTGAAACCACATAATGGAATATTATTCGGCCATAAAAAAGAATAGAATACTAATCCATGCTATATCATAGGTGAATCTTGAAAATAGTGTGGTAAGTGAAAGACGCGAAACACAAAAGGCCATATAAATATGAAATATCAAGAATAGGCAAATCTACAGAAAGTTGTAGTGGTTTCTAAGAGCTGGAACGGGGAGTGACTGCTAGGTATGTATGGGGTTTCTACTGGCGGTGGCGAAATGGTTCTGGATTTAGTGGTGATGGTTGAGAACTTTGTGAATACACTAAAAACCACGAATTGTATCCCTTAAAAGGGTATATTTTATGGTATGTGAATTGTTTTGTAATTTTTTTAAAAAATTCACTCACATGGAATATAAAACTAAAAGCAACAAATGAAGAAACAAAGAAACAAAAAACTCATAGACACAGACTACAGTTTAGTGGTTACCAAAGGGTAAGGAGGCAGAGGGGGGGCGGGGGGGGTTGAAGAGGGAAAAGGGGGTCAAATATATGGTGATGGAAGGAGAACTAATTCTAGGTGTTGAACACACAATGCAATATATACATGATGTATTATAGAAACTTGAAACCTATATAATTTTACTAACCAATGTCACCCCGATAAGTTTAATATAAAGTAATAAAACAATAAAGAAAAAATTGTGTAGATGATGTGGAAGTTAGGAGAGACTTGAGGTCGGAAATCACCCGGGGTCGCAACTGAACATTTCCTTGGTTATGGGCCCTGCTGAGATATTGAGGGGTTTTGGATCATGTCCCCTGAGAAACACACCTGCACATGAAACTTTGCATGTGATGTCAGGGCTCACGAGTCCCCCATCAGGACCGTCCACTGACCCAGCTCACCATCCCTGTTGAGAAAGTGAGCATGAGAAACTGGGGGTCAAAACTAGCTGGTTGGGCCTGACAACCCTCAAAATTGTCTTTTAGAAAAACGGAAATACATTGCATTAGTAAACTACTCTGAGTGTGAACTGCCTAAAGGTTACACCATGCGGTGACGCTGCAGCCATGCATTGGTATGTTTCAGGCGCCCCAGGGGAAGCCCTGAATGCCACCGACCTGAGGGACCAAGAGTCCTCCAAACCAGAGCCCATGGCGGGGGTGGCCCCGCTCCTGCCACGCCGGCCCGCACCCAGGGTCCCTGCCATTAAGAAGCCAACCTTGAGGAGGACCGGAAAGGTAAGAACTGACAGCATCAGCCTCTTACTCTGAGTTGCTCAGCCGTCTTGTTAGGTAAGACTCCCATCCCCGTTGAGTCTGTCTCTGCATATTCATGAGTCTCTGACACAGCCCCATCCTTGAGGAAAGTGCCTGGCGTGCTTTCCCCTTCATATCCCTGCCACCTCCGGGCTCTAGCTGAGCAGACAAAGCAGGAATTTCTCAGCACCACAGGAACGGCTTGCAGGTGCTACACACTTCCTACATGTCCTAGTTGAGTCCCCATGTCAAACCACAGCCGGATGCCGGATCCTGGCTGTTCCAGTATTTCCCGTGTGTGTGTGTGGTCTGTGTCGTGTGCACATGGTTTCCCGTGGACAGGTTTTATTTGCATTAGAACAACAACAACCGGTTCCTAGATGAACAGTGTGGACCTCGGGTGCTGGAAGTTCGACAGCTTTTCTTGCCACTTTTCTTGCAGATTGTGTTTTGCTCTCGCTCCCAAGCTTCTCCGCCTTGCTTACTGCTTCAAAGACATGAGTTTGTCAGGACAGTAGCAGCCCAAAGCCTGGCGCCTCTAGAGTCATCTGGATCTTCTGTTTGATCAGTGTTCTAGTAGCGGGACACTCGGTAACCCCTTGCTGGTCATTACAGATGGCCACTGCCTTTCCCTCTGTCCCAGTGTGAGCCATGGCTTGGTGCCGCGTTCTTACGGAGCTCGCTTTGGCTCCTTGCATCTGTCCTTGTTCCATGCCCGCTTGCAAATCAGCCCTCTTTCCTTCTCCTTGCCCCTGTGTTCGCTTTGTCTTTTCTCTAAAAAGCCAGAGGCAAAACCAGATCCGTACTCCCAGCCTACTGCACAGCAGCGGCAGTCAGGGGCTGCTGGAGAAGGGACTGCGTTTGCTGTTTGCTTCCTAAAGAACCAAAGGAAATACTGAAAGGCGGATTCTTAAACTGGATCTGCCGCTCCCAGACCCAAGGTTCCTTTTGCATCGTGCACTCGTTTGCTTTGTGATCGTGTTTTAATCAGAACCAAGGAAGGGGAATGTCTGTGAAGTTTTCCATTCCTCTATATTTAAATACCAAAGATGCAAGGAGCAAGTATATCCTTTAGTCCTTCCATTAGCTTAGTGCCGGAACATGAGTGGCTAAAGCCTCACGTGGACTGTGAATTATCAAAGCTGCGGCCTCAAAGACCGAGTTTCCGGGAGGTCTGCTCTTAATACGGGAGAGCATCACCCCATTTCCTGAGGCAACAAAGGAAAACCTGTCTCAGGTTGTCTCTTCTGTGGCCCTGGCTGTCAAGTGTCCACTCATATTTCATTGACCCTGCAGGGACTACTTAATAAACGTGTGTGTTTCCCTTTCGTACTTCGTCCCATTTCTGCAGACATTCTCAAAATCTCGAAATTTGCTAGACTGTCCGCGTAGCCCCCTCTCTGCTGCCGTGGTCTGAGTGCGCTCCGATCCCCACCTCCCCCAGTGCTGGCTTCTTATTCACGCTCTGTACCGTGCCTTTTCTCAGCCCACATCAGCAGAGGAACAATTCGGGCAACAGCCGTTCCGTTTCACCGTCGAGCCCCTGGAGACAAGCCTTGAAGCCCCGCCTCTAGTGACAGTCCGTCCTGTCCCCAAACCGCGGACCCTCCAGCCCGGCGGAGGCGCGGAGAGGAGGCCCGGCCTCGGGAAGCCGGCCACGCCCACCACGCCCCCGCCCCCCGCGGAGGCGCCGCCCCCTGCGCCGCAGGTCCCGCCGCGGAGGAAGAAGTCCGCGCCTGCCGCCTTCCACCTGCAGGTGCTGCAGAGCGGCAGCCAGCTCCGCCAGAGCCCCGCCTGCGGCCGCCGCGACTGCCCCCCAGCGCACGGGCCCGGGGACGGCGCGCCGCTCCCACCCGCGGCGTTCCCTAGCGCGGCGAGCCCCGCGGCCGACGGCGCCGAGGAGACCACGCCCGAGGCCGCCTGCCTTCCGGGTGGTCATCAGGATCCCTTCTGGAACCTTCTCCACCACCCTAACCTGCTGAATGACGCGTGGTGTCCCCGGAGCGCTGAGCCCCTGGACGCGGGGCCTCGGAACCTCAGGAGGGCGCACACCGCCCCGCTGCAGCTCAGCGGCCCCGCCGCTCGGGAGCCACCGCCGGGGCACGGGCAGAAAGACTGCGGTCACTGCGTGGCGATCGGTGACAAGGACAAGAGGACGGTGCTGCAGGCGTTCGACCCGCTGGCGAAGACCTGAGCGGGAAAGCGACCCCCGCCGGCCTGCGGGGTGCAGCGGCCTGCGGGATGCGTGCCTTCTTCCCTGGGGCGGCGCTCCCCGGGAACCGCCGGTGCCCTCCACCCAAAGACACGTCTGTGTAGAGGCACAGAGAAAACATTTGTACTGTGTCCCGCGTGTGTGCTTTCCAAAGGTGGTGTCTCCTGCTCAACAAGAGGATGATTCTTCAGCCACGGAAATGTGTTTTATTCCAGACTTGGGCGTTGTGAGCTTCCCCTCTTGGGGGTGGGACACCTCCCCTTAGATTCGTTGCGTGGCTTTGGGGGAACGAGAATTAGCTGATAACGCCTAAGGAGTTCTGTCCCGTAGAATTTTAAATCATCGTTCAGTTTATGTGTGTACGTGGTATTTTTTAAATTTTGTTTGTTATGTTACAGATTTGGAATAATTTTTTGGTGAACCACCTGGAGGTTGATGCAGTAAGTAAGGATTGCACCGAAAGGTGGTTGGGACCAGTAAGAGCCGTGCCTGGCGCCCTGACACCAGGTTCAAAGCTCAGAGTTGGAAGCAGCAAATAGGTCAACGACACGACTAGGCTGGCCCTTCCTACTGGGAGCCCTTGTGTTTATTTACGCACGCGTGTATCGACCTTGATCGCGCGGGACACGGTGTCTGCACTGAAGCGTATACCATTAACCTCACCTGAGCTTGAACCAGCGAAAGAACCAGCGCTGTCTCCCATCCCGCGTGGCCCGTCCACGGCCAGTCCTGAGCCCGTGTGCTACTTAAACTGGTTTTTACACACTACCCATCCCCTAGTAAAGGAAACCTCGGGGAGTCTTTTTTCCCCCATGTATTCCATCCCTGTTGAAAGCACAAATGTGAAAATTCATTTTTGCACAGAATGTTGATCCTCGTTGTTATGCTATGCTGAATATTTGTTGTAGCCGGGTCTGCCTGGCTGCAGCTGCAGGAAGGAAAGTACCATATGTCCCTACATATAAGAAACCCCAGGGCAGCATGTCTGGGCTTGCTTATCTGTATGTTTACTAGGTTTATTTTTCACCTATACATTTCCAACACCACTTCTTACTTAATCACTTAAAAAGACCTCACCGTACTGTTTTACATTTTAGAAATAAAAAATGTTATAAGGCCTAGAGTCCACTTGGAACAAATATATTTTTGCTACTAAGAAATTCACTGGCAGAATCATAGTGTGTCACATCCCACATTTTGGAGACTTTCATGTCATAGAATCATATAGCGATGGTCCTGCATCATCCCTAAGGAGCGGGGAATCGCTGTAGTCAGTTCCAGTGCTTAGGACAGCAGTGATCGTCTTGCCTGGGGGATACCATTCTTACCGATCAGACCTCTGGGATTTCAGATTTATTTCCCATCACCACTATCAAAATACAGATTATTTAAATCTGGCACTTAAAACAAAAAACTACTACATTTATCTTCATCTGAAAACTGATAAAGGAAAAGATATTGGTGACCCATAGAGATAAACACAGAATACTTGTAGTTGACCAGTCAGAAAAGATGGTCAAGGTGATTAGGGCATCTTCTGTAGTAAATGTTTTCTATCATTTTTATCTCTGTAACAAACACAAGCAAACAGCATAATCCTTGAAAGAGTTAAGAGGAGAAAGAAAACAAGATGGGTAATCGGCTTGGAGAAGGTAAATAATTTGCTACGATTCGCACTGCTACCAAAGGTACAATTGCAAATGGAAGTGAAAGTTTCTTCAGTGCTCTTTTTACGCTAACCTCTTTTCCCACCCAAAATGAGGTGAATTTGAAAGCAGGTGAATGTAACAACCAGCCTGAGAAAGACCACGTCAGGGCTGGGAATAGGCCTAATTTGGGGGTTTCTTCTTTTACTAGAAAGCAAATAGCCAGTAAATGGTACAGAGAACAGAATTTCAATTAAGATAGGTGTTTGCCACACAAGTAGCTCATAAGGATCCTGCAGTAAGTATTAATGCACAAAATTGCGCTGACCTTGGGAGGCAGGTCACAAGAAAAATTACAGGAAGTTTAACATGAAGAATTGAACAAATATTTGATCGTGGGTGTTCCAGCTTAGTGAACAACATAGACTGGATTTTGAGTTGATAATACATAAGGTTCTCACACCAACATTCTCTTTAAAAAAATAAATAATTGGAATTGCCTTATTTATTTTTTTAAATCAATGCTTAATAGTTGGTAGGTTTCCTGGATTAGCAGCAGAGTCAGTTGAATAATCTCGACAATGAGCAGCTGCCATCCTGGGCATTTCATTCTGTGGTTTTTGTATTTTTAGTTTTCTTTGATGTTGCCACATAGGGTTTTTATTGTGACCTTGCTTATGTCATGACTTTTTTGTAAGACATTACAGCTCACTGCAGAGTATTTTAAGCATAGTACTTTACAATTCAACATTGTCTCTAATGACTCCAATTACTCTAGTCCCTTTTATAATATAATCTCTGACTTCTTGCCTGTTTTCAAAATTTATTCCAGTAGGACATCTGCCTAAGCAATTCCTATAGAAGTTTAAAGTTGTTGAAGTTTAAGACACTTAATAAAATTCTACTGATGTGTATAAGTAATGTATTAAAATGTTCGCTTTATAATGAAGTGATTTCATCAGAAAGGAAAGCCACAAAAATTATTTATTGACTGACAATAAAAACCCTGTAATGTTTATTTGAAGTGACAATTTGTACTGAACGTGTTAAAAAAACTATTAAATGTTTTCTTTTTTTAATTTGGCTTATTTCTTTTCAGATATGGAGAGAACCTTGGGATAGCTTCTTTGGTTAGCCTCCTATTCTGGCTGAAATGCGACTACTAGTTCTTCTTCTGTTTGAGTTTTTGTTTTGGGGTTTTGTTTTCAACCACCAGACTAAGTTGAAAAAGCACAAAAAATAATTTGGTTAAGAATTTATGACTTGAATGATGCCAGTAGAGACCACTACGATAATATATATAATAACTTCATGCTACAACATCTGTAAGACTTGAGAGAGGCGAGAATTCATTTTTTATAGGATCTTATGGCAAATTTATAAAATCTTAAGACTGCTAGATTTGTTTGAGTACATTATTGAATAGAGGCAGGAGAAGGGAATAAACAATCTTCAAGTTCTGTCTAGGTGTGTTATCAGCTAATTAATGCACGAAATGTAGGTTGTAAATGTTATCTGATGGCTTTCAGGAATAAGAATATAACAACAATCTCAAAATAATAAAGATGGTTGTTCCTTCCTGACCAGTAAGTACCATATTGAATTCATTTAATCTGAATGCACAGCCCTGGGACTTGGTCAGAGAGGGAGAAAAAAGCCGGTTATAGTTCCTTCTTTTCCAAGGTAGTAGGACAGAGAGATTTGAAACTCACGAGGCCAACTGTTTGCGTCTATAGAGGAACCTTTATCTCAGTGAGATAGGAAAGTACAAAGGAGAGAGTGACAGTAAACAGAGGGTCAGAGAAGATTTGAGAGAAGAGGATTAAGAATTTAACACCGAGTATAGTGCCAGGTGGGCACTAGACTAATCAGATCACTGCATAAATTATATAAATGTCTAGCCACTACGCTATACACCTGAAACTAAGAAGAATATTGGATGTCAACTATAGCTGAAATAAGAAAGAATTTGACAAGTAGTAAAGTGCACTTACATGCATGGAAAGGATGTTCGCTGATGGGAGAGAACTTCAGAGGACCTTAAATGGCGGTTTAGGATTTTGTTTCTGTGCAGAAGTCCTGGGTAGTGGAAACACCTGAATAAATCTCTGTGTTAGAGTGGTTAAGATTATACTAGGCTAACAGCAACTCTTCAAAGCATCTGGAATATAATTTACAAATGGTGTGAGGTAAGGGCTCCAACATCCAGTAATACCATACCACGTATTAAATAACAAATGATTGCTCTCTCTTTAATTAGGTTTCTTAAAGGCGTTATTCAATTTTATTGACATTTTCGAACAACAACATTGGGATTTATATATCCTTTCTATTGCTTTTTAAAAAACATTTGTCAGTTCTAAAAACATTTTTCATTAACTTCAACTTATTTGATTTATAACCTTTTTCTACTTTAATTTTGTTCTTTTCCTAACTCATTAAAACTAGCACTGGATTCCATTATTTTTAATCTTTCTTAACAATAAAGATACTTAAAGATACATATTTCCCGATTATACCTTTAAATGCACCCTGCAAATTTTAGCATGAAATATTCTCCTTTTCATTAATTTCTAGATTGTAATTTGCTCTTATTTTCTCTTTGATAGAAAGGAGACTGTGTAATTTTCCACAAATTAAGAGTTTATTTGGCATTTTAAAAGTGTTTACTCCTAATTTTATTTGATTATAACCTGAGACTATGGCCTCAACAAACATCAATTTTTAAATTTTATTAAGTTTTGCTCTGTGGTCAAATGAAGGATTGATTTTTGAAGTGATTTCATCAATATAAAATAACATTTTTTTACTCATAGGGCACAAAAGTTGTGTGTGTGTGTGTGTGTGTGTGTGTGTGTGTGTGTGTGTGTTAGAGAGAGATTGGTTGACTTGATATGTTGATTTCCCTATACCCCAATAGAACAGGTCCTTCTGCAAGGCAGATGGGGACCGGGGCGGGGTGTGGGGGGAACCAATGCAGGCTCTGGTTCTGGCTCCAATGTGATGACCTCCCATTGCTTTTACCAAGGTTCCTTAGATTTTGTTGAATAAATGTTTCTCAATTTGTTGTCTTTTGATCAGTCTCTACACACTTTGAATGACTGCGTTTGCTAATTTTGCCCAGTTTAATAGATGTATCTCTGGGGGAGAGGTCTTCCTGAGCTTCCCATAGTGCCACCCCAACATTTCTGCCCCATGGATCTCTTTGTTCTGTGCCACAGGTTCACTTGTTAATTCTGTGCCAATATTGTGTCGTCTTGTTTCATTTAACTTTGATATCCGGTAAACCAAGCCCTCCTACATTATTCTTTTGCTTTAGAGCATCTTGGCTATTCTCAACCCTTTGTAATTATGAATTTTAGAATCAATTCATCAAGTTCCATTAAACTAAAACCTATTGGAATTTTTGACTGGGACTGCATGGAATAGAATAGACATCTTTACAAGTACTGACTGTTTAAGAACAGTCAATGGTATATTTCTCCATTTAAGGATTTCATTGATGTTTTTCAAAGTTTTTAACTTGTTATAAAAATTTTCAAACATATATGAAATCAGGGAATAGTTCGAATGCTCATATATCTGTGACCAGGATTTAATAGTAATTAACATTTTGCTATATTTCCTTTGCTGAAATATTTTAAAGCAATTCTGCCTTCATATTTGACTCCTAAATACTTCTAATATGTATCTCTAAATAATATTTTCTTTTATAACCTTAATACCACCATTATATATAACAATTCTTTAAAATTCATTTGCTATTTTCTGCTAGTATTTTAAATCAGGTTTTTTGTGTGCATTGGCTGCATCAAGCAACCTTCCTAAACTCGCATAAAATTCTGACAAGTTACTGTATTTTAATATGCCTATATGCTATCAATTATAAGGTACACCTTTTATATAATATTATTCTTGTGGTTGTGGTTTGAATGTTTGTGTTCCCACAGACTTCATGTTGAAATGTTAACCCCCAAAGATGATGGTATTTGGAGGTGGGGCCTTGGGGAGGTGCTTAGGTCATGAAGATGGAGACACCACCCCCCACCCCCCCAGAGATCGCTCTCCCCTTCCACCAGGTGAGGACACAGCAAGGAGTTTCCCCGCTATGAACTAGGAGGAGGGCCCTCACCAGAATGTTACAATGCTGGCATCTGGTTCCTGGACTCCCCAGCCTCCAGAACTACAAGAAATCAAGTTTGTTTTTATCAGCCACCCAGTTTGTGGTACTTTGTTAGAGCAGACTGAACAGACTGAGACAGGCTTCCAACTACAGTGTGATTCATCGCCTGTTGTGGGATGTAGCCCACTTACAGAGGTATTGAAATACTTTTACTGTATCTTAAAATTGATAAAATAAGGTACCTGTAGATCCTTTGGGTCTTCTATGTAGACAATCCCTTGCAAACAATGAGTTTTGTTTTTTCCTCTCCCATCCTTATACCTTTTTATGTCTTTCTCCTATTAAGGTAAGAGGGCTCTTACAGAGCTAGCTAGGACATTTAGTATAATATCAGAAATATTGATAATAGACGTTCTTGTGTTATTCCTTAAAGGGAAAGCATTAATATTTTTGCCATTAAGTATGATGTTTGTCTTTTGCTGTTGTTCTTTAGAATCCCTTTCTTAGAGTAAGGAAATTCTCTTCCTGGACTGTTAAATTTATCTTATTCATGAATGGTTATTGAATTTTATCAAAGATGTTTTCTATATGTGTTGAAATGATTTATCATTTTTTCTCCTTGCATTTGTTAATACGGTGAATTGCATTGATCAATTTTCCAATGCTATACAACCTTGCATTCTTGGTATAAATCCAACTTGAACAAATTATATTATTTTGCTGCATTCAGTATTTTTGATTAGGATTTTTGCAGCTAGGTCTTACGTGGTCTGACAATTAAGTTCGTGAACTTGCCAGCGTGCTCTTACATTGGCAGCACTGTACAAACAGCCTGCTAGGTTTCATCTTTGGTCTATCAGTGTCTCACAGCTGTTCATGTTGATATGTGGCGGTGTCTTGCTGAGTGGCATTCATTATTGTGTGTTTTTGTGTCATTGAGAGAATGTCTGAGCTTGAATTAGAGCAACAAACAAACATTAAATTTCTTGTTAAACATGGCAAGAGTGAACGTGAAATCAGGGATATGTCCAAGTTTATGGGGATAATGCCATGAAGAAACTGGCAGTATACAAATGCATTAAATGTTTTTCTGAGGGGAGAGAACTCATCACTGATGAAGAGAGGTCAGGGCAGCCAGTAACGAGAAGAACTAACAAAAACATGGCAAAAATTCGTTGAATTGTGCGTCAAAATCATCGGCTGACTGTGAGAAGCATAGCAGACCAAATAAACATTGATAGGGAAACAGGAAAATCTTAACTGAAAATCTTGGCATGAGAAAGGTGTGTGCAAAATGGTCTCGAAGGAGCTCACTGATGAAGGAAAGCAAAGGAGAGTCGGAGTTTGCCAAGACCGTTTGGAGAGGCAAGACGATGTTTTGGACCGTGTTATCACTGGTGAGGAAACATGGGTGTATTAATACGACCCCGAAACAGAGTCAAAGTGCACAATGGAAGTCAGCCAATTCTTCATGACCAAAAAGTTCCGTCCGTCCAAATCAAGAGGCAAAACGATGTTGCTAAACTTTTTTGATATCAGAGAGATTATTAATTATGAATTTGTACCAACTGGATGTTAACCAAGTTTACTATTTGGAAGTGCTGAAAAGGCTGCATGAAAAACTTAGACGACCTGAACTTATCGTCAACAATTCATGGCTCTTGCACCACGACAATGCACCAGCTCACACGGCATTGTCTGTGAGGGAGATTTTAGCCAGTAAACAAATAACTGCATTGGAACACCCTCCCTACTCACCTGATCTGACCCCCAATGACTTCTTTCTTTACCGGAAGATAAAGGAAATATTGAAAGGAAGACATTTTGATGACATTCAGAACATCAAGGGTAATATGATGACAGCTCTGATGGCCATTACAGAAAAGGTTCCCAAATTGCTTTGAAGGGTGTACTAGGCGCTGGCATTGGTGCACAGCTTCCCAAGGGGAGAACTTGGAAGGTGACTGTAGTGATATTCAGCTATGAGGGAAGTAGCACTTTTTCTACAGCACTTTTTCTAGGATGAGTTCATGAACTTAATTGTCCGATATACTTAACAAGCTGTTTTTCTCTTGCTGCTTTTAAGATTTCTCTCCTTGTCTTTAATTTTTGACGATTTAATTAGAGTACGTCTTCATTTGGGTCTGTTTGGATTCATCTTATCCGGAATTCTCTGGGCTTCCTAGTTAGGGAGGATTTCAGCCATCATTACTTTGAATAAACTTTCTGTCCCTTCCTCCCTGTTTTTCTTCTGGGACCCCTATAATACAAATATTGGTTGGCTTGACAGCAATCCATAAGTCCCTTATGCTGTCTTTACTCTTTTTCAGTCTTTTTTCTTTTTGCTGCTCTGATTGGATGGATACCTGTAGTCGCACAACAGCCTAGCCAAATGTCCTTTCATGTCTTTCCTTAAGGAAAGAAGAGTTTGTGAGATTGTGCCTTTCTGGGACTCTGTTCCATCCTTGTATTTACACCTTATGTCTCTGTCTGGTCTCCAAAAGATGGTTTGCAGCCAAAGACGGGTAAGATATCTCACAGGAGATACAACCTAAGCCAGGCGGAACCGAGTGGGGACCCCAAAGGAGCTGCCTTGGACAGGTATGGGAAGGGGCCTTGCCTCCCCTTCCCCCTGCTTGGGTAAGTCTATTGCCGGCTCTGGCTTTCCCCTTGCACCTGTTTCCACTTCTCTCAACAGAGTTTTTACACTGTGAAAGACTTGATCCTGAAAAGGTACATACTTTAGGTACAAAACATCATAGGACCTTGTGCTTCTGCTGTTTAAAGACAAAGGGTGATTGGAATAAACATTTTTCTGTTAGGAAGTCTGAGCCTCACAGACCGTGTAAGAAACAATGTTGCTTTCTTGTAGTTGTAGACCTATCAATGAAAACCTCCAGCCAGCTTTATTCTGGGCTCCAGTCCTCTGAGACTGAGACCCCTGGCCTTCGGAGAGATTTAACTGCGTTAAGTCTCTGTTTGTTTCTTGCTTAAAACTTAACCCAAACCGCCCCTTCTCGCACACTCACTGCCCTTGTTGCGCGAGACCGACAGATACCACTTTGCTGATCCTTTCCTCCACATGAATGAGTCTGCCATCAACACCCCCCATTGAGTTTTTTAGTTTAGTTACTATATTCTTCAGCGCCGTGATTTCTGTTTGGTACTTTATTATATTTTCTATGTCTTTGCAGAAATTCTCACTTTGTTTATGCATTATTCTCCTAACCTTGGTGAGCATTTTTATTATTTTGAACTCTTTTATCAATCATTTATCTCCATTTCATTAAAGTCTGTTTCTGGAGTTTTATCCTATACTTTGGAAAACATTCGACTCTTTCTCATTTTCCAAGACTCTCTGTGTTGGTTTCTGTGCATTAGCTAAAACAGCCACTTCTCCCAGTCCTGAGTGGGTGGTTTTGTGTAGAACCTTGTCATTCAGCCCACTGTGCTCCTGGTTCTCTCTCAAATCTGCGTGACTGTGCAGCCACCTGCTTTGTTCTTGAATAGCTGAGGAACTGCAAAGACCTGTTAGTTCCAAAGGAGAGGAGCTGTCAGTACCGAGCTGGAACCTCAGGCAGCAGCTTTTAAAGTATGCAAATAGACCTCTTTCAGGGAAAGACTGGGAAATGGCGGTTTCTGCCTGCTCCCTCTGCAATAAGCCCTGGGTGGATACGAGGTTGAGAACGGTTTATTTGCTACTGTCCTGTGAGACCCACAAACAACAAGCTCCGCTGGCCGCTAGAGCCAGGTGATTACGGAGTGTGCTTCCTGGGCAGCAGTCACAAAAGCCAGAGCACATAAGCACAGGCTCCTTCCAGAGACACACCAGCGACCTGGAGTGGGCCAGAGGGAGAACGTGGAGATGGCACCCACTGGCCTCACCAGTCTGCAGGGAGGAACGGTCTAGGAGGTGAGTGCATTTCTCTGCTGCCTCTGCACTGAACCCTCGGAGGACAGCCATGGTGTCCTTGCAAATAAATTAAGAACTGCTTCTTTCTTAGCTGTAGTCGTGTGGGTCTCGTGGACACACGCCTGGCTTTCAGAATTTGGGGGCCCGTCCTTCAGATGGAAGTCTTAAAAGGTGGAGTCCTAGACGTTGGGCCCAAATCCTTCATTCCTCAGGGAGAGGCTGAGAGCTGTGTGTTCCCTTCCAGTTGTCTCACTGTGCTGGGGGTGGGTTTATGGCACAAGTGTACCTCAGCCTTTCCTGCCCGTTTCAATGTGGGCGTTTTCTCGTTCACTCAATGAGTAGGAGTTGCTCAGCTAGTTTCTGCATTTCTTTCAGAGGAAAATTCCTCCCAGTGTAGCTGTACATTCGGTATCCATGGGAACAGGTGAGTTTGGGAGCCTCCTATGTCACCATCTTGGACCAGGACTCTTTAAAATGTTTTAATCTAATCCCAGATGTTAAAAATATTCTGAAATCTAAATTATAGACGTATGCATGACAAAAACCTTTTATGCTTGGTGAATGTGTTCACATCCAGGCACTAATACTCCTAGGAATCAGTGCAATTTGGCTTTCATTATAAATGTCTCAACAATCCTGAGATGAAGTTTGGATTAAACTCAAAATCAAAAGGTTCTAGTGGGGCCAGCCCGGTAGCTCAGGTGGTTGGAGCTCCGTGCTCCTAACTCCGAAGGCTGCCGGTTCGATTCCCACACGGGCCAGTGGGCTCTCAACCACAGGTTGCCAGTTCAATTCCTTGAGTCCCACAAGGGATGATGGGCTCTGCCCCCTGCAACTAAGATTGAACACAGCACCTTGAGCTGAGCTGCCTCCCGGATGGCTCAGTTGGTTGGAGCACATCCTCTCAACCACAAGGTTGCCAGTTCGATTCCTCGACTCCCACAAGGGATGGTGGGCAGCGCCCCCTGCAACTAGAAATGGCAACTGGACCTGGAGCTGAGCTGCGCCCTCCACAACTAAGATTGAAAGGACAACTTGACTTGGAAAAAAAAAGTCCTGGAAGTACACACTGTTCCCCAATAAAGTCCTGTTCCCCTTCCCCAATTTAAAAACAAAAAAAAAATCTTTAAAAAAAAATAAAAAAAAAAATAAAGGTTCTAGTAAGCTTAGTGCTTCCGAATTCTGGAACCGGGTGCTGAATTACATGACACTGTTTCTAAACTCCAAGGCCAACCTGAAAGCAGATTAAGAACTGGAATTTTTACAAGAATGGCGTGTTCTAAATTTGGAAATTTTTTAGATCATTAAACTGACTTTATGTCTTCTGCTTTATTAAGACAATTTATACTAAAAAGCCACTTTTTGTAAAGCACATTTCTAACAAATTTTGAGCAGCTTTCGGGCATGTTCAACGTCTAATAAGAGCACAATCAGTTGTAGGAAGTACTTTAAAGTGACATTTATTGAACATGTTTAAAATTTTTTCATGGACATAATTTTTATACCAAATGTCAATCAAATCATAAAATGTATGTTATTACAAAGGGATGAAAACTCAGGAGGTATGCCTGAAATTTAAATTTCAAGAATTAGAATTTGAGGGGCATTGTGAATTATGAAGCAAGTTGAAAAGCAATCCCCCGTGTAACGGGACTGTTTTTCTCAACAGGAAGTCAGTGCTGGTGCCCAGTTGCTGTGGATACTGTCACTGAATGAGGCCTGCGCCTCCACCACACGCTGCTGTCGCGGACCTGGGCTGAACGGCTGAGAGCCTGTCAGGAAGGTATCGTGACCGTCTGTTGTAGTCTGACTCTGGGGTGACAATACCGCAGTCTGACACTGGGGTAGGGGGGACCCAGCGCCGAGATAGGGTTAACAATGTAACCTAGAAGGTTTGGGGGGATGTGATAAGAAGGAAGTGAAAGGGTTGTGAGTGAGGATCACTGACTTTTCCTTTTTCATCCTAGCTTTATATTTGCTGTCAGTAGTTTGTTCTGTGAGACCTCTATTCCTAAATAAGATCATTTAAAGCAACTTTTCACCTGAGGGGAAAGGTAATATGAAGCTTCATTTGAATTTTATTTTTCCAGAAAGAGTATTTAAACAAAACTGATTGAACTAGTAGAACTATTTTATTGATGGTCTAAGTTTAAAACTATTTCAAGTACATGTTTTCATACTTTGTATTCTTCAGGCAATTATTATTTTCAAAACAGTGACTTAAATCTCACAAAACTGATGAAATGAACCTGTGTACACAATATCCATTTCACAGACAGAATAAAAAGAAAATGTTCAGTGACTTGCCTGGAAAACTACAGTAATTTAGTAATACACTGGCTCTCTCTTTGACTGTATTTTGAAAGCACAGCTATATTGAGATTTTAAGGAGTGGGATTTCATTCCATTACTCTAACTTAATAAACAGTTTCAACCATGGTTTATCTGCCATGGTTCATGGAAAACAGAAAAAGAAAATGAAGCAAACATATTAACCCCTTCTCCCAATGTCATCCCATTAGCTAGCGATTTTTGTTTTTAACTAACTTACTGTTAGCTAACCATCACATTCGCTGTATCTACATAATAAAACAAGTGGTTAAGTCACCTTGTTAGGTTGTTGCATAATTAAACAATTAGATGTTGACAGGGTTTATTCATGACCCCAGTTTACCTTCAGATGCTATACTCCAGTATTAGCTTTGACTTTCCCATTCTGTAAATGTCCATCATCTTTGAAATGGTAAACATGAGCTTAGTATGACTCAGCAATTCCACTGCCAATATATACCCAAAGAGAATGGAAAACCATACATCCACAAACAAATGCACATGAATATTCATAGCAGCGTAACAGCCAAAAAACTGGAAAGACCCTAAATGTCCATCAACTGATGAAAGCATCAGCAAATGTGGCACGTCCATACAATGGAAATGGACTTGGCCATAAAAAGGAATGAAGTGCTG
This sequence comes from Rhinolophus hipposideros, assembly GCF_964194185.1. Taxonomy (NCBI): domain Eukaryota; kingdom Metazoa; phylum Chordata; class Mammalia; order Chiroptera; family Rhinolophidae; genus Rhinolophus; species Rhinolophus hipposideros. The sequence continues at coordinate 8,487,716 of NC_138049.1, read as the reverse complement.
ATACTGCCCCATCATGGATGAACCTTGAAAACACTGTGCTAAGAGAAAAGAAGCGAGACACAGAAGGGCACATGTTGTATGATTTAGTTTACATGAAATGTCCAAAATCGGTAAATCATAGAGACAAAGAGGATTAGTGTTTGCCAGGGGCTGGCGGGAGGAGGTAAAGAGTGATTGCTAATGGTTATGGGTAATTTGGGGGTATGATCAAATGTTCTGAAATTAGATAGTGATGGTTGTACAATTCTGTAAATATACTAAAAAAAAAACAATGATCTGTATATTTAAAAGGATGAATTTTACGGTATGTGAGTTACATCTTAAGAATACTGTTATTTAAAAAAAAAGTCTCAACATGACTTATTTCTCACGTACCACTTCCAAATGAGTAAGAAAGGTGTATTATTTAGCTAAAGAGAATCTGAGAATCTTGATACTAAGGATTGCTAATATATATAATGGCTTAGAAAATAGTTTTATTTCACACTCTGATCAAGAATAGATTAGCTACTTTACCTGGGAAAAATTACAAGTATGGGTAGCTAAAGTCTGGAATTACTATAAGCTAGAATTTTTTTTAAAAAAAGAGAAATATTTGTTCTCAGCAATATGAAAATAAAAATTTACAAGGAACGGACCCATGGATGACAAATAGGTCTAACAAAGTTAACATGTAGACAAAAGTTTATACTGACATGTTTTTAAAAATATACAGCACATGGAAACCCAGAACAAAACCAGAATGTTTTATGTTCTAGTTCATTGTCTTATAGGTACCCTCCAAATGGCATTTTTATGGTACGAAGATGATGGCTATCCTTTTAGAAGCCATCAGTGCTCCTCTAGCATAAGCCACAAATAGTTACAGATGACAAAAGGCATTCTCTAGCCATAGCAGCTTGCCCTGTGTCACCATGGACAACACTGCAAAACATACTGGCACACATGGAATTTTTTTTAAATCCAAAGAATCCAGTCTAGTCCATTACTCACTGATCACCACTTCTGCTTGTGCTTTACAGAATATTCTGTTGCCTGCGACATCCTCCAGACGACGCTGGTGACACAGTGACTACATTTGTGTGATTGCTTAAAAAAAGAGAACACCAAGTTTCTTGCACTGTGTTCACATATGAAAAATGGAAGACAACTGTCAGTTTTCAAGGTCTTTGGCTAAAGCTTCACGGATGAACTGTAAGGTACGCTGATACAAAAAAGCATCCTTTTTCTTTGGCTTACAAATGTTCAAATGGTTAACGTCCACAGGAATTAGATCTCCAATGCCTAAATCTGAAGAAAACAAAAATATCAAGTAAGTCTAAAAATGTACGCTTCCCCAACTCCCCCAAATCCTGAAAGAGGCCAAATGGTTGTTCTAAATGATGTTTGGTCGTGATAAGGAACTCGCAAGCCATAAACGTGAAATGTGACAGATCGCACCAGAATGGAGTCTCAGTAGGTATAATTTCCACTTGCATAAATTCTTCCTGTGTGTCCTGGCCTGCTTCCTAATTTAATAGTGAACAGAGCCTAAGCATGATCATCTCCAAAACCTCGACACAGTTGCAAGTTATTCCTAAACTATTCCACACTTCTTTTTCTAGAGTTTTATTACCAACTTGATAAAGCACTCCCTTGTCCTGATAGAGAATGAATGTCTCACACAGGATCTGTTCTGTACCCAACCCGCCATGATCACCCACTCGGGGGAGCTGGGGATACAGTGTCTCCAGCTTTGGTTGAGCCTAACAAAGCCCAGCCAGATGGAAGTGACAAGAGGTTAGTTCTGTGAGGAAGGCAGGTGGTGGTTAGGGAGAAGACAAGCCTCCTGGGGACACAGAAGGTGTAGACAGAATTATGCCAAGATGACGTCACTACGAAAAGCTGGTCCACAATATTAGCTTTGCTTTTGCTTTAAGCTTCCAAAGTCCTTTTTGTAAACACCCAGCCACTTTTCCCTGACCTTTAGGTTCTTCATCTGCTAAACAGGAACCCCTCACCCGATGGCACAGCGCTTTAGGCTCCACTACCGAGTGTTAAGTCTTTTGCAGTTTAGTTAGGACAAAACCTACTATGAAAACCAAAGAACCACCTGGCAGGTGCCCCAGGCACACACTGTCCCTGGTTGGAAGGAGCCCTGCGTATGGCCCAGTGCTACCAGGACAGCGCCTACCCAGCCTCAGAGCTGATCAGAAAAGGGTCTGACAAGCACGCTGAGGAGTTCCAGGGAGTGAAAGGTGAGGGTTATCTACTAGGCACAGTCATAAAGGAGGTGATAAAACGAACTAAGATTGGGACCCCCCCAAGAGCGTGTGACACATCACAGAACACTAAAGTAGCAGGTATGGGTCACCTTCCTCCACTTCAGGATTATAAACAGGTTGTACTTTTAACACTAGTTTTCTTCCACTGAAATCTTTGTTGCTTGAATATTCCTCGCGGAGCTTCCATTTACTTACTAAAGCTTCCACACCTTCAGCTGAGTTTTTTAAAGGGTTCTGAATGCAGCGCTCAGTCTTTTAAATGAAATGCCGCTTTCAGTCTAGCTGACAGAAGGGCTTTGGATTCTTACCTTAATGCAACCCAGCTCACTGCTGCTGGCTAATTGAGAGTTAGTCAATTAACTTTTACCATCTAATCAGTCAAATGAAGGAAGGGAAGGGGTAATACCAAGGTTATACCTTTGCAGAGGAATCTTAATCTATGGCTGAAAGAGAGTAGTCTTATGACGATTCTAATTCCGTCTCCTAAAACTGAGAAACTGAGTATCAAAGTTGACGTTTATGATTAAATGCTAAGACCACCAACTAGACATCTAATGGCCAACAAATTTCAAAAGACTGATTACCTGCTGATTCCACAGGTACCACATGGAGTTTGATCATGCTGCCAATGTAGGTTGGCAGTGTTTCTACAAAACTCAGCACCTGGAAGTTTTTGTCTCTAGCAAACTTCACAAAGTCATCCTGTAGTGTTTTAAGTGCAGGAGAATCTGTAAAATTATAGAGAACAAGATGGTGACAAGTTCAGTTTACCCAATTCCTAAGAAAATGCATTCACCTTCCACATTTAGAGAGGAAGTTAGGGTCCTGATTCAAGAGCGGATTGTTTTTTTTCTTCTCTCCTTCCTAAGAAGCCCATGAGATGAGAGTAAAAGGCTAAAAGCAAGCCAGACCTGAGCAGCCAGTGTCAAGAGGAGAGCTTTCCCATGTCATCAGCCAATAGGAAGCAGTCCCCAGGACAGCTTGGTGTGGGGGACTCAGGGACTCCCCAGTGTGCTGGCAGGTACCCCACACCCACTGAACAGCACAGCCCCCATAACAAAGCCTATCTGTAAAACAGTGCCCATCCCTTTCTGGCCCCCAGCCTCAAATATGAAAGGGCAACCAAAAAGCACTGGGTATTAGAGGAAACCTGCAACCAAAAAGACACAGACCCGAGGAGCAAACAGAAAACCTAAGCACAGAAGAAAGAAAATGCAGTGAAGAAACAGAGAGGAACTTTAAAAATCCTCTAACTAGTATCTTTAGAATGATTTCAAAAGACAATGGGTCAAAGAAGAAAGAATTAAATTTGACTGCAAAAAAATAAAATTCAACAAAGGTTTAGAAGCTAAAGCAGAATAAAGAGAAAACATAAGCAAAAAGACAACTGATATATTACGGTTCAAGCCAGAGGCTCCAAATTCTGATTAACAGGAATTCCAGAAAAAGAAGAAATGCTTATTAATCAAATATATAGTGCTTTATAGTTAATATGCTGCATATCTTAAAAGCTTGTATATATTTATGCAGCTGATGATTTTCCAAACTCATGGGAAAAAATTATTGGCAATTTGGAAGAATACTTAAAGCAAAACATACAACTTTAAAAATTTTACATATTTAAGATGGTACTGAACTTATATTTGAGTAAATGATGGCTTAAGAACAAAGGGGGAAGGTATAAAGAAAAAACAGGCCCAAACTAAAAAATAGCGATATTTCCACAATAGCCTAAACACAGTTCATGTTCCAATAATGAGATTATGCAGTTAAGTCAGAAACTGTCTTTTTGTTTCTAGCTAATGTTACTACAACCCCAGTTTCCTTGACAACAGAAGTCTTACCCTTGCTGAGCTCTTTGACTTCCAAAGAGGGAAAGAGCAGATAGCGAACGCTAACTGAGTACTCTGCCAGGTGGGACCCGTGATGGGGCACGCTATAAAACAGGATCCCTCTGGTGTTGTTTATAACACTGCTCATCTCTGGCCTTTGAGAGGCTTCCAGCAGCATCTTTTTGACAAGGAGACCTACCCACCAAGAAGAAAGAAAAATAATGCATAAGCTATTTTATTTCCTTTCCCTCCACTAGTCTTAAACAAACAACAAAAAAAGGCAAAACAAGAAAGAGATGCGTTCTTTAAAAAAAATATGTAAACAGTAATTCTCTGGAGCCCAATCAATGGGCCTTAAAATACTAACACTCGGGAGTATGTACTCCTGACTGTCTAGATCAGAATCTTCCCTACAGACAAGTACGATTCCACAAACCCATTCGTAAGGCAGATCCTGTATCACAGGACGCACTGGCCCACAGAAGGAGTATCAGCACTGCTACATTGTGTCCACCAGGGAAGCGAATGTGCAGCAGCCATGATGACCACTCCGTAGGCTGTACAAATAGTCATAAAACACTGTCCCATAAAGTTTATCCACCGTGGAAAACAAAGCTTCTATGATTGGAAAATGCACCTAGAAAGGCATCTTCTCTTTTGTCTCCCCACACCGGGCTAGGAGCCAGTAGAGAAACACAAAGGTCACACAGATGATGACACTGGATCTCAAAGGACACAAAAGGTGACATCTACCTTTCACTCAACAATCCTGAGCTTTTCATCAGATGAACGAGGCGGAGGCTGCAGAAAGGGCCTCTGCAAAGTGGGTGGTCAATATTGAGAACTGGCTTGGGGAGAGGGCTGGGAGAAGCATGTGCTGCTTAGCAAGCAAGACCAGGAGCTGCAGAGCAGACACGTGTGGGGTTGGGGCTGTGGGCACTGGGCACTAAGGGACTGTGATGTGTGGGGTGCAGGGAAGAAAGGGGAGCCCTGGGACCAGCCAGGAATGCTGAGGGACAGTGACACGTCAGGCTTGTATAAATAAAGCACCGACTGCTTCTGCTGTTTATTCATTATCACTACATGAAAGCATTAAGTTGTCAAACTCATATCCCTTTTATATGGTTTGTTACTAGTTGTCTCCTGGAAAAAGAAATAGTATGGAATGAGAGTAGCAATTTAAAACTCCTAGCCATAGCCAAAAACCAATTAATTTAGGGGGGAAAGGGGCCACTATGAAGTAAAACAGAGCGCAGCAGTAACTTACTTACCTCCCATGCTGTGTGATACCCAAATCACTGGTCTATCCCCAACACCCGCAGCTCTGAGCTTCTGAAGAAGTTCGTTGCTCCTGAATGCGATGGACTTTCTGAACAAAAGGAAAACAGCAAGCATGACATTTGACGCCCCCACCAAATTTTGCTATGTAATTTTTAAGGCAAGAACTATTGTTCATTGGACCAATGCTATATTTGAGTCAGGAATACCCCTAATTCTCTCTGCTCGATTTCTGCAATTGCTCGTTTCGTATTTCTAACAGTCACACTGGTGTAATGGGGAATATCTAAGCCCAGAACAAGCCATTCATTTAGTAAACAAGCACTGTTTGAGCTTCCAATATGCATCTGGCAATTTTCACAGGTCAAACGTGGGTCTCACACCAACTGCTTCCACCAGTAGGACGTATGTCCTTCCTCATTACGTGGCCTGACAGTAAGACCACATCTTTCCTGTGAGTCCACAGACATCCAGTCAACTGTCACTGCTACTGAGTCGTCGTTTGCATTTATGCTGCAAACATTAAGCATTCGATAATTTTGGTTTGTTACTTAGAAATACCAGAAAGCTATCAGAATCAGAATTCAACCAAGTATTTTCAAAACTAAAAGGGAACTTCAAAACTATCTGGTCTGGTAGTTTCACTGTTTATCTGTAGAATCCTTTCTTCAAAATAAACGTTTATGAGAGCTCCTCTGGGTGAAATGGGGAAGGAGCCCTGGGGTCTTGTATACTGGCCCTCAGCACCCTTCCTCTGGTACCTAGTGGGGCCATTCAAACACCCCCACTGATTCAGGCTAATTCTCTCAAGTGTAGAAAAGCTTTCCTGACCAGTTAAATGGCTTGTCTAATATCGCACAAAGGTAGAACTCGCTACAGGCTAGGTCCTCAGCTCCTTCCTGTACATACAATTGGCACACGTGACATACAAGTGACATACGAGCCTATATTGCTTAGCACCTTTTTCTTTCTTTCCTTTAGCCAGTATGACCGTGAACACAAAAGCCAAAAGCATCACGTTCACAGCCAGGATGCAAGGAGATTCTGCTGGAGAATCCGTGCCCTGTACTATTAGGACAGTGTGAAGTGAATCTCATTAGGAGCCCAACAGTGACACTCTGTCTAAGCCCTGTACAATTCCAGTAATTTACTTATAGCTAACTCCTTCTAAAAGGAAGAGAAAAAAGGTTAGTTCTTCAAAGGAAAATTCTGTCTGTGGCATCAAAAGATAAAACTCCCCTTCACCCCAGGGGGCCCTTGCCAAGCTCCCCATTACCTTTCCGAGGGGCACCTTGCTCTCCACTCACTAAGGCTGGTGTCATACTCCACAGATATAATTCGGAGAGCAGGACAGTCTCTTGCTAACCACGTCTGCGTAAAATATAAGGTACAAAAGAACATATATGAACTCCCGGTGCCTCCATTATCTCCTAGTAATTGAAATTCACAACTAAAGGACTCTGGCAATATTGACGACTAAAGGTCGCATTGGAATGAAGGATAAAGGTTACTAGAAAAACAATTCCAGCATTTTATCTTTTTATGTTCCTGGTCACAAGGTGGTATCAATTTTTTTAGCACAAGACCAATGCAGGTTTCAAGAGCATATTCTCAATTTTAATCTCCCATGGCCACAAGCAAGGCCTGTTTTGGGAGTCTAGGGAAAACTGGCTTTCTGCAAGTATTTAACAGAAAGCTATGATCTCAGGAAAGACTGTAGTGTGACGGTTAGAGATTCGACCTGAGAACTGAGACACTAATTACAGTCGAGTTCTGTCTCTGGTCCTGGGGTCTCTTCATCTCCATACTTCAGTGCCACCAGACTGCAAACAGTTCTTTCTGCTTGATAAGCCTTTGTGAAGGTAAACAAGCAGCAGTGGGACAAAGTCCTGGAAACTATTCACAGTTATCGCAGCAGCAATTTTCACCGATGAATTCAGCCCTGCATTAAGGCTCTCTGGCAGAAATAATGTTAAAGAAATCCAAAGTAGAACTACTTCTTCAAAGTCTTCCTATTTTTATAATAAAATAACAGAACTAGCCAACTATTATGAATATATTATTTGTTGTGTTTTTAATGAAAGTGAATGATTACTGGCCTTTGCCTGTTTTTTACTTATTGGAATATTTTTATACGCACTCTATAATTTTTATATGTATTCTACATTACACAACACAGGGTGACAAGTCCAGCTGTTCATGTAACATACCACAGTGTCACTAAGGGAAAGAAAACTGCACGGAAAAAGAATTCCAATGGAAAAAGCAAACTAAGCACATCACAGTAAGGGCCCCCACAGCCAGTGACACTACAATGTGTTGTGAGCAAGGTGGCCGACCGGACCTGGCAGTGTGCTTACCTTGGGCCAACATGTTGTGTACCTGGTTTCATCCTCTGAAACCTTTTCAGTTAAAACCTGGTCACTGTCCTGCTGGCGCCATGTTTTGAACGCCGCCCCCATGAGGCCGTGGATAAAAAGGACATCTGCTTTAATGGGCTGACTAATAGGGGAGAGAGTTTTAAAAAGAGGCAAAATACACATTATTGTTTTGGTAAGAATCTACATAGCACTCTCTGTGTGGGGTTTACATGACATAAAATAACAATGATGGAAGCTTTATAAGCACAAGTTTGCTGAAGCACCCTCTAAGGAACTCTGGTGAAGACACGCACAGAGTGTGCTCTCTATAGAAATGGAGACATACTTAGCCAGGCAACCCAACCAAAATCAACTTCAGCGACTCTGGTGATCAGGAAGTGACAGCTGTTATATTACCCTCCAAAGAATTCCAATGAGAATATCCCACAAATCACTAGAAGTATTTAAAAAGTTAAGTAAAAATATGCTAGTGTGGTTTCAAAGTCAGCATGCATGAAAGAGATTTTCAAAAATTTATCAAGGATATTGTTTATCAGAAATACAGCAAATTGGGAATGCAGACTGGTGCAGCCGCTATGGAAGGCAGTGTGGAGGTCCCTCAAAAAATTAAGAAGAGCATTAACCACATGATCCAGCAATCCCTCTCCTGGATATCTACCCAAAAAAATCTGAAACTATTGATCCATAAAGATATATGTGCACCAATGTTCATTGCAGCTTTGTTTACGGTGGCCAAGACATGGAAACAACCAAACTGTCCTTCGATAGATGAATGGATAAAGAAGTTGTGGTACATATACACAATGGAATACTATTCGGCGGTAAGAAAAGATGATATAGGAACATTTGTGAGAACATGGATGGATCTTGAGAGTATAATGCTAAGCGAAATACAAGTCAGGAAAAGTAGAGAACCATATGACTTCACTGATATGTGGTATATAAAACTGAAAACAAAAGAACAAGACAAACAAATGAAGAAACAAAAACTCACAGACACAGACAATAGTTTAGTGGTTAACAGAGGGTGGGGGACAGTGGTAGATGAGGGTAAAGGGGAGCAAATATATGGTGATAGAAGGAGAACTGACCCTGGGTGGTGAAGAACACAACGTGATATATAGATGATACATTACAGAATTCTACACCTGAAATCTACGTAACTTTACTAACAATTGTCTCCCCAATAAACTTTAATTTAAAAAAAATATACAGCAAATGACATTTTAAAGTAACATTGTTTCTCTGGATATGATGTTTAAAAAATATATTACTTGCAGTATGTTACTTGCAGCTACTTAGAGTATACACACAATTATGCAACACATATAAAATGTCATTTTATTTACAAATTGGAATTAACCAGACAATCTATTTTTCAAATTAAAAGTTTTTGCTATTTTCTGAGGTATTCTTTTAAAGTGCCCGACAAAAATCCAAGAAATATGTGACTTTTTCATCGTGGTCCTTTCTGTATTTATCGTTTCAATAATGACACAACTGGAAAAAGTGACCGGAAGTAACCTTACAAAGGCAATGAGTCAAATTTAATAAAACTTATCATTCCAGTGCCTGCATTTATTCCCGACATAAACTTTCTCCAGTCCCTTGATGTCTAGGCCCAGGCTAATTTGGTTGCCTTCATATATTAACGTCCTATTATCTCTTCCCATCCAAACCGACCTCTACAATCCAAATCAGTTACTGAGTGAGATGTACGTGAAAAATGCTAGGAAACAAAGAAATATGCATACAAATTTTAAGTGCAACATGTAATAAAAGGTGACTGCAACCTTACTTAACGTAGCGCTTGGTGTCAAAAACCCTGATAATTCAGCTAGATCTCTGAATTTTTGTGACAGTCTGCAACTCTGAGGTTATTACGGACAAACTGTTTCAGTACATACAGTATACGACTTACCTGTAAGGTATTTCACCTACCTAGATTATGCAGAAATAGACTAAACGCTGAGCCCTTGAGGCCTTGTGTCCCCACGGGCACAGAGCAGCCATCCTGCTCTCTTACCTTGTGCGGTGCTGGGGGTGGAGCACGTACACACCATCCTGGTACTTTTCTGGCACAGTCTCACGGTCTAGATTAGCCAGGGCCCTGGCGGCGTGCGAGGCCTCCATGATATCGGGAGACTTCACTGCTTCTGCCAGTATGGAAACCCAGCCTGGTGACAAGAACAGACCTCCTAAATGTGGCACTCATCCGTCTCGGGCTGTTGAGAGGTTTCAGACCGAAAATGAGGGGAGGAAGGCAAACCTCAGCATCTGTCTGCAGAAAGGCCCAACCACGCCACTTCCATGCTTCCCTCCGGTCCTCTGGGCCCCACGGCACACCACCACTAGGCCCCCAGCCGGTGCCCCTTAGGGGCCTCCAGGAATGGTTCCAAAGCCATTTTCTTAATTTACAGAGTCTGACAAAAGTTGCAGTTACTAGACATGAGGTCATAAACAGTAAGAAGAATCATGATATTTTGCTTTTTGCAAGAATTATTAAACTCACTGAGTTAATACTAGTATTTCATATTGATTGGCAGTCGTATTAGCAGCCTTTGTGAAGAAATTCTTTCTTAATAATGAGCTTGCTTGATAAGACAAAAATCTTGTAAAACCTGAGGTTCAGGAAGGAAAACCTTCTTTAAAGGGAGACAAAGCAGTACTATGTGCAATGCGATTTCATTTATTTTTTTAATGTTTTTATTTAAATAAATGTATTACTGGACGTATGTAGTATGAGCGTGCATACACACACGTGTCAAAAGAAGCAACAAATAGTCATTACCTCTCAGGAGGGAGTTGGGATTGGTGGCTTTAGCTCTTTCGCTGCATGTATGTTCTCTGAAGTATTAATGAGAATCTATTCATGTATTACTTACATAATTTAAAATTGAGACTTGGGCTCAAATTTCTGCCCTCCACTTACTTACCGTGGAACCTCAGTTGAGTGGGTTGGGGAAAAGTTCTAATAGAGTAATCCATATAAAACCTGCCTTGTACCAAGCCAGCAGGTGTTCCACAGACGGAAGCTGTCCCCGTGTTCTCCTCCCACTCTTTGTGGGTAAGTGTTGAGAATCATTGCAATATAGAAAGCCAGTATTTAATAATCCAAAAGAACTTTCAAACCTAATAATTCTTTTAACAATATTCAAATTTGTAATATCAGAAAATTCCTCTTCAAAATGTGTTAAAGAATGCTTTATAATAATAAAATGTTTTAAAATTCTACCTACAGAGATATACAAGTATGTTATTGGTATGTACAAAAATATGGCTCTATTTTTAATGGAGTCACCAGATTCCAAGAAAAAAAGGAAAGCATGGCACTAGCCATTTTTATGGCATTTTTTAGTTGACAAAAGTATTTTCACAATGCCTGAGATGCTTCTTCACCTTTTATAAAACATCAAATGCCCCTTGGAAAACTTGTGTCTTTCTTTAATATTTAGTGCTTTTAAATTTCATAACATCTGAATATATGTTAATTGTAAAAACAAACAGCATTTAATAATGGAAGTCCCACTTTATCACTACCACATTCCCCATTCTATTTATAGCCTCAGCAGTAACCACAGTTAGAAGTTTGGTGGACACTCTTCCAAACCTTTTTAAAACTTCAGCCATATACCTATGTTTCTGCACACATGTACTGTGTCGCTTGATACGGAATCACATGTACTCTTCCTACTGCCCTGTGACGTGAGTCTTGGAATGCTCTCCTCACACACTGGCATCACACAGTTTGAGGGACCGCTGGTTATTCAATCAGTTCCTACTAGCAGAGATTCAGCTTGTTTCCAATTTTTCTATACTATAAATAGTCCAATAAACATTTTTATACACAGATCTTTAAGGACACCCATGGTAGAAGAGATTCCTCACAGTATTATTACTAGTCAAATGGTATATACTTTATTTTAACAGACACTACTAAGTAAGTGCCTGTCAAAAAAACGGAATCACTATACACTCCCATCAGCGATGTATGAGAGGGCTAGTTTTCACACACCTTTACCAATAGTGGATAGTATCTATATCTTTTTAACTTTTGTAAATCTGAAAGGCAAGAAGTTACAGATCTGATGCTATTAAGACTCATACAGTTATGTGTGTGTGTGTGTGTGTGTGTGTGTGTGTGTGTATATACACACAGGATGCCTAAGGCAAAAAACAAGGTAAGGCAGCAAAATTCAAACTGAAGTATTCAGAAGTAATGGGAGCTGAGCAGAAGGAAGTATTGCTAACTCTTCTAAATGGTTAGCTATAAGATGGAGGAGAGGAAGAGAAGGAGAGGGTGGAAATTCGGGGGAATGTAGTAGCAAGACTCCAGGTCTTGGTTTTTCGTATCTCCTCTAGTTTGTGTTGACCAAAAGGTTCCAGCTGAGACGGAGCAGCTGACCACAGACTAGGAAAGGGTAGCAATCCCACAAACAGTAAAGGGAGACAGTATCCACGCATAGCTGGAGGTCTTATAAGAGGTGTCCCTTTTCCTGTCATCGAGAGGAGAAAAGGAGAGGACACGTTTTTTTGGCAGTGGGCAATGGAGGGAACATTTCTTTGAGGGTTTTAATTGGTTCACTGAAATGGGAAGAAAGGTCACCTGCTAGGATGGAAGGAAGCAAATTGTGGAAGGTTTGAGGACAGTTTAAAATAGTCACTGGTTTTAAAGTAGTGAGAAGGTTTAAAATAGTCATTGCTAGAACGTTAAGGCATGTTGACTGGAGAAATATGATGGCTGAGCAATCCTTTCATATGCTGATCTTATCAATCTGCAATGTTTCCATCCTCAGCCACAGAAGTAGCAGGTAAGGTTTTATCCAGTGTTAGGGTCTCAATCAAGGGTGTGTTAAAAGGATAAAAGAGAAAGGGAGTTCTAGGCACTGGCAAAAATGTTCTTCAAATGATGGAACATGCTCGTACGCTGAATCAGGAGGGAAGTAAAGAATAAAGAGGACTGAGGGGAGAAAATAAAGGGGTCAGCGGATGGCAGATTCCGGCAGAGGAAACCAGTCACTGGGGAGTAGATGCAAAAACCAGTTTGACCGAGAGGGGCATGTTCTCAGAGAGAAGAATTACTGATTTTTCAGGTGAGTGGTTTCAGCAAACGACTAGCCCCGAGGTATGGCACGTGGTGAGGAGCACGGAAGGACAGCAGTGCGGGGAGAAACTCAGGAGCTGAGAGTCCACGTGGTTTAGGAGACTGTCCAGAAGGGACTGAAATCGCCCAGGAGGACTGAGGATTTGGGGTAGAGTCAGGTTTCTGTTAAAGGAAAAGTGACTTTTTAAAAATAAAATACTGATTTTTATCAATTACCTACTACTTCTTTGGTGAAAATGAAGATAGAAACCATCCAAAGTAAAGCACGGAGAAAAAAAAATTTTGGAAAGAAGTGAACAGAGTCTCAATGACTTGTGGAACAGAATCAATGATCTAATAAACACAACAAGTCCCGGAAGGAGAGAAGAGAGAAAGGGACAGAAAAAACATTTGAAGATATACTTACTGACTAGGAAGTTTCCAAATTTGATCAAAATCATCGACCTACAGACTCAGTCAGCTCAGTGGACCCTGAGCAGAATTTATATTCCCAGGTACTTACTTCATAGTCAAACTGCTGAACACTAAACATAAAAATCTTTTTAAAAGCCAAAGAGAAAAAGACATTCGACACAGGAGAACAAAAGTGGGAATAAGGAGCGGCTTCTCAGCACACACGGGACACCAGGAGTGGAATGACATTTTTAAAGTGTTGACAACACACTGTCAACAAAGAATTCTTTATCAGTGGAAAATATCTTTCCCGGAATAATAAACTAAAGGTGAAATGAAGGCATTTTCAGAAAATGGAAGGTGAGAGAATTTGTTGCCTTTAGGCTCAAGGGAAATGACATCAGATGTAACTTTAGATATACAGAAAAGAAGGAAGAGTACTGGATGTTATAAATATGTAAATAAAAAAGATAGTAAATATCACCTCATTTTACACAAAAATAACTATTGCGAAGTCTATAACATAAAATATAAAAATACCACAAAGGATGGCAGGAGGTGTAAACTGAATTATATTATTGTAAGAATCTCATATTATACCGGGGATGCCCAAAAAATACACACACATGACCTGTATTCATCTTTTGTTATCAGTATATATTGACTATAACTTTAATACAGTTTTTTCTTTTCTTAAAATGTGTATATATTTTTCTGGCACCCTCTGTATATGAAGTGGTATAAAACTAATTCAAGATAGACTGATAAGTCAAGGACACAACCATTAAAAAAATGCTAAAAATATAAAAAGCCAAAAGAAGAGAAAGAATAGAACGTAAAACATATTCAAGTAACCCAAAAAAAGCCAGGAAAGGAGAAAAAAAAAGGAAAACAATCAGAATGAGCAAACAGAAAGCAAGAGCAAGATGACACATACAACTGAACAATATCAATAATTACATTAGAGGTAAAGAGATGAAACAGTACAATTAAAAGGGAAACATAATCAAACTGCATTAAAAAAAAATCCAACGATATGCTGTCAATAAAAGATGTTTTTTTAAAGTCAGAAAAATGAAACCAAAAGAAGAAGGCAAAAAGATAAAAGATATGCAACACAAATAGCAAGCGTAAGAAACAGCCAATGTGGCTATTTCAATACCAAAGCGGACTTAAAGGAAAGAAGTACTGCCAGTGATAGATAGAGACATTACCTAATAATACAAACTAAACAATTCACCAGGAAGAAAAATCTGACAGAACTAAAGGGAGAAACAGACAAATCCACAATCACAGCTGAAGAATTTAATTAACACATCTCTCAGTAATTCATAGAACTAGACAAAACTCAGTAAGAACTAGAGAAGATTTGAACAATATCATCAACCAACTTGGTTTAATTGTTATGTATAGATCACTTCACCCAACAACTACAGAATACTTATTCTTTTCAAGTACACATAGAACATTATGATCTGTCACCAAGACAGCCCATAACTAAGAGAGCCCATCAACTAAGTCTCAGTCAATTTCCAAAGACTAAAATCTTATAGGGTATGTTCTCTGAAGACACGGAATATTAAATTAGAAATCAGAGACATATGATGTCTAGAAAACCTTTAATATTTGTAAATTACAGAACACACTTTTAAATAACTCATGAGACAAAAAAGAAATCACAACGGAAATTAGAAAATATTTCAAACTGAAGAAGGATAAAAAAAAACAATATAGCCCAAACTTGAGGAATGTATCTAAAGCAGAATGGAGGAAATTTACAGCTTTAAATACCTATATTAGAAATTTGTAGCAATTTTAAAACATGTCTTCACATTCCTTGATTCTGTTTTCCTCAAGTGATGAGGCTGAACTCCTCTATATCTCTTCTTGAATATGGGCTAGCCCTAGTGCCTACCGTGTTTCCCCGAAAATAAGACCTAGCTGGACAATCAGCTCTAATGTGTCTTTTAGAGCAAAAATTAATATAAGACCTGGTCTTATTTTACTATAAGATCTGGTATAATATAATATAATATAATATAATATAATATAATATAATATAATATAATATAATATAATATACCAGGTCATATTAATTTTTGCTCCAACAGACACATTAGAGCTGACTGGCTGACCAGGTCTTATTTTCAGGAAAACACAGTAGCTTCTAATCGATGGATTGAGGCAGAAGTTACCTTCAAGACTAGATTACAAAAGGCAAGAGTTTAAACCTGGCTTTCCCTCAGGACTTTTGCCCTAGGGCCCAGCCATCATGCTTCCTTAAAGCCACAGGAAAGGAGCATGGGGAAAGGAGCCGATGGCCCCAGCCACTCCCCCGACCAGCTCCCACCTGATAGCAGTACCAATGTGCAAGCCCTTTGAGCAAGCGATCTTCTTTTTTCATTCTAATTGCTTTTTTTTATTTTTTATTAGTTTCAGGTGTACAAAACAATGTAAGAGACATTTACCCTCCTCACAAAGGGATAACCCCCCTCCCCCAATCTACTACCCCTCTGACATCATATATGCTGTTACAATTCCACTGACTCTATTCCCTTGGCTGTACTCCCGTGACTATAAATATATATACATATATATTTAATTACAGTTATTCAGCTTCAGGTGTACACTGCAATGGTCAGGCAGCTACACCGTCCATGAAGTGGTCTCCCTAATAACACAAGTGCCCATCTGACACCCTACAAAATCTTTACAACATTATTGATTATATTCCCCCAACTGTCTTTCGTACCCCAGTGGCAATATTGTGCCCACTAATTTGTACTTTTTAATCCCTTTACCTTCTCCCCCATCTCCAAAACCCTCCCATCTAGCCACCATCTTGAAAGTGTATCCTCTGTCTCACTGCTGAACTGACCCAACTGACGCTGCACAGAGCAGACAGAAGCCTTCGCTCTTCAACC
Organism: Rhinolophus hipposideros; assembly: GCF_964194185.1. Taxonomy (NCBI): domain Eukaryota; kingdom Metazoa; phylum Chordata; class Mammalia; order Chiroptera; family Rhinolophidae; genus Rhinolophus; species Rhinolophus hipposideros. The sequence continues at coordinate 8,471,540 of NC_138049.1, read as the reverse complement.
TTGTCCTAATTTCAGATTCACAAGAAAAATACATGACTTGTTTTAACCAGAGTTTGGGGGTAGTCTGATACATAGCAATATGTAATTGAAACAAGAAAAAAAGTTAAAATCAGTGATCTAAGTTTCCACCTTAAGAATCTATAAAAAGAGGAACAAATAAAACCCACAGCAAATAGTTCTTTATAAAAAAAGTTTGCTGACCCCTCTTCTGCTGATAAAAAGACACTTAAATATAATTCACAATTTCTAATATATGTACATTTATGACACATACGTATACAATTTACCCTTGGACGAGGAGGTCAGGGGTGCTGACCACCCCCTACGCAGTTGAAAATCCACATATAACTTTTGACTCCCCCAAAACTTAAGCTGTCCCTCAGTACCCGTGGAGACTTGGTTCCAGGACCCCTGCGGATACCCAAATCCACGGATGCCCCAGTCCCCTGCATAAAATGGCGTAGTTCAATCATACAGTTGGCCCTCCGCATCCACGGACTCCCCACCACAGATCGAAACACTATAGTGGTTATTGCAAACCATCCGCATAGAAGTGGACCAGTTCAAATCCATGTTGTTCAAGGGTCAGCTGTACATGTGCGCAGATGTGTGTGCATGTATGTGCGTGTATGTGCAGCCTTTCCCATTGGAAAGGCCAAGCACAAAGACACCCCAGGACCAATAAGCACACAAAGTACCCAGATCTTGGTGTCTAATAATCATTCGTATCAAAGACATCACCAATGAGATGGTCCCCGGCAAACACTGCTCTCCCGTGGCTGTCCACACCCTGATTATCTTGGGTGAGGATGACCCACACATCTCAAGCAATTCCCTGCCTCGACTGAAATGACACGCCCTAAGGATCCATAACTAACTTTAAGCAAACTCTTCAGTCTACTGAAAAATGAATGTGTCATGAATGGGTGGAGGTAGGAGAACAAAGGACTGGATCGAAAATACTCAACATGTAAAGTTGTTACCTGAGCGAACTATAGTAGAATGAAGGTGTTCATTTAAAGCCATATTTCCAACGACACGCATTACACTTCTCTGGACTTTAGGGCAGTCCTTGTAAAGTTGGTACAGCCTCTGAAGTAGTTGCAAGCCTCCATTTGCTTCAATTTTATCACAGTGTGTGGGTATCTAGCACAATAAATTAATGAAAACTCACTTTATGTTGTACAAATTCACTAACCAGGTAACACAGCATGATGATGGGGCAGCTAGTGGCTCCTGCTCAAGGACAGAGACCCAGAGAAACCACCCAAAACTCTCAGCTGATTTAAATACATATACAAACCCCTATCTACATGGGAAGTGCTTCAAAATCACTGAAAAAAAATAAGTCATATCTCACCAGGACTTCTGAAATTTTTATTCTTATTCTGTTTAGCTCTTGGTCAGATATAAACTGACAATGTCATTATTACAGAATTGTTTCAATTTATAGTGATCCTTTGATGCACTTAAAATTACCTCAAAATGGCTCTCTACCCTTGAGACACCTGCCACCTGGTAACAGGAAATACCCCGTGAGAGTGGCAGACTGTGCCTCTGCAAACAGGAACTCCCACACAGAGGTAAGCAACATCTGCCTCACACAAGCCCACAGCTATGGGGCTGGCCTACACTTGGGAGGCGGAAAATTCTTTAAAGAGAAAGATCAAGTAAAAAGAAAATGGGATATGAATTTTTAATGGAGAAAAAGATAAAAAGAAGCCAAAGGAAATATATGTCCTAAGGTTAGGTGACAGAATTGACCCACAAGTAATTACAGTTGGCCAAGGGCACCAGCGTGGTCTTGCCTCTTCCTATCACTAGTTTTACTCACTAGCATGACACCATGTCACGTATATGCAACAATCATCATTTTCTGAATTTTTATTAAATCTTATCCCATTTTACATGTATTTAAAAGTATGCGTTTTAGACATATGAGGTCTGCCTATTAAGTTCACAAACTCATCCTAGAAAAAGTGCTGCATATCTCATTGCTGAATGTCACTAAAGTCTCCTTCGAAGCACTCCCCTTCGGAAGCTATGCACTGACACCAGCGCCTCGTCCACCCTTCAAAGCAATTTTGGAACTCTTTCTGGAATGGTTATCAGAGCTGTTGTCATGTTACCCTTGATGTCCTGAATGTCATCAAAATGTCTTCCTCTCAGTATTTCTGTTATCTTCGAGTAAAGAAGTCACTGGGGGCCAGATCAGGTGAGTAGGGAGGGAGTTCCAATACAGTTATTTGTTTACTGGCTAAAAACTCCCTCACAGACAGTGCTGTGTGAGCTGGTGCATTGTCGTGATGCAAGAGCCATGAATTGTTGACGAAAAGTTCAGGTTGCCTAAGTTTTTCATGCAGCCTTTTCAGCACTTCATATAGTAAACTTGGTTAACTGTCCAGTTGGTACAAATTCCCTCTGATGAATAATCCCTCTGATATCAAAAAAGGTTAGTGACATCGCTGCAACAAGTTTGCAAACTTAACTGTCAGAGCTCATACATCAGCTGAGATAAGTAGTAACTTGAGAGGCTTCCGGAAAAGTAACTATTATGTTCCATGCACTGGACTTTCTACTGAAGATGCATCTACTGTTTCAGCAACTAGTCGTTAAATCACAAACTCCCGTTCCCTTCTGTTGTCCAACACTAAAGACTAACTGCTTTGTGCCCAATTCCTAATTCACAGGTGGGAACTAAGATGACCGAAAGCACCGAGCTTTTGAGTGCTTTCTCACGCTGTGAGATGATCACTGACAGCAGCTGCATCAGGGACGCCTGCCACAAGCACAATTCCTACACACCACCCACGTCCAGGGCATTCAAATCGCTGAAGGTGAGCAGGAAATGCACATTTTTAATGTGCTTCCTGAATTATTTTTATGCACTAATGCTTGAGCACCACAAAGTTTGTTACCTTTTTCTTTTTAAAATCAAACTATGATCATGATAGAAAACTTGCCATAATACCAAGTTTAAAAATCATTGATATACGGTATGGTTAAAATTTGGTCATTTAAATATTTCTTTTCTTCTATCTTACCACATTTTTGGCAAATGTTTTAATGGAAATTAACTACCTGATAATATTATTTATATAAATGATTTGAGAAAGGTAGTTGAAGATAGCATAACTCAAAGGTAAACGTCATATTTAGACAATGGGTTGCAATTAAATCCATTTTTAGAAATACTTAGCAAAAATGAAATTCATATATTTGTGCTAAATGATGATCAATTTGAACAATTAAATGGAAGAAAAGCAGAAATTTAAAAACAAGCAAATAACTTTTTTTCTTTTGTAATAAATGAGGATAATTTCCCTCGAAAGAAAATGTGTAACTTTTTCAATGTGATAAAAATAAACCATATTTTGAAAATGTAAGTTACCTCAGAATGTTTTACTAAAGCTTCTAAACAGAACATTTCCACTGTAGCTGAAGGAACTTCTCCAAAGCTTTCAGCATAAGGAAGTCCATTTCCTCCAAAACACCATAAGCCACCCTGAAAGTAAGATAATTAAAACTTTTACTGAAAAAAAGAGACTAATAATTTTTGTTGGACAAAAATATTTCTGTACTATATACAGTATTAGAAAGAACTAACATGTAGGACTCTAAATATTATTGAAATTTAAAGGGAACTTTTAGTTATGCAAACTGCTGCTTACTAGAATAGAAAACATGAAATTATTTCTAGAAGAGAGCAACCTTTGAGTCTTTAATTCTTTCCTCTGTGTCCTCTTATCTAAAAGTACAAAGTCCTAACACACAATCTTTAACATGTAAGAAAAGCTGGGGTTGATCACAATGTTTGTGTCATATTATGCTAGCAGAATCTACTTAAAGTCTGTCATTATTTAGATTATATAGAGAAAAGCGTTATTGAAAAAAATTAAAATAAAGGCAATGATGACAATGATCATAGAATTTTTAATTCTTCTCAACTTGAAATTCAAGTTCATATGGAAGAATAAACTAGAAGAATTAGGAAAATGATGGAACAGAAGAGTAGTGGGGACTAGTCCTAATAGATAATAAAACATAAGAATAAACTGGGGGGAAAAAATTCCAACCCTTACCACAGACTACAGGCTAACTAACATCACTAATATGCAATCACCTACAAATCAGTGAGAAAAAAACCAACAGTGCTATGGAAAACTGAGCAACAGTCCTAACAGAAAGTTCTTAGGAAAAGAAATACCACGCCTCTAAAATACATGGAGTGCTGTCCATCCCACACCATTCCTGGGAGGCAGGTAGGCGAGAGGGCACTGAGAGGACACTGTGCGTCTATGAGATGGGTGAGGAAACAGGTCTCCTCATCGCGCTGCTGCTGGTGGTACCCACGGGACTTCCTATGGAGGACCTCTTAGTGACAACGGTCAAGGTGACAAGTGCCATGCCCTTCAACGTGTATCACACAGACAAAGTGTGCAGGTTTATTCCCTGCAGCGTTGTCTGTAAGAACAGGAGACTGAAACCACCTAATGTCCATCCACAGAGGCCACCTAAATAAATGATGGGAACGCTATACAGTGACAGCCGTGTGAGTATAAAACATTTTGAGTCTCTTCATATATTGATATATATCAATCTCCAAGATATATAGAGCTCATTTCTGTAAGAGCCTGCATAACTGTGTGTGTGTGTGTGTGTGTGTGTGTGTGTGTGTGTGTGTGTGTGTTCGGGTAGGGGAGGTAGAAGGGATGAAAGAAGACTTATTACTGTATCTCCTTTTGAAGCGCCTCGTATTTGCATGAGGGGTCATAACTGTGCATACAAGCCAGCTGCTGGCAAAAGAGGTCCATGTACAAGGTAACATCTTTCGAAAATGTATATGTAAAGCCCAGTTTCCTATAGGAAATATAATGCATAAGTTTCTGCATGTTGAGTTACTTTATAGGCTCTACTGTTCAGGAAAGCCAGTAAGTGTTCAAATTGGCCGCTCGAACTCTTAGCAGGCACTGGCTTCGACTCGCGACAGCCTGCTTCCTCCCCACCTTCTGACGGCCCCTTCCCGCTCCTCCTTCCCTATGCTCGCTCACTTGGCTCCAGCCACACTGGCTTTTTCCCTCCATTCCTTGAAGTTGCTAAGTGTGTATCTACTTGTGTTCCCTCTGCGTGGAATTCTGATGTAATATTCTGCTTTTCCAACTTTAAACATGCTGGAGCTCCAAGACTTACACTATTTAAGTGGAGGGCTGGAAATGGGCTGATCACGGGGCGTCGCTCCCTCCTGTCGCGGGGACAAGGAAGGGTAAAAAGGGGACTGGCAGGCTGTGGGGGGAGGTGAAGTTTGCTCAAAGAGGCAGCACCACAGCCTGCCTCCCCAAAATCCTTCTCTCTGTCCCACACCCTCAAATCAGCTGACCGCTGTCTATTCTAAGTGCTCCAGGGATAGAACGGGGAGAAAGAAGAGAATGATGATCTAGGGTTTTCGTTTTCCTTGACCATTTCTTAAGCGGGAGGTAAGAGAGCAGGTCCAGTTCCATTCTTACTGCTGGCAAAGCCTGCACATTATTTATGAACTGGCACTTGTGTGGCAGGAAGAAGCACAAGCGAAAAGGAATGAATAAAAAGGCATAAAGTCATGATGTAGTTGTACGGACTATATTCTAACTCCTAACATGAAAATAAATACACATAGGTTACTGCTGCTTTATCACTGGATTAAGGTATGGACGGTTAAATAAATTCACAAAGATTTAAGAAATGCTACATATCAAATTCCCTAAGTGACACGAAAAAACAGTTTCTTAAGGATTAATAAAATCTATAGGAAAAGGTGGAGAGTGACAATGTTAAAAACAATAATAAAAGGTCAAGGACAAAACTGAAGAGGCAACAAGAATGATAAAGCTCACAAGAGGAAATGTCACTGAAGTTACTGCAGAATCTCCATCGTCATATCGTAACCGTAGGCGTGCAGCAGACCATTTTACGCGTGACTTCATTACGACACTCAAATTGAGAGACAACATTATCACGAGTTAACATGCTATGTTTCAGATGCATTTCAACAAGTTTGTAACAGCCAAGTGATTTACTACTAAAAGGATGTTTTCTTACCCTGTAGTCCACACTCCAGTTAAACATAAGCCTTCGAGTTACCTCTATCTGTGTCTTTGTCATACAAAAATAACTTTGACGCGTATGAGAAATATGCCATTGCTACTGACGTACATACAAGTCTGTGCACAACTTAGCGCTTCAGCCACGTCACAATCCATCCATTCGTTATTCAGTAAATATTTATTGAGAGAATACTGTGTATGAGGCTCTGTATCCGGTACTGGGGAAGTTACAGACTACTGGAAGAGAACAAGAGAACTAAATAAACTAGCCAAAAATAAATATATAAAACACCGGGGGTGCCAAAAAATGTACACGAGTGGACACTGGTCAACGTTGCCGTCATCAGAAGTGTCTGGACACTGACGGGAACCACTTTGAGCCCCTCTTGTAACTGCCAAAGTCAAACGTGACTTGTATTCTTCTTTTGTTATCGGTACATATTATTACAATTTTAATAGTTTTTTCCTTTCTTAAAATGTGTATACATTTTTTGGCATCTTCTATAATTACAGAATGGGATGGAAGCTATAAAGGGCAATAAATACAACAAACATTTGAGATAAAGAGGAAGGTCCCTCTGAGGAGCTGATAAGCTGGGATCTGAAGGACAAGGAGACAGCAGCCATGTGACAAGCTGGTGGCACAGCATTCCAGGCAGAGGGAACACAAGCAGAGACACACTTAGCAACTTCAAGGAATGGAGAGAACAAGCCAGTGTGGCTGGAGCATAGGGAGCGGGAAGGGACCGTCAGAAGGTGGTAAAGAAAGACTCTGATGAGTTGAAATTATCACTAAGAGGTGCCTACTGAAAACAACAATCTATTCGCTTAGAAACACCTCCAAACGATCTGGGTTTGCTTCGTCTTTGTTATTTACACTTAATGAGCAGATTTACCCACAACCAAAGTCAGGAGAAGGGGGGTGCGTGAAGTTTGCAGATGACAATATGAGTTCATTCCCACAGGGAATCCTTGACTGCACAGGTCACCACGCTGGGGAACCTGCAGCACCCAGGAGGCCTGCCCACCCATCTGAAGCACGCTGCACAGTCCCGTTTGTGTCAGCACCTCTGCACGTTTCCAAATCCTCTGGCATTAAAGAACTCTCCCACCCTTAAAGAGTGCCCGCTGGGGTCTTTCTCAGTCACAACACACTACTGTCATGCAGATCGCGGTCAGAAGTGTCTTGTTCCAAAGAGTCCAGACCCTCATGGCTAAGCTGATTCCAGACAGACACTGGGAAATTACAGGGGAAGATGATAATACAAGAATTGCAAGATTTTAGCTGGATTGTCCTTAAGGCAAGACCACAAAAGCTTTGTGATGGCAAGTCATTTCAGTGTACACAGCCAGGTTTCTTGACTCCGGCAGTTTACCACATTACATCAGAAGGAAACCACAATCCAAAATGCCCAACCTTCTGCATCCCTGGTTGCTTCCTTAGGCTCGAGGGCACAGGCACCTGGGGTCCTCCAAGAGGTTCAAACAGGGGACACGCTGACTGATTCGAAGTATCCAGATGGTAACAACAAGACTGAAACCTGGATCCTAAAGAGCCATCTTGCTGGTAACATCTAGGATGGAGGAAGGCCCAGGACCTCCCCTCCCTGTCCCCCAACCTCCCATCAAATTGCCATCAGCAAATTCGTTGGCAGACAGATACTGGACAGCTGCCAAGGTCCCAGTTGTGAGAGTCGTGACAGTAAAACCAAGCCGTGCTTTCGCTCTCATCTGGTTCTCCCGATAAACAGAAGAGACAAAAGGAGGGAAGGCAGATCACTGCCAGGATGAGTAGGGGCGGGGGCACAGGGAGTTTTGATACTGGAGTTTTGTGGGTCCCTTTATTTTAATATGCGTAAGGGCTAACCTCTGATGTTTCTTCGTAAAAAGTCAAACCTTAACACTGCAATTTGTGCAAACTAACTGGGCTTAAAAACATTATTCACTTTAAAGTATGAGTTTCTAAGCCAGGGTCATCCCTAAGGGTCTGGGGTAGACAGAATCAATGTAAACTTGGATGGAAAAAATGACATCTTTATTTTCCTAACCTCTAACTGTAACTCTGCATTGTATTCAATTACGAACTCAGACAATAAACCACAGTAAGTAGCAGTCTGGGTGAGGCTGTCAGCAATGGAAAGCACAGATATTTCCTTATCACATCTCATTTGTTGCAGCTATCAGAAAATAACATACGTAACCTCATCGATCCTTCAAACACCAACTACACATTCTCATACTGGTGACGCAGAATTAACACTGCCGTCCAGTGTCCCCTAGCTGCAATTATTTGAGATCCATATATGCACAGTCGAGTCCTCAGTTTATAACCTTATTCAGCTAAGTAACAAAAGCATTCACACTGATATGGCTTTAAAAAATAAAACTCACACACTGAATTGAACCATATGAAACCGCCACTCTCCCCAACTCTGTTCACTGAAAGGGTCCAAAAGCAACACCAGTATCAGTGAGCTAGTTCCGCCCCAGAGCTTAGTTTCTAAAAACCATTAGCCCTAGAAGGAAACAGGGCTTCTGAAGAATCAGCTGATTCCACGGCTAAGCAGGGTAAGTTTAGAATGGGGATATTTTCTAACACCACAAAGTAAGGAAGTGCTCAAAAAATAATGGAGACATTTCCAAGACAAGGAAGGCAACCTGAAGGGGTTCCCATGGCCAAATCTGAGACACTTTGAGCATGAATGTGAATAATAATGGTAACAGATTATAATCTACTGACTAAAACAGTAATCCTTGAGCCCATGGATCTGTGATCAGGACCAGAATGAGGAAGGAGTGGAAGAAGGAAAAAAAGCTTTTCCTTACCGTAGATTGACTAACTGGTAAGTAAAGAGAAAATGATCAAGTTGGGGGTAGTGGAAATCACCATTTTGCAACCATCCAACAATAACTATTACTCAGGCAAGATTCATTCAAAGGATACTAAGAGCATTGTCTGAAAGTTTAAAGGGGAACAGGATAGTCTACGAGTCTCAAAATACCTCCTCTCCCCACAGACCCTATATTCATTGCAAATAAAACATATATTAACATTAAAGCAGAAAAACCTGGCAAGTTAACAGCAACAATAAGGGAACCAACTGGCATTATGAGCTTCTGGATGTGATGTACTGAGGAAAACACAAAATCACCTGTCTTGCATTTCTGTGGTAAATGTATAACCTGAAGTAATCATGAGGAAAAGTGAGACAAACGAAACAGGGCATTTTATATAAGCCACTATACTTCGTACTCTTCAAAAATGTCGATGACATGAAGACAAAGACTGGAACATTTTTCCAGATAAAAGGAGACTAAATAGACATGAGCAGTAAATGCCATGTTCAATCCTAGACCAGATCCTGAATCAGATTCACAAAACAACAACAAAATTGCCATGAAGGAATTACTGGGACAACTGGCCAATTCAAATGTGGAGTCTACCTTAGCTAACAATATTCTACCAGTGCTGATTTCCTGAGACTGTAACTGTCCTGTGGTTATGTCAAAGAATGTCCTTGTTGGCAGGAAATACATGCCTAAGTGTTTTTGAGGTAATGGAGCATCATGTCTGCATCTAACGCTCAAATGGTTCAGGAAGGAAAATAGTAAATGTATGTGAATAGACATTTAAAAATATGTCTGTACAGAGAATGGGAGTAAATGGGGGATGATAAAACAAATGGGATAAAATAATAATTGGTGAGTCTTAGTGAATGTATATTTTTGCAATTCTTTAAGTCAAGAATTATTTCAAAATAAAGAGTTAAAATACTTTTAAATAAACTTCAACTTTGCTGTTTTAAATTTCCTTGTTATTTAATACATTAATAAGAAGTACATATACTAATTCTGTGACAAAGTTGTTTTTTATTTGGGTATTTCAGTATCATTGGTTTCCTCTGTAACCCTACGTACCGTATTTTACGCATCCAGAAATGAGTTCACAGGTTTTAGGGGTCCACAGTCTACAAAAGTGAAGAAACTCTTCTAAACCCAGAGCCGTGCAGGCTCTGCCGAGGCTCACACTGGCCTCTACAGGGAAAGAGCTTTGTCCAGAAGCAGCATATTGTCACTCGAAGGACGCTTGGGGACTATCACCAGGCAGGTTTGTCATAACCTGGACAGATCTCAAATAACAAGATGGACACCCCTCCTATCCCTTCACCCCCAACTTTTTGGCATGTAAAAATCCAGGGAGCCTGACTAAACTGGAGTGGAAGCGTTGGGAGGTGGATATGAATAACTGACTGGAGTTGCTTGCTGGTCTGATGAGATGGGACCTCAGAACTGATATTAAATATTTACTTAAATACTAAAGATGTGCTATTTCTTGTTTTAAAAAAAAAGTGTTCAGAGAATAGGGACTCAAATCAAGGTGAAAGTAGCACTTTCCAAGTGGAAAATAAAAGGTACTTCATTAAACACAAAACATTCATTGTTTCTTTGTTTTTACCAAGTACCAAAAACAAATTATTTTTGAAATTTTGACGTAAAGGATAAATCTTGTATGCATGTGATCTGCCCAAGTAGAACGGAAATGTTCTGATTAAGCATCAGTTTCACCATTTCCAGTGTGACCTATGATTTCTCAATATACTGAACTGGAACTGTGTCAAGACAACACAATTAAAAGGTCACATGAATTACTTTTGCAGACATCCCTTTGTTTAGGGAAAGATCTGGTTTAAAATGAGTTGAGATGGGTGAGGGAGAAGGGTTGGAGAAAACGCAGGAGACCCACAGCCTCTCCAAGGTGGTAAATGTTAACACACACACTTTAATTATGAACACATACACGGTCAGTTTAAACTGTGAAACTCTTTGAGCTGCTGACTGAGATCGTGACTTCCAGGTAGACAGAGCAGTGGGCACTATGTACTAAACCACATTCTCTCTCTTTACTTAGCAAGAGTAAAGAAATGCTGTAGAAGGAGATAGAACAGTACAGAAGGTAGAGGGTTGTTAACTAAATAGTAACGAGAAGAAAATCTTTGTGCTGAAAAAGAAGAACATCAGGCCAGGCACCCGGGGCTTTGGCCTGGGAAGGAGAGGAGGTAGTGACGACCGTGGGAGACGCAGGTGGAGAGCAATGAGACATTCTGTCCCCACTACGACTGTGCCCACTGCCTTCTCCATAAACAGCCTGGTCCTGGCCATGCGGATCTATCAGAAGTTAGACAACATGTGCTGAAATTAAGGCTGTCTGTGTTCCCTAGCGCCCAGATGAAAAGGGGAGCCTGAGAACATAAAAAGGAAGGATACAGATTAGGTAAGAAATTACTCAGAATGAGACACCCATGGTCCCTTAAATACCATACCAAAAGAAAAAAATGCATAAACTGAACTTCATCAAAATTAAAAATGCTTGCACTGCAAAAGACACTATCAGAAAAGTGAAAAAATCCACAATAAGGGGAAAATATTTGCAAATAATATATCTGATAAGGGATTTGTATCCAAAAATGTATGAAGAATTCTTACAACTCAACAATAAAAAGACAAGTGACCGTGGGCAAAGGATTTGAATAGATATTTCTCCAAAGAAGATATGTAAATGGCCAATAAGCACATAAAGATGCTCAACATTACTAATCACTAGGGAAATGCAAATCAAAACCAGAATGAAGATACCACTTCACACACAGTGGGATGATGGGTGATAACAAGTGTTGGCAAGGATGTGGAGAAATGGAAATCCTTATATATTGCTAGTGGGGATGTAAAATGGTGCAGCTGCTGTGGAAAATGGTTGTCCACGAAATGTGGAAACAAACAGTTCCTCAAAAAGTTAAACACAGAGTCACCATGTGACCCAGGAATTCCACTCCTAGGTATGTATCCAAATTAAAAACCTACGTCCACACAAACACTTGTACACAGATGTCCACAGCAGCATTAGTCATAAGAGCTAAAAGGTGGCAACAACCCAAATACCCATCATCCGATGAACGGACAAACATAATGTGGTCCATCCACATGATGGGATATTATTGGCCATAAGAGGCAATCACGTCCTGATAAAACATGAACCTTGAAAACATTACACTAAATGTAAATTTGACACAAAAGGTAACATAGTGCATGATACCACTTATATGATTAGTGAGTAGATTATATATGAGTATATTAGTGCCAGGGATGGGGGTGGGGAAGAGATGGAGAGTGACTGCTAATGGGCGCAGTTTTCTTTCTGGAGGGATGAAAATGTTCTCGAATTAGATAGTGGTGATGGTTGCACAACTCTGTAAATATACTAAAATCTGATATATATTTTTAAAGTGAGAATTTTATGGAATGTAAATTATATCTCAATAAAGCTGTTATTTAAAAAAAAAAAAAAAAAAAACCTAGTTGAATTGGAAATAGCATCATGAATTTAAGGCCTTGTAAGAAAAGGTCATGGTTCTGCTCTGTTATTAGGCAGCTGGGCACCCGGGGCCCACCTGCTCTACCTTCACATGAGATACAACTGTATGTACACCAAGTGCCTGGGTTTTGAACATACTATTCTCCACTAAGAGGAACCAGGTGTCCTAGGAGGAATAGTCAATTCATGTTTTAGCAGGAAGTGTCAAGGAGAGCCAGGGACATCTTACTGTCAAATAAGAAAGGCACTTTCACAGCCACCTGGGGACAGAGAAAAGGGATAAAGAGGTCAGCCTTTTAAGAAAGAGCTCCAGTGGTGGGACTGGCATTCTGAGAACCAAAAAGAAAACAGTGAAATCACTGGAACAATTCTAAGACATGGCCCAAAGGCGAAATTATGTAGGGTATACTAGAGAAGCCACCGCTACTGGGTGTCCTTAATTTCTCATAAAGAGGGAAATGAAAAAAAGACCACTCCGTTGGTAAAAGAATATAGAATACTATGATTTGTTTTATTGATAAAATACTTTCCCCTCACAAAGTAAATTATGTAGTGATTACAGTAATAATGATTCTAACTTGTTTTGATTTCTCCAAGAAACATGAGACATTTTATGAAGATAAAAAAACTTGCTGAAATGATACCAAAACAACGCGAGAATTCGGTAACCGCCTCAGGTGGGCTGGAGTTGGTGTCCGTTTAGGATGTCACACCTAGGACACGGTGAAGCTTTCTGCTATGTATCGGGGTGTTTTGTGCCAATTATTTACATCTAGTGAACAGGCCCAAAGCTAAAACAGTAGGAGCCGGGAATGCAGGGAGAGAGAACATACAACCCTCTACCAGAGTGCCTTCCCATGTCAATGGAGTGGAGCACCCACGGGGAGCACCCTGAGGGCTCCGACGAGACCACCGACGCCCAGAGCACGCTGTGCCCTGCTGACCTGTGGCATGGTCTGCTTCAGCTCTCACACCCTTGGCCATCAAACTCACTTGACAGCCTGTAACTGTGCCTACTGGTTCCTTCCTGTCGATCTCACTGCCATCCCTAGGGGCAGCCATGCTGACAAACAAGGGCCAGTCCATGCCTTGGTCACAAAAAGTAAAGAGTTCGGATTTAATGTGTGATGGGAAGCCATCTGAAGGGCTTTAAGCAGGAGCATAACCAGATATAATTCATGTTTAAAAAACAATCCCTCTGGCTGCTGTGAGGACAGAGAACTGGAGAGAGGAGATGGAGCCCGATGCAGCGCCTCGAGAGCTTACAGGGCTGAGGGGAACGTGATGAGGAAGCTTTCTGGATCCAACAAGATGGCGAACTTGGCTTCTAGGTCGGTCATGTTTGATCAAATAAAAGCCAAAACATGATAAAAGCTAAAACACAGCCAAGCTATAAAGAAAATAAGAAGAGAAATAAAGGGAAATCGCTGGGTGCCAGAATGGAGACAGAACATTCAGCAGAAGTGGTAAGCACACAGCTGATGATGTGAAGAGCCTGCAGCCCCGGGAGGGGGTTTAACACCCACTCAGTGCAGGAGATGTGGTTTGGGGTCTCACGCTCTGTGGGAGCTAGGTCTGAGATCCTCATATAAAGGCAGGGCCCTGGAAGGGTCCTTTCTATAAGAGGGTCTAGGAAAACTCTGCCCACAAGCCCATGAAAGCAACAAGAAAGTCTGTTTCTTCTTAGGGCTTTGGGGGAGAAATCCCTATGCTGTCCACTGATGTATCTGAATTTACACTCCCTATGTTTGCTACAGAAATTCCAAACTAAGGAATTAATATAAAAACCTAGTCCTGTAACAGTGAACTGCAGTATTCAACAGAAGCAAACACAAAAATTGCTCTGTAGGGACAAATTTAGACTCTTGGGTGCTTGGGGCTCCTGTAGAAAACAACTGGTCCGGCCAAAGACAAGCTCATAGCATTGTAACCTGTATAACCCACGTTAATCCACCACCTAACATAACGGACAGTCAACGTCATCACAAACAGGAATTAACACCCTAATAATCTGAAACAATAAAAGACTCTGAAAGAGACTTTAAAATTATTTTTTAAATAAAAGAACAGAAGCCAAGATGAAAGAACAGGACCTTGAAAAGATGATGGTGGCCGAGAGACAAATAGATTCAAGGTATATTTTAAAGATAGCTCACAGGACCTGCTGATTATTGGAGATGGAAGAAAGGAATCAAGAAGAACTAGCTTTTGCTTAAGCCATTAGGTGGATGCTATGCCATTTACTGAAACATAAAAGACTAACAGAGGAAGAGCTCTGTGGAAGGAGGGCAGTTTCCCCAGGTTAATTCTGGGATGCCTTTTATACATCCAAGTAGAGATGTCAAGTGGGAGGCTGACTATTCAAATCTAGAGCTTAGGCTAGCACATAGGGCTACAGCTATTGATTTGGGCATCGGCAGCATACAGATGATATTCTAAATAACCATCTATTCATTCTTCAAGATGCAGCCTCAGAGTTACCTCCTGCAAAGCCTTAAGTGACCTCTTAAGCAGAGTGAAGAGCACCTGGAGTAACCTGTATCTCTCTCACACACTCTGTGACTTTATTTATTTACCTGTCTCCCCATTATCCCGAACACTCAGCCCAGCACAGGCCATACAACCAGGAGTCACCCTTCTAAGGTTCTAAGCGCTGGCCCCTGGCACAATATCTTGGAAAGAGTGGGCACTCAAAATTATTTACTGAATGAACAGATGAGCTAACCTTCTGAGCTGCTAGACTCTGGCTGCTTTCACTCAGAGCCAAAGATGTAAAATACTGGATACACTCATCCAGCTCCGTTTGAGGTAAAGAAGCCAGCAAGTGTCTGAGCTCTTCTTCGATGGAAGAATCCTGAAATAAAAGGAAAAGAGATTCTTCAAAATTAAGCTCAACAACACAGCACAACAAAAAGTACCCAAAGAATTAAAGTCAAAAAAGCAAAACGAAAAAACCCCAGATAAGTTCGTGCTTTTAGTCTCAAAAACAGTCACCCACGCAGGTTAACAGAAGGTCATTTAATTTTGGATTCTATACTTGGGTGTCTGCTACCTCAATCTAAAAGACCTATTGCAAAGCAGAGCTCTAGATTTTCACCTCATCTTGGCTACCTCACATCTTGACTCAAAATTATTATACTTTTTCTAACTAAAGCTTGCTTTGGAAATCCAGAACTCATTACTATCTCATTATCCCAACAACTTACATCCAGTATATTCATTTTTCTATTTTTCAAAAACTGATAGCGACTTTTCAGATTTTCATTTTCTGGTCTAGGCAAGATACTCAAGCACATGCTCAAATACCCATATTAGTGGTTAACAACTGATATCTACATGTATTAATACATTAATAACTATATGTAGTGGTTCTCCTGCTACTGTTTCGCACCCTAGGAAACATTTAGAAATATCTGGAGACGTTTCTGGTACTCACAACTTGGGGCAGACACTGGCATGTAGTGAGTAGAGGCCAGGGACGCAGGTATAACACCCTGCAATGCACAGAACCGCTTCCAACATCAAAGAATTCTTTGGCCCAAAACGTCAATAGTATTGAAGTTGAGAAAAACTGGATCTAATAGCAACCTTAGAACAAGGGACCAATTTATGGACGCTGATATGCTATGAAGTTACCCTCAGGTGTACGAGACTCCCAGTCCCCAAAGGGGGAAACAGTACAAGTGAATCGGCATTACCTGAGGAATCAAGAATCCTCTGCATGGAAATTACAAGTTCAACTTTATACCATTTACCTGCTAGTGAAAAGTAGCCAACAAACAACTTTTTGAACATTTATTTTGCACCCAAAGTGAAGACTGTGTTAAACTATTTTTCATTCACTGGATTATTTTATTTACTTACTTCTTTTAAAGGTGGTAAAGGAGGCGGTGGGAGAAAAAAGCGAGGATCACTCTCTTTGCTTCGTGCCAAACCAATAAGAGTTCTCAGATCATAGGCTTGAGCAATTGTCCTAAACTGGTAATCTATTGTAAAAGTATACTGTTAGCACCCAAATTAGCTTAGAGTTGTTTCAAGGACTAAATGAACAAACTACTTGAAAACACTCTAATTTTTAAATTACAAGTTTGTAATTCAAAATTTCCCAAGTGTTTTTTCACAACCCAACTTCAATAAGCTAAATATCCATCATTTCCGTATCTAATCTCACAATTCTCAACATTTATCTGGGTGTATTAGGGTCTAACTAACATTTCTGAAAAAATGAAACTCAAATGTGAAAACTGATAGGTCAGGAACAAGTTAACTTTTCCTTTTGTAAAATAATTCCAGCGCTCAAAAGCTGTTTTGAACACTACGCTAAAAACCCGAGGTTGCATTTAGGTCTACTGTGCCCTGGTAACAGTGTGATGCTTTGATATCCCATGCTGTCCACGAATAGTCTGAGGTTCCAGATGGTGGTCCTTTGTCTTAGCCTTTATGATTCAATCACTCCATTCTTATGCATTGCTACAGACTGAAAGTTTGTGTTTCCCTCAAATCTGTATGTTGAAACCTAAGTCCCAATGTCATGGTATTTGGAGGAAGGGCTTTTGGGAGGCGATTAGGTCATGATGGCAGAGCCCTCATGAATGGGATTAATGCCCTTATAAAAGAGACCCTCCCAGAGGTCCTGTGTCTCTTCTGCCACGTGAAGACACAAAGAAAAGATGGCCAGCTATGAATCAGGAAGCACGTCCTCACCAGACACCAAATTTGCTGGCACACTGACCTTGGACTTCCAGCCTCCACAACTGTGAGAAATGAATTTCTGTTGTTTATAAGCCACCTAATCTGTAGTATTTTGTTATAGTGGCCCAAATGGACGAAACATGTATCAAAGCAAAATTCTAACCATTGAAGCACAATTCTTTTTAACAATGGCAGTCATAACCTGGGTGAGTTCTCCAGGATCAAGTGGGAAACTTCTCAAAATATACACGCCAGGGCTCCAACCCTGATTTGCTGACACAGTTAAGTCTGAAATGGAGTCCTGGGAGGCAGATTTTGAAAAATATTTTTATTCTAAGTCTCCACTAACATTAAATAAGTTTATATTTACGTTATAAATTATTATAATTATGGCCATCAATCAACTAATCAACTAATTAACTTGTGTGGAGGCAGAGATCTTATTCTGAGATTAAACTTTTCTTTGAGAACACTATTATTTTCTAGTTGTTTACCCATTTTTATAAGATGACTCTATTAACAAAGTGCACGTTAGTCACCACACTAGAAACAGGAATCTGAGTTCTTGCTCAAGTATTATATTTTTAGTGCAAAATTTGAGAGTTAAATACACTTAAATCCTTTAAATACCCCTTAAAATGATAATATGCACACAAATTAGATACAGGTGACTAACTATTAATATTAGAACCAGGTAGATTGTCAAGTGAGAGCAAATATAATTGTATGGTGCAGCAAGCTATTACCATGGATTTCATTAAATAGGAAGCAAAGCAAATGCAAACACAACATTAGGCCATAACTATCAGAATCAAGAGTTTCTCTCAAGAGTTTCTCAAATCAAGAAAACTCTGTTCCGGTACAAAGTTACACAAATATATCTACCTCAGTTTTGACGTTGTTCTTACCAAACACATCTGGTTACCAGGTCAGCAGGTTTCACTGGAGTTTTTGGTTTTTTTTTTAATTTCTGGAAATATTTTTAACGTATTTTAAGATTGCCTGAATTATTTCCCTTCCTTAATCTTACTCCCTTCCCTTTCACATGGGAAATGACGCGCCATGCATTCAGACGGTCTCATTACCATGCCAGTGATGGGCCTGCACCATCTCCTGCACAGCCTGCAATCGGGCGGCTCTGTCGTCCGACTTACTCTTCTGTAGCAGCAGCCACACGGCACACTCATGATCCTCTATGTCAAATGTAGTGAAAGTGTCTGCAAAAAGGAAAAACCAGACAACACAAACAATGTGAACAATTAAAAGCAACACTGTTATCCTCTCATTAATGTGGTAATTTATAAATATTTCAAATCTGTAATAGAGTTAAATCTAATTCCAGGTATTGATAATAAC
The DNA here is from genome assembly GCF_964194185.1 of Rhinolophus hipposideros. Taxonomy (NCBI): domain Eukaryota; kingdom Metazoa; phylum Chordata; class Mammalia; order Chiroptera; family Rhinolophidae; genus Rhinolophus; species Rhinolophus hipposideros. Next base: position 8,453,042 of record NC_138049.1, on the reverse strand, counting down.
TGATGTTTATTCTCAGTTCTGTCATATTTACATTTATCATGCATATTATCTATATGCTTTGTTTTATATACTATGTTGCTTTTACAATGTGGGTGTTCGTTTTTTTGCTTTTTCCCTAAAATACTTTGTTATAAAAAATATAAAACATAGGGAAGAATTAAAAGAATAATACATTAACATCCAAATGCCTACTACAGGTAGATGTAATAACTTGTTCTGCCATATTTGCTCAATCTATATGCACGTATATTTTTTTCCAAACCACGTGAAAGGAAGTTGCAGACATAATGACATTCCTAGTTCATCCTGCATCTCCTAAGAATAAGCCTGTATTCTCCTATATGCTCAGAATGCTGTAATACCCAAAAACATAACAAAAATCTTCCCAAATCATCTAAAATCCAGTATAACTCCATATTCAAATTTCTCCAACTGTCCCCAAAATATCTTTAGAGCTGGTGTTTTAAAACCAGGATTTGATTAAATCTCTTTAGTCTCTCTTAATTCTAGAAAGCTTTCCCACCTTTTCTTTTTCATGAAGTCAACTTTTTAAAGAGATCTGATTAGCTCTTTTACAGTTAGCTCCACACTGTAGAGTTGCCTGGTTGTGGAATCTACATTTTTGATGTAATATTCTCATTATGAGAAAACCTGGGATGTTTTTCTAACAAATTTTAAATTTTGAAGAGGATACATTTAGTCTCAATACTGATTTACAAATATCTAACAATACATCCACAAAGATGGAAGGAAGGAAACTGTCCACGGCAGTTAGCCCTTAAAATTAAATACAGCCCAAGAGAATGTTACTCCATTTTCCATAACTATAATAAATGTTAGTAATGTAAAATGGAAAAAAATCTCAGGCAGACCATCGAATAACTTTCAGATTACTGATAAGGATTCCCAGTTAAATAGTCGACACTTACCAGCAAACGGACCCCGTAATATCCTGGCTGATATTGCCAATACTTTTCTTACTGCTTTGTGAAGCTCTTTTCTCGCCTGGTAGGTGATTCCTAAAGTGATTGATTACAAATTTAAATAAAACCAAGTATATACTCTGAATGCTAAGTTACAATACTTCAAAGAGAAATATAAACTAAACTCCAAGTTTTTTCAAGAAGAAAATATAAAATAGCATGTTTTTATTGGCATTATCAAAGCAACTAAAACCATTATGGGAATACAGAGCTCTAGATCCCAAAATAAAAGACTGCTCTCTCAGTCAGGGGAAAAGTAAAAAACAAAACAAAAATACTAACCAAAGCTAACAAAAATCCTCATATACAACATAGGATTAGCTACATTCAAGAAAATGTCCCTTAAAAATAGCTCTTCCCAAACTAATATCTGGAGATATGAGTAGCTTACTGAGATGAAGCTTCACTATAATACAGGTAAATTATAAGCTATAAAAATTATCGGTGTAATTGAAATTTTTAACACCATCAAAGCATGTTGAAATATAGGAAGGTGAAATCACAATAAACACGACCAGGACAGAGTGGTGACATACACAGCTCGTAGATGGGGAGCAGTAGAACCTGCCCCACTCAGGGATCACGGTTATTCTGACTGACAAGGTCCAGACAGACAGCTGGAAGTCAAGGGTACGACTCATCAGACTGCCCTGTCCTAATGAAAAGATACTCCTCTGCTCTAAAATCTCATGTTCACCAAGCAATCATCTGATTACTCATTAGGTTTCCTTCCACGTGACCTAACTATGGACAAGAGGAATGTTCTGACTAGAAAAGACAGGTTTTCCAGCCTTTATAACAGATTTTGTTTTTCCCTCTGTAAATAGGTAAGTTGGTATTCATACTTATGAATCCATCTCGTGAATTCAGTGCGTAAAAAAAAAATCCCTGAAATCAGAACTATCTCTGAGCTAAGTGACAAAAAGCACGTTTTTATGCTTGCCAAATGGAGGGCCAACCTCCGAACTGACGTCCCCCACTACGGCGTGGAACTCCAAATTCAGACTACAACGCCTGGCTAGCCTTCACTTCATTTAGTTATAGGACAGCTGCAAACTTGAGTTAAATGTGGAAGTCCACAATTTGGTCTTCAATGAACTCTTTAGGAACTTGGTTCTCACACTGTTTGGTGATTATCTTAGAGTTAGCTGAACCTATCTTATGAATACTGTTTTAAATTCTGACTTTTAAAATTCAATAACTAGCTTCCATTTTTCAGAAAAATGGGGTTACGTTACCATAAACTTACCATGATTTTCTCTTTTATCTAAAGAAACTGTGTGCACATATATATATGACTTCATTTTTTCTTTTTCTACAACTTGAGTATCCAATGTCAAAGACTTTTTCAGAGCCCGGATCTCGTATGTAAGAAATAATGAACCTCTTAAGAGAAACAAAAAAAATCCATCATAAATATGACCTAAATGTAGCCCAAGAGCCATTCTTTTATTAAGTTTTTTATAGTGAACTTTTCTTTTATATTGGGAAACAATATACAGTAATGTATATACATATATCATATTTATATGTATATGCAAAATACATGTATAAAGGTACATACACATTTCAGTTTAACAAATAATAACAGCTACATTATCACATCCAGGCAAAACACAGACTTTTAAGTTACCCCAGAAGCCCTGGTCCTGACCACTCTCTAGTCTCTATAGCGAATGATTATTCTGACTTATAATAATATCCTTGCTTTTCTTTGTAGTTCACCATCTACACATACATCCTTAAACAACAGAGCTTAGTGTTGTCTGCCTGTGAATGTCATAGGAATGGAACCACACTGTGTGGATGCTTTTGTTCGGCCCTGTGAGATTCACCCTCATTATTACATTTATCTGGGGTCACGCATTGATATTTTCATATGGTTGTGATTCATCCATTGTATGAATATACCACAATTTATTAACCCATTCTACCAGAGATAGGTATTTACAGAATTTCTAGTGTGAGTCTATTACAAACAATACTGTTAACACATCTCATACATCCCCACTGTACACATCTTTCATCTTTCTGTTCTTCTAGGGGACATATCTAGGAGTAGAATTAGACTTTCTTACAGCACATTCACCTTCACTAGGTAATGCTGTTTTTTCAAAAAGATTAGCCGACTTGCACTCCCATTACCAGCATATGAAAGTTTCTCCTAAGAGTTATACTTAATATCCATTTTTAAATGTTACATACATGTACAACGCTGTTTGTTGTGTACCCCCAAATGAAGGGTTTTTTTTGCCTAATCAGACTGACCTGCACACTCCCAAATCCAGACACAAAGGCTGCATTCAGAGCTTCTGTCTAGATTCAGAGCTTAGAAATATTAGTTACACTAAACCTTCTCCTGAACTTCCTCCTAAAACAAAAGCAGGTTAGACAAAAAGGCCAGACAGTGGGCGGCCCAGAGGAGGAATTAGGAGAGATGGCTCTAAAGAATCTGCTTCTCTGTTGGGAATCTATCTGAGCAGCCAAAAAAAACAAATGTATTCAGTATTTTTATCATGCTTTCCATGAAAGACAAAATTCTTTACTAGAAATTGTGTGATTAATTTCCACTCTATTCCTGAATATAACTGTGACATAAACAAAGAAACTGCATTACAGAGAAGAATACTCATTTATCTTTTGCCTGGAATAAATCAAAGGGAGAAATCATCTAAGTATATTTTTTGCCTTACCGTACAATATCATGGAGAAATGTCTGTATTTGGGTAAAATGCCAAATACTGTTTTATCATTTTAGCATCTAAGAGTTGATTTTATATTTATACTAGTGAAAAACAGTATTATTAACAAAAACACTAGAGTAGTATAAGACATTCATTTAACATATATATCCCCCTCTTAAAAACAAAAAAAAAAAAAGAAAAATGAAAAAAAAATGAAATTTTTAGAGAGTCACTTCATTCATGAAGCATGTGCCTGTGAAACAGCATGAGATGGGAGGTCTCTTGGTTTTCTAAGTCACCCTCAATTTCCTTTCGTAAGAGCTTTATGGTGATTTAAAGGATTTGCAAAAATAATTTTGACTGTAGTCAATCTTTACCTTCTTCACCTACTTGAGAACCTACCGGGATTTTAGGCACGTGAAAGACACTTAGTGTGTCCCTGCTCTGATGTGTCAGCTGCTCTCCTCCAAGCAACAGTGCCCGGTGGGCAGGTGGGCAGAATCCCCACCACGTACTTGGACCACGAGAAAACAATACTCAGAAGGTAAAGTAACTGGATCAATACAACACTGCGGTGTAGAACTAGTGATTAACCAGTGATGAAGCTGCCTAATTGCAAAATCTATACCCTTTTCACTAACCCACGCTACCCGTAAATCACTCCCAGTGGGATTTCAAATAGTAGTGTAACGAAACCAATTAGTATTCCATAGTTGACACTTACCCTAAAATAAGGGATCCAGTAAACTTTATTATATTTCCTTCAAAAAGAAAAAAAGTCAATGTGAAGAATTTCATTTCAAAACCATGGTAGGAAACAGGCAACACTGTAAGTCTCTATCTATATCATACACAATCAGGTCAGAAGTTATTGGTATTTTTACATAAATATAATCAGTTGCTATCAACACACGGCTTCCTATCTCCAGATAGAAACAAATGAACCAACAAGCACTGGGCACAAAAACAGAACCTATATATTTCATGCTGCTCATTCTCTTTTCATGCTCTTTCTCCAACTGCTCCCCTTCTTATTCTGCCATCCCCCTCCAAATCCGCAGAGACCCTTCTTCCTGCTGGTAGGCCTACAAAGCTCTTCCACTGAGTGTGACGTGCAGGGATCTAACTGTTGTCCTGACTCTTTTAGTTCACAACCAATTAAATAAAGGAATGAGGATAATTCTTCCTACCGCTACTAAGACTATCTTGAGGGACTGTTTGTCAAGTGGGGACACAAAAGGACTCTTCCCAAAGTAATTCTGTTATAATTACTTTTGGTGGCTAAGTACCATATATAGATATCCCCTTTTTAAATATAGGTTACATTCTACATGCTTATTTGTAATTTTTTGGTTCAGAGCTTAGAAAACACTTTTTTAAATATTTAAACAAACTCCTAGCGACAGACACAGCCAGTTGCCTACCCAATACACAGAGCCCCTTAATCCTTACTAATACAACCTGATTGCTAGCTAATCCCCAGACTCCCCTGCCGCGAGGGCTGGCTGTACAACAGAGTTGTAGCCAATCAGATTTCAATGCAAGTCGGACAGGGAGAGATCCCTCCCAAATAAAAAGACAAAGTCTCATTAGATGGCTTTTGGCTTTTCTGCCTTCTTGATGTCCAGGGATTCAGCAACCACCTGTGACCATGAGGACAGTGACAAGAAAGGAGCAGGAAGACAAGAGGACTGCTAAACTGCAATTCCTGCCCTAAACTGTCTCTGCCTTGACTTCTTATTATGTAATAAGAAAAACGAAAACCTTACGAATTTAAGCCATGGCAGTCAAGTTTCTGTTAACATGCACTGAACACAATCTCAACCGATGTATTTCCCATGATGGTTAGGTACTGCAGCCAGCCCACAAAAAATCTGTTACCTATAATTTGTTGGCTGTATAGAGGTAGCCCTTTGCTCAGAGCGTCTCCTTATGCTGCTAAGAGCACAGGTCTCCTCCCTAATGAGGAGTAAGGAACTTGCCCCGATCAACTTTGCCACACATCAGGCAAGGAGATAAACATTCCTCCCAAACTCTAGGGCCTACTGGTTCCAGAGCAGGGAAGAGGGCAGTTCCAGGAGCTCTGCAGGGACGAGACCAGAACCTGTGGCACACAGCTGCCTGACTGTGCAACTCCTCTGGACGCGTTTCATTCTGAGATGGCTGCCTGAACTTCCTTGTCCCCCCACCCCCAGCAGGCCCTGTGACAGGCATTTTATTTCCCTCTCTGCAGCTATCATCATTACTTTCTACTAGAATGTTTCTTCTTCACGGGACCCTGGGAACAGAACACAGTCTCACAGCCTTTTCTCCTACCCTAAAGTCAACTCATCACTCTTTGGACTTTGTTCTGCTAGGAATGAGAGAAAAAAAGCTCCTTTCTTTGTTTCCACTCCTCTTTTTATACTTAAAATACAGAATCATAAAATTTTCTAGATGAAAAAGATCAATTGTAAAAATAGGTCTGTTATAAAGGTCAAAAGGAAGCTCCATAAGAACAGAGCCTCTGTGTTATTCAATACAGGCATACCTCGTTTTATTGCACTTCACTTTATTGTGTTTTTTAATAAATTGACGATTAAGACCCTCCACCGGAAAGAAAGTGACAACTTGCTGAAGGCTCAGGTAATGGTTAGCATCTTTTAGTAACAATATTTTTTAATTAAGGCATATACATTATTTTTTTAGACACTAACATAATACTGCACACTGAACAGACTACAGTGTAGTATAAACATAACTTTTATGTGCACTGGGAAACCAAAAACTTCATGACTCGCTTTATTGCAATATTTGCTTTATTGCAGTGGTCTGGCACGGAGCCGGCATGCCTGTACTGAATCCTCAGTGCCTGGGACAACACTTGGCACATAGCAGATGATAAATACTTGTCAGATGAATGAAAGATGACCTAGGCCAATCTTCTGATTTTACAAATAAAGACAGTTAGATGAGTGCTAGATCCTAAGCTCCCGCAAAGCAAGCACAAGATCCTCCTGGCTCACCACTGAATTCCCAGAACTTAATACCTGCCTGGTACCTCGTTTTGCAGGAGCATACTAAATAGCTGCTGAATGAGAATGCCGTGATACTTAAACTGAGTTCAGAAGGAAGAACATGAATCTGACAGGAAGCATAGGGGAGGGAAAAAATACCCAAGGAAAAGGACTTATGCATGGCTCTGGGCCTACAAATTTGGGATGGACTATTAGCATAGAAAAGACATACACAAATCTGAGATTTGTCATGGGTTAAATAAATGTTTGTGGACCACCCTTTGAACTTGGAAACAGCACTGTTTCTCCAAGAAAATATTATTGTTTAAACTGTACTCACTGATATCTTTCCAGTATGTGTTGCTTTTTGGCGGAGGAGTTGAGGTTCCTAGTCTTCTGCAACACATGACACAATAAGCAGCCAGGGACATTCTGTGCATTTAGAACAATTACAACAAATTTAATTCAGTGTCTAATTAAAAACATTCCATTCAATCGTAAGAACATGTCATAATCACAGTGGACTGCCCACAGTTAGATATTTTTCCAGACCAGGAAGAAAACTTTTCGATTAAAAAATATTTCTGCCTTGAAAACTTAAAGCTGACTCAAGAGAATATTTTGCTAGTACTTTGATTATTCTTCTTCAAACTGCGTCCAATTGTGAACAATTAGTAGGAAAACTGGAAAACACACATTATTAATCAGACTATCAATCTAGGAATTTAAAAATTTGAATGTCTTTTTAAAAGTCTATATGCACATAGATGTTTATATCTACCTCTGAGGACAAAAGGCCCTACAGAAGCGAAAAGCAGCTCTGAATGGAAGATATACTTAGAACCCAGGGAAGGAGCTAGCTTTTTTCTAGCTGCTTCAGAACAGTATCCAACATTGTTTAAAATCTCTGTAATGTGTTCACTGTTGGCATCCTATCAAAGGAGAACTGCCGATCCATTTCATCAGCTGAGTAAAGATGATCTAAAATGATGCAATGGTTCCTAGAACAACTTACTATTCTAGAATCATATCAGGTTCTCTTTGGGTGAGGTATATTCTTCAGTTTCTTGAGGTATATTTTTCAGTTTCGTGACAAGTGGTCCTTTGATTCAACATATAAAACACTTCCAGCAGCTTTACAGAGATTAGTGGGAAATTACTTGGTTTCCAAGTGTAAGAAATACGTTAGAAATAACACAAAAAGTTTTTAAATTTTTTTCTTGGAATTCCAGTAGATCAATGATGACTAAGCAAACTAGTTTAGGCAACGGGTCAACCTGTAAAGGTCACTCCTTTAAAGGTCACTGTTTCTTATCTCCTCACTTGTTTAATGGGTTGCTGCTACTTCTCTAAGACATTAAGGGTAATGGTAAAAATGATAAAAAGACTGCAATGAAAACTACTTTGAGTTTGGGTATAGCTTTGTATTTCAGTTACTGCATGAAAACCTGACTAAAACACAAATGCTGAGCCAAAAATAACCACTGCTTCTTTCAATCCTCACTCCTCCTATAAAGCAGTCAACTGTAAGACATACAAATATTCTTCACTGTTACTTCTCTGGCCAGACAGCTCAGTGCTAACCGACGCGTACCTTCCCGCAGCAGGCTCCTCCCCATGGAGGACTATACTGGAAATGTACCTTTCATCTTACTGCTTTCTGGGTTTCCTCAGATGACATCCCAGGCCCTTGCAGCTTTCTCCAGATAAAATATAACTTTCAAACCTGAGTCTGATTACTTCCAGTTCCCCTGCTCCCTGGCCTCAACAAACCTTCCACCCCTTGCGTTTCCAGAACAAGCAGCCTGCCTGTGGCTGTACTTCCCTCCTGTCCAGCCTCCACTCCATGGTGCCTCACTCCACCCTCACCGCCTGCTCCCTCCCCTCCCATGACCCTCCTCTTCCTACCACCCTGCAATCCTAATCTGACAGATGTGCCTTCTCCATTTCTGCACTTGGACAGCCAGTATGGGGGCGGGGTAAGACAAATTGGGAGTGGGCTCTCAATGATGTTTGCTGTCCCCAATCACTTCTCTTCTCATCCCGAGAAGGAGTACTCGAAGCAATCCACATACTTTGCCAAGCCTCCTGCCCTACCTCCATCCCTCTCAAATGGTCTTGTCTCCTGTCTCCCTCAGAAATTTAAACTCCCTCAACTTCGGCCTCCATATCTACAAGCTGGGAGACATCCAGGTATGAAGGGCTTAACATTCAAATGGGGAGAGGCCCTTTAAAAAAACAAAACACAAAACCGCAAATAGCAGACGAGGTACTAAAGTGAAAGTTATTTATAATGAGCAAAGATATCACACAATAAACTACTAGAGTCTTAGAAATTTTGATACCTTTCTTCCGAGATTCTGTTAAGCAATCTGTCAGAAATGCTTATATACAAATGCTTCAGGATTACAATGTTCCCTCCCAACCTATCTCGGACATTACAACTCCCAGTAACTCCTAACACTCAAGGGGCCATGCAAGTAAGACACCCCAAAGCCTAAGCTTCCTGACTCCGCAGTAAATCTACCTCAGCCTACAAAGGTATATGTATCTGCACCGCCTTTTCCAGATTCCAAATGGATCTTTACTTCATTGTTCCTTTCTGGTTCTAAGAGATCTCATCCCTTTCTCAAAAGGAAATGTACCATCTCTGTTCAAGATCTCATCTCTTCACTTTCATGGGGACCTTGATTCATCATCTACTGCCTTTCTCTTCATCTTCACACACTCCCTCTGTCAGCTCTTCTACTCCTCCCCCCTAAATATCCTCCCCCTAAATGTTCTCCCATCAAAACACAAAAAGAAAACAAAAAACAAGCGATCAAGCACGCTCTAGCTTCTTCTCTCACTTCCCCTTAGAAGATTCTTTCCCTGGTGTGTCTTCCTCCAGCACTGACACAGCACTCCATAAGGTCACCAGTGAGTGACACCTTTGTTGTTCAGTCCCCTTTCAGCCATCTTATTGCTTCATCTGAAGCATCTGACAACTCCCTCCTTCTCTCGCTACTATGCTCTGTCTTCTAGTTTTATTCTCACATTTCTGGCTACTCCATCCCATATTTATTCAACAAATATTTACTGAGCACCTATGACCTGTCAGGGACAGAAACGTGAGATGTGCATAAGGCAACCCAAGCCCCTGCCCTTACTGAGCTTAAAGCTGGCTCAGCTGCCTCTGCCTGGCCCTTAAATATTAGTGTCCCACTGGGTTCCCATCTGTGGTCCCGTTTTTTTCTCATGCTATACTCTCTGGCTGAGTAATTGTAGTGCTTTCCTCACAAACATGAACACCTATAAGCTTATGACCCCCAAATCTCTAACTAACCCAGGTCTAAGCGTCAAAGGCATACATTCAACTGCCTCACGCACACTTCCATTTTGAAGCATTACAAACACCTAAAACCCAGAATGCCTAAAATCAAATCATCATACTCTTAAAACCAAACATCCCAAGTCCATTTATTATTAGACCGTCACTTTCCCATTGACTAGAAGCGACTCCTCATATACCAAGGTCCGGTCTAGCCAGGGCCCATTTCTGGATAGTTTTGTTCCATTGGTCTGTTTGTCTAAGCCTCTGCCTCTGGGATGTAACATGTTTTTAATTCCTACACCCAGGCCTTGACACCTTTTAGAGGGAGCACCCCACCCCAGTTTTTTCCAAGATTGTCTCGCTTGGGATTTTGGAACTGAACTGCATTGACAGATTGATTTGGGGAGAACTGATAGTCCCGCCATTCATGAAAAGTGTATTTTCAAGTCTGCTTTTAGATCTTTTGTAATTTTCTTCACAAAGGTCATGCATGTTTTTTGTTTCCTCCTTTTATAGAAAATTTCAAATGTATAAAAATGCAGACAATAAAATAAACCCCATCAGTCAACTTCAAAAATTTTCAACACGTGGCCAATCCTGTTTCATCTATAGCTCCTCTATCCAATTGGATATCTGCATGAGAGACACTCCTTGTATCAGCACCACGAGTGTGAAATTATGCCAGTGGGACCAAGGAACTGAAACATTTATCTTACTTAATTTTAATTAATTTTAATAGCCACATATGACTAGTGGTTATGGTATTGAAGAGTGCAATCTATGCTGTAACCCACATTTACTTCCCACCACCACCACCACCACCAGACTCCATTATTTTGAAGCAAATCCAAAATGTCATATCATTTAACTTGTAATTGCTTTAGTATGTATCAGAAAAAAAACAAATTAAGCATCATTATGTCCAAAAAGATAAATAATTCCTTAGTATCATCAATCATCAACTATCCAATGAGTGTTTCAATTATTTCATGAACTTTTGTGCTATTGGTTAGAATCAGGATCTAAACAAGGTCCACACATTGCATTGGGTTCATAAGGTGCCTCTTTTTCAGTTATTTCTATAGTTACTGGTTTATTCACATTTTCTTTCTTCTTGAATTAGTTTTGATACTACCTGTTTTTCAAGAAAATCAGCATTTAAGTTTTCAAAATCATGAGCATAAAGTTGTTCATCATGCTATTCCTGTGTTGTTTTGTTTTTTAAAGTTTATTGGGGAGACAATTGTTAGTAAATTTACATAGATTTCAGGTGTACAATTCTGTATTACATCGTCTATAAATCCCATTGTGTGTTCACCACCCAGAGTCAGTTCTCCTTCCATCACCATATATTTGATCCCCCTTACCCTCATCTCCCTCCCCTCACCCCCCTTACCCTCTGGTAACCACTAAACTATTGTCTGTGTCTACGAGTTTTTGTTTCTCATTTGTTTGTCTTGTTCTTTTGTTGTTTTTGGTTTCTATACCACATATCAGTGAAATCACAGGGTTCTCTGCTTTTTCTGTCTGACTTATTTTACTTAGCATTATAATCTCAAGATCCATCCATGTTGTCACAAAATGTCCTATTTCATCTTTTCTTACCACCAAATTGTATTCCATGGTGTATATATACCACAACTTCTTTATTCATCTATGGCAGGACACTTTGGTTGTTTCCATGTCTTGGTCACTGTAAATAAAGCTGCAATGAACACTGGAGCACACGTGCTATTCCTGTTTTTCATCCCTAAAATTGTCTACCATTTTTTGTTCTTAGCATTGTTTATTTGTGCTTTTTTACTTTTGCACATCTTCTAGAGTTTACTAGTAGAAAAATTGTTTATTAATTTTTTGTCATCTGTTGGCTTTGCCTATCATTTCTCTATCTACTTTTGTTTTTCATTTTCTGAAAACTTTTTTCATGTTGTTTTTCATTATTTTCTTATTTCTTTTTCTGTGTTCACTCTGTCCTTTTCCTAACTTTTTCAACAATCCTACTAATATATTACAAGCATTTTTGTTCTTTCATAAATTCATTTAAGACTATAAATTCCCGTATAATTTTTGCTTCACCTAAATTTCACAAGTCCTGATTTTTCCACTGTGATTTCCTCTAATCCATGGGTTGTTTGGGATTGTTTTTGGCTTCCAAACAAAAAATGCCTAAAGATTACCTTTTTATTGTGCTCTACAACATAGAGTCTTTGGAATTGTGGAGATGTGCTTTGTTACCTGGTTGCAGCCAGTATTTATAAATCTATCATAAAAACGTATTCTCTGTTATGGACAGAATTTAGTACATCCATTATATCAACCTTGTTAATTGTATTGTTAAAAGTTCTTACAGGGATGGCTGGATGGCTCAGTTGGTTAGAGCACGAGGTCTGAACAACAGGGTTGCTGGTTAGATTCCCACATGGGCCAGTGAGCTGCGCCCTCCACAACTAAATTGAAGACAAAGAGCTGCCACTGAGCTGCCGGAAGGGCGGCCGGATGGCTCAGATGGTTAGAGAGTGAGCTCTTAACAAGGTTGCCAGTTCAACTCCCACATGGGATGCAACTAAAGATTGAAAATGGCAAATGGACTTGGAACTGAGCTGCGCCCTCCACAACTAGATTGAAGGACAATGACTTGGAGCTGATGAGCCCTGGACAAACACAGTGTTCCCCAATATTCCCCAATTAAAAAAAAAAGTTCCTACAGCCTTACCAATTTTGTCTGCACAATCTACTAGTACCTGAGAGGCTTTTAAAATTTTCATACTCTCTTGTGCATTTATCAACTTCCCCCCATAGCTGTCCATTATTTCTTTAAATTATTTATTCATGCAACAAATACTTATCTGAATCCCTGTGAACCAGGAACTGTTGTAAGCACTGGAGCTATAGCAGTGAACGTGAAAATTATGTCCCTGCCTTCATGGATCTGACCCTGTAAAGCAGAACTCTCTAATTACTGTGCTAAATGAATACTTCCATTTTTTTTTTTGTCATGTGGAAAGACATATTAGTGCATACAAATTCAAGATTATTCCAATCTTAGTACCCTGTCCCTTTTATCATCATATACAATCTTTCTTTGTCCCTATCAACATGTATTGCCTTAAGTTCTAGTTCACATAGTAGTCTTTCCTTATTAGTTTTCTTTTAACAAGTATTCAATTATCACATCTTTCCCCATCATGCTTATAATCTTTGGTGTCGTTTATATTTCATTTCAAAATCTGTCTTTTAATAGATGAGTTAAATCCTTTTACATTTATTGTATGTTGGATAGATCAAGTTTTCTTTTTTTTTTAAGTTTTCTTTATGACCCCTAACAGGTTTAAAGTTATACCATCTATTTCTATTCATTTAGAAAATAACTACATTTTAAACATGCTATTTAAATATAAATTTAAGCAATACTATTATCCTCCCAAATGAGAATGTTAAAATGCTTTAAATTCAATCTGACCTCTCCGATCTTCTTAGGCATTTTTGTCTAGTATTTTAATTCAAACACGATTTTTAAACACCGTAAGTCATTTTAAAAGTAGTCCATCTATATATTTACTAATGTTTCTGCCTATTTCTTTCCTTACCACTGCTTCTTACATCTATGACTTCCTCGTGGGTTCAAATCATTCTCGAAGAAGGTAGAGCTGTTGGTAGTTCTCTCATGAAGGCCTGTATGCAGCACCCTCAGTCTTAGCAAATCTGAAGATGTGACATTTCACCCTCTTTCTGAAAACAGCTGGTTTAGAATTCTAGATTAACAGGTTTCCTTCAGCACATAATGATACTTCCACTGATATTACACTGAATATTTCTTGTTGCTCACAAGAAATCTGCTGTAAATCTGCTTTGTATTTCTTTGTAGGCAAAACAATAATCAAGAGGACCAGAATGTTCTCTGCAGAACCACGCTGCCTAGTTTCAAATCAGTTCCACCATTAACATGTACTAATTATGTTTTATTTTATGATGCCTGTAACATCCTGAGACCTGAAGACCCAGGTGACTAACCCTTCCAGGGTTAGCTAACTTCTACAGATTGCAAACAATGTGCTCTGGAGAACACCTTTCATATGCAAACAGACCCTACTTAGTCCCTACTCCCAAACACCACCTTTAGTTATCACACGCCCAGCCAAAGTGCCCCTTGCCCTACATCAACCCAGGGCCAGGTATCAGGTAATGAGGGACCATTCCTACAGCCCAGAGCCTGCCAAAAATTATTCAAAACAGCCTATCCTAAACTTGTTCAGCCTGCCTATCCTGTCTTGTCCATTCCCTCCTATAAAATCGTAACAAAGGCTCTGACCCGAGGTTTCCCCTCACTTCCTTCCAACTCCCGACCAACCGTGATGTTTCTCCACGTGGTCTGCGGAGTGTGACATGCCCCTCCTTTTGGGAACTACGTAGAAATAATACTCTTCTTTCAAGGCAGACGTCTCTGTGTATGGCATCTTACCATACATGATTAAACAAAATCCTGGATGTATTTTAAAACACAACTAGACATGACTACAGGCTAGTTAACCTCTGTGTCTCACTTTCCTCATCTACAAAATGGCAATGATAATAGGACTACTATAAAGGGTTATCAATATTGTATGAGTTAACACATGAAAGCACACAGAACAGTGCCTATTCCAGGTTAAGTGCTCAATAAAAGTTACTGATCATTATCATTGTTATTGCATTCCTTCTGGCAGTTTCAAGATCTTCTCTTTGTTTCCGAAGTTCTTAAACTTCTCTCCTTTATGTCTGGGTATGGGGTTTGTTTTCATGTAGCCCCGCTCAGGATTTAGTGTGCTCCTTCAATCTTTGAACTTGTATCTTCCTCCAATTCTGCAATTTTCTTGATAATTACCACTTAGAACTCCGTCTGTTTTGTTTTTTTAATCTTCTGGTATGAGTACTTCCTATTAGATATTTAGACTTATTCTATCCTCCAAATCTAACTTTCTCCATATTTTCTTCCTTTTTCTGTTTCTCTGACAGACATTATGGATTGTTTCCCTAAATCTATCTTCCAATTCACCAATCCTTTATTTACGTGTTTCCCCGAAAATAAGACCTAGCCGGACAATCAGCTCTAATGCATCTTTTGGAGCAAAAAATTAATATAAAACCCGGTCTTATTTTACTATAATGTAAGACTGGGTATAATATAATAAAATATAATATAACATAACATAATATACCAGGTCTTATATTAATTTTTGCTCCAAAAGACAGCATTAGAGCTGATTGTCCGGCTAGGTCTTATTTTCGGGGAAATACAGTAGCTGTAGTTAGCCTACCATTCAATCCACTGAGTATTTCAATGACTTTTTTAATTTCTAAAATTGCACATCAGCTCACTTTCACACTCGCCTGCTCTTTTTACAGGCTATTGTTTTTTGTCTTAAAGCACAGCAGATTGTAAAAACAATGGCCATAAGTTACTCACTTTCCTAGTTCTCTGTTCTCTGGCAGCCCCCCCCCCCCCATACTGACTCTGGACTGGCCTTACAACTGACTTTGGCTGCCAAGACAATAGAAACACCAAAAACTCATAGATACAGACAATAGTTTAATGGTTACCAGAGGGTAAGGGGGGGCGGGATGATAGATGAGGGTAAGGGGGATCAAATATGGTGATAGAAAGAGAACTGTCTCTGGGTGATTGAACACACAATGTGATATATATAGATGATGTAATACAGAATTGTACACCTGAAATCCATGTAACTTGGCTAACAATTGTCATCCCAATAAACTTAAAAAAAGAAAAAGACACTAGAAACAGGATGCAAAGAGACCCGAGAAGCCCCTGCCCATGGAGGATTATCTCTGCTGCCCTTGGGAATCCTGTGACCATCGCCATGTGAAAATACCCAGCTCAGTCTGCTGGATGACAAGAAAAATGCTGCCCGTTACCCCCATGAGCCCAGCCACCAGCACCAACCGACAGCCAGTAGGCACGTGAGGCCATCCCAGACTAAGCAGCCCGTCACTGACCCTACAGACCTCATATTCAAACCTTAGACTTGTAAGCAATAATTACTGGTTCCTTTAGCTAATAGGCTTTCCTGTAGTTTATAATATTCCTTTATACTTTAAAGATACTTAAAGTCCGTCTGTTGAACCACTATTTCTAATAATTAGGCCTGCTACCCTTCACGGATTGCTTATATGCTTTGTAATCTTTGAGAGCTCATCTTCGGTGGAAGTATTTCCTGTGGGAGTCCTATGTGCTCTGGGCTACAGCACAGTTTCTAATTTTCTCGGCCAAAGTGAAACAAGTATTACAAATTTATGGATTTTTCAACTTGGGTTCCCAGCATTCTGAAGACAATGTGAATTCAAACCCCACCACCATACGTGGCATAGAATTAGAGTTCCAATTTCTACTCTTTCATGCTCCTGGTAAAAGCAAGTTTCTGTGCCACTTCTAATGGAGGAGATGCTCTACTCCCTATTTCCTTGAAGGGTATGCCTTCAAGACAATCACCTTTAGGCTAAGCTGACTTTAACTCTAGAGGCGTTTTTATGTCCAAGTAATTGAGGTCTCTATCAGTTTCTGATAATCCTGTAACTTACTGCAACCTCTCCCTCAGTGCTATGACTGTCTTCTGAGTTTCCTCTTCTCTTCCTTCTCACAATTCCACGTTTTCATTACATTTTAACTAAAATTTGCATGTGTATAGAGGGAGCAGAGGGTGCTGCCTGGAGGTGGGTACACAGGGATGACATTTACCAAAATAGGGAAATACAAGAGAAATGGATTTGAGGGAAAGGATGAATCCCCAATTTCAACATGCTGAGATTAAGGTTCTTGTAAAATATTCATGAAAGATATCCATAAAGCTATGTAGGCTCAGCAGAGAGGCCTACGCTATCGACATAGATTTGAGTTATCAGCATACAAGGTCTGACAATTAAGTTTGCGAACTCATCCTAGAAGAAGTGCTACATACCTCGCTGCTGAATATCACTATGGTCATCTTCGAAGTACTCCCCTTGGAAAGCTGTGCACCAATGCCAGTGCCTAGTCCACCCTTCAAAGCAATTTTGGAACTCTTTTCCTGGAATGGCCATCAGAGCTGTCATCGTATTACCCTTGATGTCCTGAATGTCATCAAAATGTCTTCCTTTCAATATTTCCTTTATCTTTGAGTAAAGAAAGAAGTCATTGGGGGCAGATCAGGTGAGTAGGGAGGGTGTTCCAATACAGTTATTTGTTTAGTGGCTAAAAACTCCCTCACAGACATGCTGTGTGAGCTGGTGCATTGTCGTGATGCAAGAGCCATGAATTGTTGGCGCAAAGTTCGGGTTGTCTGTTTCATGCAGCCTTTTCAGCACTTCCAAATAGCAAACTTGGTTAACTGTTTATCCAGTTGGTACAAATTCATAATGAATAATCCCTGTGATATCGAAAAAGGTTACCAATATCATTTCAACAAGTTCACGAGCTTAATTGTCAGACCTCGTATACTATTCGTTGAAACCATTAACTTTGAATGAAATTATTGAAGAATAGTATATAAAATAGTATTTCTCAAACTGTCATCCTAGGATTATCTGCAGATTAAAATTCAGATTCCTAGGCAGGAATTTAGATTGAATTTCTCTGCTCTAAGTCTCACAGGGCTGACAGCAAGGTGTTAGCAGGGCTGCATTCCTTACTAAAAGCTATGGGAAGAATCCACCTCCAGGCTCCTTCAGGTTGTTGGCAGAATTCAGTTCCACGCAGCTGCAGGACTCAAGTCCTTGTTTCCTTGCCAGTTTTTGTCTGGGCACCACCCTTGGCTCTCAGACACCTCCCTATGATCTCTGAAGGCAGCTTCCTACATCTCAGAACCAGCAACAGCTTATCCTTCTCACACTGCCACAACTGATTTTTCTGCTTTCCTCTTCCACTTCTAATCCACGCGATTACGTGAGGCTCTCCCTGATCATCTAAAATCACCTCCCTACCTGAAAGTCTGTAACTTTAATTCCACTTGCAGAGTCCTTTTGCCATGTAAGGTGATACAGGTTTCAGGGATTTGGGCAAGGATATCTTTGGGGGGGCCAATATTCTGCCTGTCACAGGCCACTATGAGCATTCTAATAGAAATCTTTTGGGAGACATATTTTCACTTCTCTGGGTAAGTATCTAGGAGTGGAATTGCTGGGTCATATGGCAAATATATGTTTAACTTTATGACACTGCAAAATATTTTTCCAACATCACTGTAGCATTTTACACTGCACCAGTGCTGCAGGAGTAGGAGGTGTTCCACACCCTTGCCAATACATGACGCTGTCGGCCTGTTTGATTCTAGCCATTTAGTGGGTACATGGTAGGATCTCATTGTGGTGTTATTTTACAATTCTCAGAAAATTAACAATGTTGAACACTTTTATACTCATGTTAGTGATTTACATTTATTTTTGTGTGAAGTGTCCAAGTCTTTTGCCCATTTTTAAATTGAATTTTTTTTAAATTAGTTATGAGTTCTTTATAAATTCTGGAAACAAATTCTTTACCACATATATGTACACATATACTGCAAATATCTTCTACTCTGTGACTTGCCTATTTATTTCCTTAAAGGTACCTTTTGATGAGCAGTTTTAATTTTCATAACATCTCTTTTATGAAATTTTTGCTTTTATGGTTATTATATTGCTGTCTTAGAAATTGTTGCCCACTCAAAGACACAGATGTTCTCCTGAGTTTCTCTAAAAGGCATTTTTGTTTCAACTTTTACATTTACCTCTATGATCCATCTCAAATTATTTTTTATGTATTGAGCGAGAGAGGAGTTGAGGTGTTGTTTTTTTTCTCCCTTTGTGGCTATCCAATAGTTCCAGCATTATTTGGTGAACAGATTTTCCTTTCTTCATTAAATTGCCTTTGTACCTTGGTCGAAAATCAAGTGGCTATATAAACACGGGGCTATTTCTGAACTGTGTTCCATTCCATTCATCTATCTGCCTATCCTTATATAAATATCACACCATATTGATTATTGTAGTTTTATAATAAATCTTGCAGCCAGGCAGTATAAATTCTCTGAATTTGTTCTTCCTTTTCAAGATTGACTATTCTAGGTTTTTGACACTTCCATGTAATTTTAAACTCAATTTGTAAATTTCTATTTTTATAAAGCCTTTGAAACGACTGTGATTGCATTAAATCTGAAACATTAATTTTAAGTAGAGAACAGAGGAGAAATTATGGGAAGGAGACTAAGAAGGACACAGAAACTAAAAAGGAAGAGACTGAGTACCAAACAAAACAAACATTTAAAATTCCATGAAATTCAATAATAGGAAGCTCACTCACTGGAGCCTTTTTAACGGTAGCTTCACTGCCCTGGTTGGCGAAGAAACCACACTAACAATAAACTTCCATTCTCCTCTTCATTCTTATTAATAAAACCCCTGAATGATAGCTGGGCATACAAAAAATGAATAAAGACTACATTGTCTATCTTTACCTCTAGTTAAGCGTGATCACTAAGACCTGGCTAATGGGCTGTAAGTGGATGTGTTATGTGCAACTTCTGAGAAGTGTCCTTAAAGAAGAGTATGTGCCTTTCTGCCACCTCCCCCTGCCCCCTTGCTGTAAGCAGGTGGCAGCTGGCATTAAAGCAGCCATCTCCACCATGAGGCAGCATGCTAAGGCTGGCAGAGCAGCAAGTCCCCGATGCCCAGGGGGCTGCTTCCATACCAGCTGGGGCCTGCCTACCTACAGAATCATTTGCCAATTTAAGCCACTATCATCTGATATTTTCTGTGTAATTCAACTGAATCTAATCCTAAAACATCACAATTTTAACTATCTATATGCCTGTGACCCCAAAGTTGTACCGCCAGCCACAATCTTTCCAGACTCATCTAACCAACAGCTACTGGAACATTTACACTTGAATATTCAACAGGCCTTTCAAACTTAACTGTGCGAAGCAGAATTCTGTATTTTTTTCTCCCCAAATTCTTTCTCCATTCATCTACCAAATAAACGGTAAGTAGTTTTTTATGATAAATGGTAAATGGTTCATCTCATAGCTCAAGCAAAAAACCTAAATGTCGCCCTTGTTCCTTGTTTTCCTCTCACCGCCCCATCCAAACCCTGAACAATACTTGTTTTCTATCACCAAAACATACCCCAAATCTATCCACTTTTCTCCACCTTCACTATTACCACTCTAGCTCAAGTCACCATCATCTCTCACTTGGAGAAACACAATAGCATCCTCAATGGTGTTTTTTGTAACTTAAGAAATCCTTCCCAGAAACATGAAAAAGTTCTGGAGATAGCAGTGACAGCTATACAATAACACGAATCCCACAGAACTGTATACCGAGAAGTAGCTAATATGATAATTTTATGCTGTGTATTTAACCACAATGAAACAAAAAAATAAGTATTTCCTAGGAACAATATAGCCTCCTGTATCTTTTCCTAAATAGTTTACAGATGTGTCTTTCACATCTAGGGCTTTAATCCACCTGGAAATGACTGTTGTGAATGGTATGAAGTAGGAATGTAATTTT
The DNA here is from genome assembly GCF_964194185.1 of Rhinolophus hipposideros. Classification (NCBI taxonomy): domain Eukaryota; kingdom Metazoa; phylum Chordata; class Mammalia; order Chiroptera; family Rhinolophidae; genus Rhinolophus; species Rhinolophus hipposideros. The sequence goes on along the minus strand of NC_138049.1, from coordinate 8,432,542 downwards.
GTCTTTATTCTATATGGACACCACATATCTCAGCACCATTAACTGACTCTTCTAGGCTTTTCCCCTTGCTTTGTATACCAGTTAGTGGTATGCTAAGCTCCCTTAAGTATGCGGGTGTGTTTCTAGGCTCTCTATTCTATTCCATGATTCTACTTTTCTATCCCTGAGCCAATATCAGTAATTAAGACAGTAGTCTTAATTATCACAGTTTTATATTAAGTTTTGATATCTGGGAGAAAAAGACTTTATTTTTCTTCAAAACTGACCTAGCTATTCTTAGTCCTTTTCTTTTCCATACATATTTTAGGCTCAACATGTCAAGTTCCATGAAAAATCATACAGCAATTTTAATCAGAATAGCACTCAATTTGTAGAATTGGGGAAAACTGACATCTTTATGATATCAAGCCTTCCCATCCATAAATACTATATATCTCTCCATTTACTTGGGTTTTCCTTTATGTTTCAATAGAGCATCATAATTTTCTCCCTAAAGGACTACACAGCTTTAATTTATTTCTAGATAACTTTAGTTTTGATACTGTTATGAATAATATCTTTTGTTAGTTTTAAAATTCCTAGTTAGTTATTGGGTGTATAGAAGTGAATTTTTTATTCAGAAATTTTCCCAAACTGAACACTTTTTTCTTTTCTTTCTGTTTATTGAATAATCCCTCCTTTTCCCATAGATTTGTGATCTTTCCTTTACCTTATAAATTCTTGTGTGTATGCATACATATGTACATACCATGTTTCCCCGAAAATAAGACCTAGCCAGAAAATAAGCCCTAGCATGATTTTTCTGGATCACATCCCCTGAACATAAGCTCTAATGCGTCTTTCGGAGCAAAAATTAATATAAGACCCGGTCTTACTTTCGGGAAAACATGGTACAAACATATATGTCCTTCTCGTTTTGTTTCTGGCTATCTATTCGGTTCCAATGCTACCATAGTCTTTAATGCTATCAGTAGCTTTATAACGTATTTTGATAGCATTACTCCTCTGTCTCAAACTTGACTTATTTATGTCAGTTTACTCTTCCTGATAAATATTATAATCATTTTGCCAGAGACCTGGTTCCTCCCCAGAGTGGACCAAAGTTATACGATTTGGAGGTCCTGGAGGCCATTGCTCACACCTTCTAACTAATGTAGCCCCTCCAATCACTCTATGACATCACCATCTGACAACTTCTTGTGAACTAATTTTAGTGTCTCTCTCCCCACCTTCTGTAATTAGTTGCTTACCATTGTATTCCCAGTGTCTAGACAGTAGTCTGTGCACAAAAAAGTTTGCTGAATACATGAATGGAGGTTTAAAATCCGGATAATTCGGAGAAACAGGAAGAAAAGCAGGTTTTGATGTGAGAGTGAAAGATGAGAACTCCTAGTTCCGTTTGAGGAGGAGTTTAGAGCACTCACACGTCATGCATGAATGTGCAGGCGTCTGGCCAGTACCTGGAGCACAAGAGTGGAGGTTCAATGTGATGGAATTGATGAGATGGTCAAGAGGAGAATGCAGGCAACAAAGACAAAAGGCAGATACTTGGGAAGAGGCCGCAGGTTGGCTCGGGTCCTTAGAACACAGCGCTCCTAACACAAACGTCGCAGGTTCGTCCCCACCTGGGCCAGTGGGCTGCACCCTCCACAACAAGACTGAAAACGACTTGACTTAGAGATGACGGGCCCTGGAAAAACACAGTTCCCCAATAGTCCCCAACAAAAATGTAAAAAAGTAAAAATAAACGGTAATGACTACTTTACAAAAAAGATACCTGGGAAGACCTAGACTTAGGGGCAGATGAGAGAGCGCGAGCGCACGCACGTGCCACGACATGGAAACCAACAGGAGGAACAGATTTGAGGACCAGGAAAAGGGAACCAAGTGGCAGCGCTGGATTTGTAAATCCCACGAACCCGGGAAGTGAAGAGCAGCCTGCGCTCAGCTGGGGAAGCACAATTTAACCTCAGGGACAGAAACGTGGCCATCCTACCTCCACTGGCAAAAATAAGTAAGCGTGTGGGGCTACAGACCCGAATTTGGAAGAGGACCTCATTTGAGAACCTTCTGGGTTTCTCACGTTTACAAGGGCGGTCGCCGGGTTTAGAAAGCTAGCAGCATTCAGTCCGTCCGACCCCCACGGTCGGAGGCGGCCGCTGCGCCCGGGAGGCTCGCGTCGCCCTGCGCGTCACGGCTCCGGGGCTGCGCGCCCGGCTGCACGACCGCCACGTGCTCTTGGGGCCTCGGACGGGAACCCCGGGGGGCGACGACCGCGGAAGAGTCGGGCTGCGGAGGCTCGGAGCCAGGCCCTCACGCCCCGCGGAGGGCCAGCCGGGGTCCGCGCGTCCTCGCGGGGGCGCCCCGGCCACTCCCCAGCCGCGCCCCGGCGCCGCCCCCCCAGCTCTCCTCTTTGCCCTGCTTGGCTGACGCTCTCGCCCGCCCCCACGAGCACGGCCTCCCCTTCCTACCTGCCAGCACGTGGACTTGGCCTGCTCCCAGCCGCTCCCCGCGGACCTGGTCAGCGGAGAGCCCACCTTCCTCCCCGGCGCCCAGCCCGCGCCCTCCACCCGGCGGCGGGCGCCCCGTTTCCCCGCCCCCAGAGCGCCGCGGCCGGTGCCCTCGGCCCAGCCTGCTCCCCGCCTCCCCCCGGCGCGCTCCACCCACTAGAGCGACGCCGACGCGATGACGTAACTGGCGCAGGCGCAGTCTGTCGGCGACGCTGAGGCGCTGCTTGGTCGTTTGGCGGAGGTGCGTAGAGTGGGCTCTGCCAACGAGAGGAGAAAGTGGGGTGCGTGGAAGAGAGGGGTCCCGAAAAAGAGAGGGGAGGGAGCCAAGACCCAGCAGACTGTCCTCCAGGTGCTGGGGTACAGGGCGCTGTCTCGCACCCTGTCCGGGCCCTTTTTGACGAGGCCGGGCGGCTGTCCCGCGGTAATTGAAGCGTGAATGGCCTTTGGGGACGCGTTGCCCCGCGCCCAGGTGGCCATCAACTTAACGGTTAGGTTGGCGTGCACTGGGTGGCTTCCTTTCCTCCGAGCGCGCATCCTTGCGGTACGTGGTTTGTTGGGTAAAGGAACACAAATCTGGGAGACCTGGCTTGTATCTTTTTTTTTCTTTTTTATCTTTTTTTTTTTTTTTTTTTTTTTTGGCCGGGATCTCTTCGGAGGCTGTCATCGGTAAAACGAGACGATTGGACTCGATGTCTGATTTTTCAGGCCCCTTTCAGAGCGGTCCTTCCGTGATTCTTGCCTCCCAGGATCTCATCCTTTATCACGTGCCTGATTGGGAAGAGAAATCTTTTGGCCAAAGTTTTAAAACTCACGACGTTCGGCACAACGCACAGGTGCGGTGGGACCGCGTGTTTTCCGTTCGGCTTGACTGGGTAGGACCGGAAGTAAAATGCAGGCACTGTTATCCCAGGAGACTCGTTTTAATTTTCTTAAAAGAATTAAATTTCTTAAAAGAATTAAATTTTCTTAAAAGAATTTCCTTAAAAAACTCAGAATACCTGTTTTCTGAATGTGGGCCCTATGTCCTCAATAGACGTAAATGTCTACGCTTTGTGTGTAACACGTTGCCTCATTTCGTAGGTAAATCTCTAACGTGTGGAAGTTGATGCTTCTGGATTGTCTGCCACCTGATCCCTTTTACTAGCAGTGTTAAGGTCGTCCCCGTCTTCTGACTGAGGAAAAGATGGTCAACGTTTTGAAAGGAGTGCTTATAGAATGGTTAGTATTTTTAATGTGAATGGGGTTTTTTTTTTGTAGAATTCTTTGTCGTAAGATCTGAATGCGTGGAGCCTTTCAGCTTTCTGAACTGCATTGTTTTCTTACTTACGTAAGAAGGGGGTCAGGTTTCGTTGCTAAGTTTCTTCCTGGTGCCAGATGCCAACGTCTCTGTTGAATTTAATGTGCCTGGCACTGTTTCCCACAAGTTCCGATCAGAGGCAGCATGTTGGTTGGATTAACCGTCTCTAAGAGAGCCAGTGCCGGTGTTGTCATGCCGTCAAGGATTGCCTAGAGTCTTGGGGGCTGCCCAGGTCTTCACCATCACAAACTATGGCCTTTTAAAAGAGAGAAAAGAACAAGAGGGCCCGTTGAAGGTTCCGTAAACTGGTCACACATTTCAGAGAAACCAGAAACTCGAGTGGGCAGAGTTGAGGTCCTCAAAGCAAGCTTAGCTGTCGCGCAGTCTGAACACCTGAACGGCTGGACCAGTGTTGCTGAGTCCCCACGCGCGTGCTTGACAGTAATTCTGGGGATTCTGCGCTGTGGACACTCCCGTTGTCTAACAACACTGCTGCCTACGTTCCTGTGCCCCGAATAGGAGCCGTTACATAGAGAGTGGTGCTGTTTACTGCAACGGCAAGGCCAGGGGAGGAGCGAGACCAAACCCTACGATCCTTCTGGCGTTTTACAGCAGCGCCGGCCAATAGAAATATAATGCAAGCCACGTATGTGGTTTTAAACTTCCTAGTAGCCACATTGAAAAGTAAAATGTAACAGGTGAGATGAATATATTTTATTTAACTGAATATATCCAAAATGTTTCCACAGGGATGAAGTCTTCACGATCCATACTAAGACTTCAAAACTGTACAGTCTCTTTTCATATTAAAGCTTCAAAATCCAATGTGCATTTTATTTTTACAGCACATTTCATAGACTATTCCCATTTCAGGTGCTCAGCAGTGACATGCGACTAGTGGGCCACCTTACGGAAAGTGCAGATTTAGAGTTTGGGTAGAGGCGACACCAATAAAAGCGATTTAGAAGAAAAGAGCAAGTGAAGTAGGGAGGCTAAGAGAGGGAATGTCTCATGAAGGTGAGTGGGCCGTGTCAAGTGATAGTGAGAGATGGAATAAGACGACACACGAGGTCACTGATCTTTTGAGAGCTGTTTACATTGAAAGGTGGGGTATATACTTTGGAAAGGGAAAGGGAGGTGAGGAAGTGGAGACTGGAATTGTGTTGTGATAATGAGCAAAGGAATAGAGAAATGGGTTGGCAGCTAAAGGAAGATATGGTAAGGGACTCTGGTTCTTGTTATTTTTGTTGTTTTCATTGGAAAGACTAGAATGTATATTGAAAAGAATAAAGTGCTAGAAAGGAGAAGTATTGGGAAAACAAAGGGAGCAGAATATAGATCTCATAAGTTCTGAACACACTGCTGTTTTATTTTGGAGAAGACTTCTAGGCTAATGTTTGTACTTAATTTTTCTTATTACTTTGTCATAATTAATGGAAACATTTCCTGTTTGGCCTTTTAATGTTATTATTATTATTTTTTTAAACATGGAGGACCCACCGTGCCAGTTATCAGTATTTTCCCTTTTGTTTCTTCCAATTCTCCTAAATTTAATCGTAACCCCAGGATTTGATAAACTTTCACTTCTCTCATAGAGTTTTCCTATTTTTGTTTTTGTTGATGTTTAAAGTTTTATTTATCTGGAATTTATTGGGAGAGGGGCGTATTATGAATTAAAGATCCCATAGCCCCTTTTTTTAGTCAAATATCTGAACAGTTGTCCAACACCAGTTATTCCCTTCCGTAATGATACCTGATGCCTCTCGTCACAGTTTCACTTACCTGCTACTTTCCCCATTCCCATCCCACATCTGTTTTTTTCTTTGTCATTGCTGCCTCTTTGAGAATAACTTGGAATAATTTAGCCTATTTACAAAGTAATCCTTTCATGATGTTTGGGATTGTGTTGAAATTATATTTTATGTTATTTATTTTCCCCCTATATTTTAATTTGAAGAAATATGGTGGTTGGATTGCATTTTAAAGAATCTCAGTGGTAGGCTTTCAGTTTCACTGTAAGGACAAAGAGTGAAGATTTGTAAAAGGAACTGAGGTGTTCGTTTTCCTTCCTGATGAGTGAGCTCTCTGCCTAGTTTGCTGTTCTGTTGTCAAGCCTGAGTTCTGCTGGCCCTCTATCACCCTACTCCTTCCTTGTAATCTCCAGACTGGCAGTACCTAGAGCTTGTTAGAAATACACAAATCTCAGACCTCAACCCAAATCTACTAAATCACGATTGTGGATACAAAGGATCTTGTTAAAACGCATTTAAAGTTTGAGAAGCATTCAGCCAACTTAAGTTTCATGATCAGTTTCCCAACAGAGGATTGTTTTGCACCAGGACTACATAAATTTTACTTTTGCAGATGGATACTGCCCTTGCAAAACTAATTTTTCCCTTCAAGGTGAATACTAAAGTGTAGCCTACACAATTTTTCAAAAGGGTAACTGTCTTCCCAAAGGTAAATCTTCCAAAAACACTCCAGGCCTAAGAAATGGCAGATTTACAAAAGGCATGGCTAGAGCTGGTGGGTACTCTTTCACAATCAGGTGCATATGTTGGGATGGTAACTGGAAAAATCCTTCCTTCTCTTTGGGATGCCAAAGAGAAGATTATTAGGAGTACAATATCAGCATAAATTTGTTAGTAAGGAATGCAGTATCAGCATAAGTCTGTTTTTTACCTCATAATATATCCATAGATTATGTGAAGCATTTAGCTATATTTGAGTACCGAATTTGATAGGTGTGCAGTTTATAGGCAAACCACTCAAAGATCTCCCTACAACTATTTCCGTTGTCCGAATGATTCTCCAAATTCCTGTCATATCACTATACAAGGTCATATAATCACCTAGATAGTGCCGTTCCACATACTCAGTGCAGGCAGCCAGCAAAATACTTCTCAGACGTGTATGGCCTCATCAAGAAAGGAATCTTAATGTGACACCTGTCTTAGAATGGCTTAATTCACTGCCAGAGTTAAATTCCATAGCTGTCAGTTCCTTTTAACTGATTTTGAGTCTACAGTAAAGAAGCAAATTAACTAGATTATGATGGTGGCCATTTAGACCCAACTATCAGTGAATTGAAAAGTCAGGGTACTTGGAAATAAGATTCATTCCTCCCAAGTACCAAAATCTAAAACTAAATAAAATTTTTTTGGTAAATTTGTGTTTTTATGTCAAAATGACATTGGTGAAAACGTTCTCTTGGTTGGGATCCACCGTTTTCCCACATCTAGCCATCTGCAGCAATATCGAAGCAAGCAGCACATGCCCCACAAATGTCTGACCGATTCCAGGTGCCAGAGCAGCCCTGTGGTGTGTCAGTTACCACACGTGGTTTGGCAAGTGCTTCGGCAAGGAAGATTTGCAGAGGTGTAAATTGTAAATTGCAATTAGTTTACAGTATAATAGCAAAGAATCTGGAGAAATAGGTATTATTAGAGCAGACTTACCCTTATGGGTTTGGCTTCTAAACCTGTACGGAGAAACAAATAAGAACTAAGGCAAGACCAGTCTAACCATTCTATTCGTTTGCAGTGTTTATACATCTCTGTGGCCTTTGCTGCTTTGCAGGGCCACATTCACTACAGTTTCTGGCACTCAGAACAGTGCCTGAGAGATATATATGGGGAGTGCTTAGTAAATATTTGTTTACTGAATGAATTTTGTTAGCAGAATTGAGTCAAGGAGTGTCACCTCAGCCTAAATCCCACAATAGTTACATTTCTAGAAGTTTACCCTAAGGAAGTGATCAGAACTGCAGATAAAAATGTAGGTAGTTGACTATGCTAATAAAGTGTTGATTGTAAGATAGTTTTATAGTCAAATAACATAGCTATTAAGATATTTGAAAACACTCTAAGTGGTATGGCATCATTCTAAGTGATATAATATATTGTTAAATGAAAAGTGCTGCATTCCTTTAATAACACTGAGCACTTACCAGATACTGTACATGCTAAGCACCTGGTAATATTCAGTGAGTTCTCCCAACAACCCTGTGAGACACAGATGTCGTTATCCCCATTGTATCGATGCAGAAATTGAGGCACAGAGAAATTAATCAACTTGCTCAGGTTGCACAGCTACGGAACTGGGACTTTTAAACCATGGTTTTTTTGACTCTGGAGCCCAAGCTACTGCTCCTTATATAGACAGTCTCTCCAACACGAATCTAAGTATAATATTGTATTAACTTAAAAAAAAAATGTACCTATGTAGTCTTAGAATAATACCATATATATTCCACAGGTTAACACTTTTGTAACAAATAGTAAGTCTGTTAATAGAACTGGGTAACTTGAACCTCCCTGCACGTCCTCTCACACACCCAAATGCTCTTGGCATTTTAATTACTCCTGATCTGTGTGTCTACCATAAGACAAGGTGTTTTAGATATCCCTTAATCCAGCCACCCTGCAGCATGAGCATGGTACTACCTCCAGCTCACTCCTTAGCCTACAAGATGGAGAGGATGAGTGATTTTATAAAATCAGACATAGTTTGGTTGGCTGAATTGGAGCTTGGGGTTAGGCTTTCTGAATTCAGTACTCTCTTTAGTCTTGTGTCTTTGTAACAATAAAACCTATTATATGTCATATTGGCAACCTGGGATCTGTCATTCTGGTTAACATAATGTCTCCTGTGGTGGCCCTTTCTTTCTCTTAAGACCCTACTCATGTAGCAAATATTTATTGAGCACCTACAATATGCTGGCCCCTAATTTAGGTACCTACCTCTCGGTTTGGACAAAACCCAAATTCAGAAAACATTTTGGAAAAGGCTTATAAGAGGGAAATATAAGTGAGCAAAGCCTTTTCACATTCAATAATAATTTTCTAAAACATTCTGTTCTCAGGACATAAAGAATTTATGCAGAAATTGTTTTAAATTGTTTATGTAATTATATCTGTTACCTAATTATCAGGAAGGATAGTTTAACATTGACTAAGCCAAGTTTATCATTCTAATGGGATACACAGTGCTGACAACTTTATCCAACTGACCAATTAGCTTCATGGTCTGATTTACAGCCATATGCATTGTCCTAATAGACCCCTGGTGGTGTAATACTTTTTAGAAACGTATGTTATAGGGGCTATACTACAGGTGTTTTTAGCAGTAGATTGATTGATAGCTGCCTTTCACATTTCCAGGACAAGATTTTTTTTCCTGCTCACTAGCCCTGATCCCAAGACTTTTAACCAACTATATTTATGGTCACTGGTTTTGGTTTCTTTCCTTGCCGGCAGGTTCTCCCAGAGATCCTCCATATAGAAGTAGAATAGCCCTGTATTCAGGTAGGATATTCCAGGGCCTCCACATTTAACAAAATGTCCCTTAAACTTTTGAGTGTCTTTTTGAATTAGTACCTATTGTATTTCAGGTACATGCTTGAAATCCGACTCCAAATTGACTGCTTTCCATTTCCTTTGAAAAAGATTAGTGTAGGCGATTGATATTAGAAGTAGTTATTTCAGTGTCTCACTGACCAATCACTCTTATCTCATTTGTCAGCAGTGTTTCCTAGGTATGGGGAATGCCACTGGTATTCAAGATGATTTGTAATAGAACACACATTTTGGGGTGAGGGCTGGGGGCAGAACACAAAAATAGTTTTTATATGACTGGTTTAATTTATTTGAGAAAAACATAAAACATCAAAATGACTGGAGATTCATACCAGGTGAACTTAAGCTTAAAAGTTGATATAAAGGCAATGTAAAGAAAACTATTAAGTAATGTATAATCCAAGTGTCACGAGAGATGGCTAAAATAGCAAGGATAGTATGTATAGGGGGTTCGGAATGAGATGTTCCTCCTATGTAGATTATTTTGAGCAAAAGACAATCAAGACCCTGCAGCTCAAGAAAAACTTCCATTCCCACTTAACTCCTCGAAGAATTTAAATCGGGGGCCTTGTCTATAAGAGTTAGCACCAGAAATAACCTTTTCTGACCTATCATTAGGGCAGGGCACACATCTAATGACTGAACATCTGCTGCCTTCTGAAGCCTCAGGAGCCGTAACCTCATTCCTTAGCTCAGGAGCTTATATGTTCCTCATTGTACCGTTCTGTCTCCGAACCTCTCGTGTACGTGAGGTCTCTGACTCTCCAGCCAAAAGAACCCGATGAGGAAAGGAGGAATTTTCCCCGTCCCCCATATGTGCAAATGGAAAAATTTTGAAAACACTGATGATTCTTTTGAATCATGAGTCCCCTGATACGTCTTGGTTTCCGTTCTTTAGCTTTTATTTCATTGAAATGGTGTAAATTTATTTCATCTGGAAATGTTCCAGAGATGTATTAGTCTTCACAACCACTGAACTCTTGCTATCTCTAATCCCTCTAATAGCCACCAATCACTGGCATAAATTGGTGTCATCTGTGAATGGACTGAGCTCAAACAGTAACAAGATAATCACATTTGGACAGGAATTTTTTTAATGTCCATATTTGTCCTCAGGGACAAATGTTACTATGTTACATTTGGACCCGAAATTTATTTTAAAGAGCTCACGAAAAACAATTGTTTGTCTTGTTGTGTAAAGTACATCCTTCTAAGACACCTCTGGGTGTGATATTTTATAGAAAATACTGAGATTCTTGTGGGACCTGAGCTAGTCCAGGAAAAAAAAGGGCCTGGAGGGTGAATTGGGCCCCACTTGTCACTACGTGAGAGATGTGAATCTTCTGTCCCAGGATTGCCCGGACAGGAGGAAGCAGCCCAGTTGGGGAGCACTAACACAGAGGGCGTTTGTCTATGCCGCACAGCAGTCTACTCCAGAACTGCTCTCCTTTTGTTCTCCACCCACCCTTTTATTTGTAAAGGCCAGGGCAGTTGAGTGGGACAGTTGAGTTTTTAAAGAAGAGTCTGAGCAGGAACACAATTAGTTGTAGAGAAGCTGAAGCTCTGAATTCTCTGTCCTATGGGTGTCCTCACTTCCGCTTCTGAAATATCTGAAAGAACCCTGGTCAAGCTGCTTCCTTACCCCCAGGTTCCTTCTAGAATTGCTCTTTAAGCTCTTTGTAATATTATGTTTCCAGCCAGCTTTTTGTCAATAATTGATAAATTGTGTACTTCAGTGAGATTTTTCAATGTATAGTGTGTTACTGCTTTACAAAAAAGTTATTTAATTTTTTTTTATTCTGTGTAACTGCCAAAACGAGGGAATTACTAAAAGTGTTAAATTTAACTTCTGTATCTGCTTAAATCTGTGACCATTACATTATCTATCTTTGTTTGTCAAAGCCCCCCATTCTCTCCCACGCACCACTGGCTGTTGTTGCCTCTCAGTATCATGGCACTATTCGCCTGGAGACCCTCATTCTCATGTCTTTTCTCCTTTCCTGTTTCCAGTCGCCCAAAAGGCCACAGACTTCCAGGCCAGCCCTCATCCCTGTGACATGCATTATCTTATGGCTGTACGCGTCTGCTTTCCTCATTGCATCTCCTACTCGCCCTCCATCCCCATCCTTTCCACTTTGCCCTCTAGAGCAAGCAGCAGAGTCCCTGTATCCTCAGCCTCTTCTCTGAACCGTTCCTCTCCCCCCACCAGCCCCCGCAGCCGCCTTTCCTTTTCGCTGTAACAAAACCTGGCTTTCTCCTGAGCACACTGCTTCTCCCACAACCCTATCTAGTGTTGACCTTTTTCTCTAATACCTCCTGTACCAGTGAATTGGGATATTTCACATACCAGGAATGTGTACCCGGAAATAGGATAGTTATCTCCCTGCCTTCCTATTGCCACTTCTAGAAATTCTCCTTCCCTCTTCCATGGAAACCCCCAACTCTGAATCTCATGCCATCAGACTAGACCGCGCACTTTGAATGATCTGCAAACCCGACTTTCCTTGAGGGTTTTTCCGGAAGACTCCCTGTCACGTTCAGTAGCTCTCCTCTCACACTCAGTGATTTCAGCGTCCATGTGGGTAGTCCTTCCAGTACCTGCCTTCTCAGCTCCCTGACCACCACCTCCAGGCGCGTGTCCTACACCCTGTCCCAGCCCCCCATTCCCACAGACCGACCCCAGACCCCACCATACTGCCATCTCTTCAAAATCACCATTTCACGCATCTGACTGACCTCCACGTCCTCTTTCCAGTTTACTCCCTCTGATGCCCTATCTGTATGATTTCTGCAGCTCTACCAGACGTCTAGGCTGTGGATTCGCCCACCTTTTCCTTGTCCTTCAGCACCCCACCGACTTCACATTCCTCCTTACCCAGCTATGTGCCACAATCCATCAATGTACTTGTTCTCTCAAGGACACTGCCCCCCCCCCCTTAAGTCACCAGACCTGATTTCATCCAGCTCACCACCTTCTCTGAACCTTCACCTCCGCAGCAACCAGTGGCTGGAGAAAAACATACAATACAAGCGTACTGATTAGTCTCACTTCAAATGCATGAGCACTAAACTCAGGTGGAGCCTGAATGCTAGCCAGCAAACCAATGGCATTTCCTGGTCCACTTATACGTACTCCCACTTTCCTAGGGAAGCTGTGATACTTCATCAAATCTAAGATTTCATCAATTTAATAACGTAGCAATATTTTAAGGACCTCTAAGAAAAATCACTGCCAATTATACTGTAACATGCCCCTCATTGTAAGCCTCATCTCAGTTTCAGAGATGTTAAAATGTGGGGGGGGGGAGGGGGGGAATGTGCTTAGAATGGATGAAATATAGTATTCCATACCTTCAGTTTCTCTTACCTCAAACAACTTCTGTGTCCCCACTTCCAGCTGATTCCTTGCTTCCTGTTTCACAGAGAAAATAAAAGCAACCAGAAGAGAATGTCCACCAGTCTTTATCAGGTCAATCTGTGCCCATATACTCTTCCCTTCCCTCCCCCCAGTTACTATGGATGAACTGTCCCTTCTCCTATCTAGAGCCAGCTTTCCTGCTTGAGAACTGAGTCCCATCTCGTCTTGCCTGTAAGGAACCTTTCCAGCAGGTTTCCTCTTTTCTCCTGCTTTCTCAGTTTTTCCTTCTCTATTAGATCATTCCCATCAGCATCACAAACATGCTATAATTCCGCCCCCACACTGCTCCCAGGCGAAACCTCTTCCTGCTCTCTCTAGCAGAATGTCTCTGAAGACCTGCCTGAGTTCACTTTCTTTCATTTCCTTCCTCCCATTCTGACACCCACTCAGTCAGGCCTTCTCCCCTGACTACCGAATCTGCTCTTGCCAAGGTCCGGCAACTTTCTGAATCCAGTAGTCAGTTCTCAGCCTGTGAACCACATTAGAGCAGTCAGTTACTTCCTCTTCCTGAATCTCCTTTGTTCACTGAATCCAGGACTCTTCATGTTTTCTTCCTACCTCAGTAGCCACTTCTTTATAATCTGCCTTGCAGATCAACTTTATGCTTCTTAACTATCTGATGGGTGTCCATGGCTTGGCCCTTGGACTCTTCTCTGTAGCTGTGCTCGCTCCTTTGTCGTGGCTGTAAATGTTATATATACAGTGATGGCTGACTTTTCCTCTGCAGCCTGGACTTCACTGCTAAAATCCAGAAGTGTATATCCAGCGCCCACTCAACTTCTTTACTTGGGCCCCAGTAGGCATCTCACCGGTGACATGCCTAAAAGCAAACTCTTGATCTTACCAGCAAACCCACGTTCACCCTCAGTAAAAGACAGCTCCATCCCTCCATTTGCTCAAACCGAGAAGTTTAGTCTCCTAAAATTCTCTTTCAAAGCTCAAGTCTTGTCTCAGCACGTTATGTTCGCTTTATATTCAACATATGTCTGGAATTCAACCACTTCTCATCGTCTTCACCATTACCACGTAGGTCCACGTCATTGTCATCTCCTGCCTGGCTTGCTGCAGTCACCTTACTGATGGCCCTGCTCCCCGCTTGCATCTGCCATCACCCCTCCTCGACCCAGTCTTTTCTCAGACTAGCAGGCAGTATGATCCTTATGTTAAAATTTAAGTCCGTTTGTAAGTTAGTCATGTCGCTTAGGAAAAGCCAAAGTCCCTAAAATCATCTCTAGGGCCCTGCGTCATCGGAGGCAGTAACAACTTTCTGACCTGTCGCCCACTGCTCTCCCCTCAGTCACCTTCTCCAGCCACCGCGGCCTTGCTGTTCTCTCTGCTACAGCGCTCGTCCCCTGCTTCACCACATGGCTTGCTCACACCTCCTGGGTTTTGTTCAGATGTCACCTGCTCAGGAAGGCCTTCCTTCACTCCCTATTTAAACTTGCAAGATCTTATCATTTTCATCACTGCCATTTCTCATCCTACTTTTCTGGTTTTTGTGTTGGTTTGTTTCTCATGGTGTTGCCACTAGACTGTAAGCTCCATGACATGGAGGGATCTTACTTGTTTGTTCACTGCTGCACCCCCAGGGCCGGAATAGTACCTACTAATGATAGGTACTCAATAAGTATTTAGTGAATGAGTGAGTAAAACTTGAAATAGCAATTGACTACTTCTGAACAAATCAATTTCACACATTAGTATGGTCATTCTAATACTGCAACCATAGAATTTAACTGAATTTTGCCAAATCTAAGTGAATAAGAATAGCCTAAGTGTTCTCAACCTAGGTGTAAGAAAAACTTACTAGAAACTAAATTTAAAATCTGTGTTCTGACGTGGGTAGATGTATTCATGTCATTTTACAGCATAGTACATTATTATAATTTTAGTGGTAAGTTGCAAGTAATTAAGAAATTCATTAGCAAGCCTTGACTTTATTAATAGTTAATATACCGTGAACCTTACTTATTTAGTGATTAAACTAAATTGTTAGCTTCACTTATACATGTTTGTACTTGAAAGAGGTAAACTTTACTGTTTTCATTAAATTAACTGACCTCTTTTGAATTATCTTTGTAATTGATGTTGACATTCAATAAACCAAAAGATTGTGTAAGATTATCTCTTCTCTAAGAATTGAAAAATATATGCATCTTGACGTTTAATATTAATTGTTTTGCTGAACATGTTATTGTATATTATATGAGATCTAAAGAGTGTCTTTTGTGATTCAGGGCTTTTATGAAAGAGACTTGTTACTGTAAATCCAAGAAAGTATATCACTCTTTTTCTATGACTATCCTATTCCTAACTAAAGCCACAAATAAATACAGTAGAACTTGGATCTCTTCTTTGAGCTTAGTATTCTCAGAGATTTTGTTAGCATTTCTTTTAAAGATTTTGAATGATAGTTCAGACTTACAAGGTTCAGAATTTTAAGGAAGGGGGTGAAAAAAACCCTGAGTACCTACTGCAAAGCAAACCAAATACTACCCTTGGCATTTTTCTCCTTTGATGTCCATGACAATTCTGTTATGTAGAATCACTTAGAGGGAGATTAAATACATATTAAGGTCACACAGTAAGTGATAAAGCCAGGGATGAATGCAGGTCTGACTCTTGCTGTATGCCCTGCTTTAGCAAAGTGACAATGTAACTGGTTTTGTAAATTGTCATTGGCAAGGTAGTAGAAAGCTTTTGGTTTTTTAAATGTAATGGTCATAGACAGGAAATGCATTTTTAAACTCAGTTTAGGAGGCTGTGATGCTAAGCCCTAGTCACTACAGAGCTCTGAACCTTACTTTACCACTTGTCAGTGACAAATTATTCTTTTTAAATCTTGTCATTGGCCTCTTTCTCTTAAACTTCCACTAACAGCTCGAAAATGAGGCTATATCTATAAATCATTAGCACTTGAGGCAGAGAGGAGTTTAGAACTTTTTAAATTAACCTAAAAATTCTACATGCTCATGTCTGATCACTGAGGTCCTGGCATAATTTGGCAATCAGGTGTCTCATCGTCATGTGTTTCTCTCTGCAGTGACCCTGCCATGAAGCAGTTCCTGCTGTACTTGGATGAGTCAAATGCCCTGGGGAAGAAGTTCATCATTCAGGACATTGATGACACTCACGTCTTCGTCATAGCAGAGCTGGTTAATGTCCTGCAGGAGCGTGTGGGTGAATTAATGGACCAAAACGCTTTTTCTCTTACCCAGAAGTGAAAATACTAGGTATTGACCACTTAGGAATTAAAAATAACGAATATGAGAGACTGTTACCCGTTCAGTATCTTATGTGACTTGGCTAGACTTGGAGAATTGTTTAGAAGCATGTAGCAGGAAAGACTGTGGTGTCATTTGTTTAGAAAAAAAGCCTCAAACTGATTTTCTTGTTCTGTTTTTATCAGTATGTGTACCCTAGAAGTTAAAAAAAAAATACGTTAACAGCTGGCTACAATTTGGCTTTTATTATCATTTATTAAAATGTAAATAGTTTTCCTACCTTTTAATGCTGATTTACAAATATAATGGAATATGCTTTTTAATTATCAGTCTAGCCCAGATATTTGTTTTGCGAAGTATAACATACAGAAAGTACACAAGACATAAATGTACAAATTTCTGAATTTCCACAAACTGAACACACTTGTATAATCAGCACACAGATGAGGAAAAGCACCACCATTCCAGATACCTTTGCATAGAAACCCCTTAGTGTGCCATCAAGAGTAAACACTCTGCTGACATTGAAGAGCATCGGTTACTTTTGCTTGTTTTTTAGCTTTCTGTCCGTGGAGTCATGCAGCATGTACTCTTGAGTCTGGCATCTGTCACTCAGCATTTGTGAGATTCTCCATGCTGTTGCATGACGTACAGTTGACCCTTGAACAACACGGGTTTGAACTGTGCAAGTCCACTTATACATGGATTTTTTTTCAATAAATACTATAGATGTATTTTCTCTTCCATATGATTTTCTTAATTCTTGTCTCTAGCTTATTTAAGAATACTGTATATAATACATATACAAAATGTGTGTTAGCTGACTATGTTATTGGTAAGGCTTCCAGCCAACAGTAGGCTATTAGTAAAGTTTTTGGAGAGTCAGAAGTTATATATGGATTTTCAACTACACAGGGGTTGGCACCTCTAACCGCCACCCCCACCCCATTGTTCAAGGTTGAACTGTAGTTTTTTTCATTTTCATTGCTGTACGATAGCTATTCTGTTGTTTGCCTCAACCACACTAGAGATACTTCAGTTAATAAATGAATTCAGTCCTAAAAATTTAATAACTATACATGCATTAAACCTCAATTTGAACTTGATAAACACGTCAAATGGTTTTACCACTCTTAGTGGTCACACTAATTTTTTTTCAGTGGCAGAATATATACAACATTATTGTATTTATTTGAGAAAAGAAATGCAAGTATAGAATCTAATTGCAAAATATACTGGCATTAGTTACATTGATAGTCTATGGTTATTGTAATATCTTCTCCAATTCACTCAGTCCTTCACTTATTCATTTAAAAAACAAGTGCCTGCCATGTCCTAGATGTGTAGGATAGGTATGGTTGTAAGAAAGATGGATGAGGATTCTGAACCAGGATGCTTTTAACTTCCACTAACAGAACACCAGTGAGGAGTTATTTAAAAAGACAGGTCTAGGTGGTTCAGCCTGCTTCTGCTCTGCCATCCTAATGTTGGCTTTTCGTTCCTGGCTTATTGCCTCGTGATCACAGGGTTGTGGCTGCTGCTCTGGGATTACAGTCACAGCAGCAGCCCAAGGACAGGAAGGCTCCACTGGCCAGCAGAGAAAATAAGAAAAACTTCCTCCTGGCTTAGCTCTATCAGGGAGAAAAATCCTCCCAGAACTTTCCCACGTGTCCACCCCTATGCTTACTGTCAAAGAGGAATGGAATAAGAATGGACTTAGATCAGTGATTCTCAAGTTTTAAAATCACCTGGGGTCTGACAGAAGAATTCCAAATAATTTGTGTTGACACTGTCCCTTCTGGGTGGAGCTCGGTCCCCTGCTGGGTGTGTGGGCGGCACTTAGTGTCTTGCTTCCAAGGAATGGATTTGGCCGGGGTGAAAAAGTAACTACAGTGGAGAAACCTGGGACATACTACCTTAGCCAGATGATCGGGATAAACATCAGGTGTCCTGTTGAGAGCATGTACCCCGAATGTGATGTGATGAGAAGGGTACTTCTTAAAAGACAACAACCCCGGCCTTACCGTAAGAAAAGCATTAGACCAACACAAACTGAAGGGAATTCTACAAAATATCTGGCCAGTACTCAAAACTGCCAGGGTCACAAAAAACAAGGCGAGACTGAAAAGCTGTCACAGATCAGAAGGGACTAAAGAGGGTCACAATGGGAAGCAGATTCTCGGATGGGATCTGGGAACAGAAAAGGGACACTCGGTAAAATCCAAGAAAATCTACATGAAGTCTGCAGTTAATAACAATGTTCTGTCTGCTTTTGTATATCCTTGAAGTTTACCATCAAAAATATTTAAATGTAAATATTTTTTTCTAGTACATAACATGCCTACATTTGTTTCAATAGAAAAGTATAGCATAATGGTTAATAGCATGGTTTTTGGTATTAAGAATTCTGTGTTTGAATCTCAGTTTTACCATTGAATAAGTCATGATTTGGGGGAAATTGCTGAACTTTTCTAAATCTTGGTTTCATTATCTGTAAATGCCAGTAATAATCATGGTAATACCTACCTCTGGGGTGGTTTTAAGGGTTAAGCAAGATAAAGCATGTAACATTGTTACAGCACCTGGCACATAATAGGCACTTACAAGTGTATTGTGTTTGGTGGTGCTTTATCCCACCATCCCAAAATAATACAGTGTCTTATTTACTCATATGACTCTTCTATTTGGGAAGAACAAAGGCAACACATTAATTCTTCAAACAGACTTTTTAAATGTTACTTCTAACAGCTGATCTTGAGAGCCACACATTGCCAGGTGGCAAAACTGTGTAGAGATGCACAAGAAGCCAATTGAGGTTATTAAAATAATTACACCTTAGGAATAGGGAGTGTTTCCTGGGTTTTTCCTCTTGCAGTCTCCAGGCGACACCCCTTCTTAGGCGTCCTAAGCACTCCCCAAACTCCATGACCTCAATCTGAAGGACAGAATGCTCTCTGCGCCTTCATCCCATAAAGCCAGGAGTCTCACTCACAGTGGAGGGCTCTTGCCTAGAAAGCCAAATTTGGGTGGCTGCTGTGTTAGTATTGGAGGCCCCGACGAGTCCGCAGTCCACTCTGAGAAGCGGCCCATCCTGGAGGAAGTACCCTTTTCCTCCAGTCACCAGATTTCTTTTGGGAGCTCCCAATTCCTTTTCTGTCTCTGCCTTAGGCTTCTGGAAGGCCCTAGAGTCCTGATAAACCAAGGGTGGTGCACAGACTGGCAGCCTGGCCTTCACCAGGGGCCCCACTCCACACTTACTGCATCAGAATTGCATTTTAATAAGTTTCCCAGGTGATTATTCTGTGCATTAAAGTTGGAGAAGAACTGCCATGAAGGGACCACCCTGGGACAGGGGAGAGGGTTTGAAGGCTGATTGGGAGTCGTAGGAAGAGCCAATTAAGGGGTCAGGTGAGGGTCTTCCCAGCATTCATTATGTGTCTGTTAATCAACCTAGTTCTTTCAAGCATGTGACCTGAATCTGCTTCTCCCACCCCAATTCTGGGGAGAAACCTGGGGATTAAAGACAAGTGATACGGGTATGGTGTTACTGTAAAGAAGCCTTAACTGTCACCCAGTCCAGGAAGGGGCAGATTCACCTTTACCAAACCAAAGCCAGGCTCATTACTTCATAAGAAATGGTCAAACTCATGTTAGTAAAAGAAATACGAATGCTGAGATGTCCCACTTTACAGATGACAAGCCCAGAGCTGCCCTATGCAGGGCTTTTGTGCGACTCAGAAAAAGGTGGCGGGTCCTTGGCTTTGGGTGAAGAGAAAGGTGCCTCTTCTTCCACAGCACTTCTGCCCCCACTCAGCCTGTCAGCAGGATGCCCTTGTGTACAGCCAACGAGTGGGAACCAGGGACGCACAGCACAAAAAAAACAAGGATGTGACAGGATGGCCGCGCAGCTGCCTCCCGCCTGCCAGGTCACTACGTTCCCTCAGGCTGTGCCAGTCAGGTAAACTGCTTCCTTTGCTAATCTTATACAGCACTGGGACCAAATGTATCCTGTTATTTCATCTGCAATCGTTAGATGTCTACTTCTTTTAAATGTTAATTTTCTCCTTGTAAAAGCAATATAACAGAAAAATAAGAAAATAAAGGAAAATACTATCCACTACCTCACCACCCTAACCAAACACAAGTTAGCATTTTGTTGTATTTTCTCAAATCTCTGGTATACTCTGCAGTTCTGTGGACATCCCAGGCCATGCGTTTAGAGAAGATGGACCACATTCTAGAAACGAGTGTCCCAACTGGCCTTGAACACCCCTGCACCTTGACGTGGGCTCCACCCACCTCATTCCCACACTTCTCATGCAGTTGTCTTCCCATTGTCCCTGCTCTTTTCATGATATGTAAGTCAACAGCTTAGGGGCCTGCCCAATTTCTGACACCCCACCTTCTGGTCACCAACTTGCCTTCTCCCCCAAGCCCATCTTCAGGCAGTTGACCTGGTAAGAGTCCCCACTTGGCTCAACCCAGAACCCAGCTCACCGTGAACTCCCACCAAATGGCATAGTCCAGAACCATTACCTCCCCGCCCTGATCCCAGACGTGGGATTTGGGTTCCTTTTCCCTTGTGTCTGTATCACCTCGCTGGATGGCTGTCTGCTGTGACCTTGGGGTTTAATTCATGTCACCTTCAGAGCCTCAGAAAACCAAGTGTTCACAGCAAGTGCCCACACTCTTTCTACCCTCGCTGCCTTTGTTGCAGCCTGGTTCCCTCTTTCAAGATGGCATGGTAGCTTTTGAAACTTAGCCATTGTGCCTGGTTCTCCAGCTTCTGGCCTTCAGCTCCCTTTGAAGGATTTTGTTTTGGACTCAGGTTGCTCTGCATGTGCCAGACAGTCTCAGAAGCAGACCATAGGTCCTGGGGCAACCTCCAGGGGCCCATTGTAATTGGACCCTACATGCAAATAGGTACCCAATGGTGGTGGTAATATATCAGGTCCCCATGTTGCCCAATAGTAACTTAAAAATCACAAATTTTAATGACAGTGTATCTGCATGTCATGTCATAATTTACTTAGCCATCTTTTAATGCCGGAATTTAGGTGGTTTCCAGTATTTTTAGTAAGTAATACAATGATAAATAACTTGTACAAAACTTTTTGGATTATTTTCTTAAGAAAGACTCCTAGATATAGTCATGGAGTTAAAGAATATCAGTATTTTTATGGCCCTTGATACATGTTTCTAAAATTGCTTTCCAAAGTTATGGTACCAACTGAAAGTGCCACTGGCAATGTCTAGTTTCACAGTACACTGACCAGATGTCATTTCATCATTCAGCAAATAGGTACTACAGAATTCTCTGGTTGGGGAGAGCACCACAGAATTCTCGTTGCCACCAAGCTCAGATTCCAATGCAGGAAAGAGATAACATAATAAACACCATAAATGTAGGTATTTATAGCATGCTATATGGGAGAAGTGGGAACATCTAATTCTGCCTGAAACTTTAGTACCATTTATACTAAAACTTGAAGGATGACTAGTTCACCAGGCAACAGGACAGGAGAGGGATTTCAAGCAAAAACAACATGGGCAAAGCAGCGGAGATGTGCAATGGTGTGTCATGTTCAAATAACCGCAAGCTGTTTAGTAAGGCTGGCGATGGTTATGGGGGGCAGATGGAGAGTTTGGGGGAGTGGCAGCGAGCAGATCCTGTAGGACCTTGTATTTTTATGACAGAATGTCTTAATTTCATCCCATAGGCGATGGAAGTAGGAGAAAAAATTTTAAGCAAAATAGTTTCATAATTTACCATTATTTATTCTGATACAGATGTATTTCTGGTATCTATTTAGAAGGGTCAAAGAAGCCATTGGCAGGAGTATGGAGAATGACCTGGGGTGGGAATGGACTAGAGGTACAAAATCTAGTTAAGAAATAGTCTCTACATATAAGGTGAAAAATGACGGGTCTCAACTCCTGAGGTTACAATGGAAATGGAAAGGAGTAAGTGGTTGTATTTGGGAACGAGTGAGGGAGATTGGTTAACCCATTCACCAAGACAAGCAAGAGAAAGAGAGTTAGGGAGGAAATGTGTTTTACTTTGGAATGCAGAAGTTAAGTCCATGCAAATGGAGAAATCCAGTGGCTCTAAGATACATGATTCACTATTCAGGAGAAAAAAAAGTGAGATAGCAGTACAAATTTGGAAGTTAATGTATGGAAGGTAGCTATGGTTTTGACTGTTCCCTCTTAAAATTACCTGGGCACAACCTTTTCCTATTATCTTTGTGGGATGGGGGTGTCTTAATATGATTTTTATAAATCTGGGTAAGCTTATTTTATATTATCATTTTGGCCAAAACTAAATGTTTCTTAAAACCTTTACTTTCTATTTTAATCCTTTCACGTTGAGGGAAAATAAAAGTTTGATAAATGAATGTCTATGGGAACAATAAGCTATGTGAACTACAAATATGGAGACAGAGGTAGGATAGCCTTTCAACCTATTTTAGCCTAAAAAAGCAGGAGAGATGAAGATGGATAATACACACCTTACACTTGGCCACCAAAGAGAACAAAGCAGTGTCGAATGACACTGGTACAGAGCACTGGTACACAGCATAGGTGGTGTCACCAGGTTGGATGGATCATGTGTTCCCAGTCAAGGGGTAGCATATGGTAAAGATAGGAGTTTGTGGAGTAGTCCAAGTCTTAGGCAATAACAGTGTACCACTTGCTCCCGTGACCCCACTCCTCTCGTCCTGTCCTTGGCTGCACACAACAACAGAACACTCCACCCAGCAAAAGCAGAATATGCATTCTTTTCAAGTGTACATGCGGCAGTCTCCAAGACAGCACATGCTGGCTCATAAAACAAGTCTCAGTGAATTTCAAAGGATAGAAAAAAAACAGAAATATAAAGGAAGCAAAGAGGGAATGTAATTACCGTGTTTCCCAAAAATAAGACCTAGCCAGATCATCAGCTCTAATGCGTCTTTTGGAGCAAAAATTAACATGAGACCCAGTCTTATTTTAATATAAGACCCGGTCTAATATAATGTAATATAATACAATCTAATACCAGGTCTTATATAAGACTGGGCATAATATAATACTGGGTATAATATAATACCGGGTCTTATATATTAATTTTTGCTCCAAAAGATGCATTAGAGCTGATGGTCTGGCTAGGTCTTACCTTTGGGGAAAACCAGTATAGATCCTGCAGACATTAAAAGGTTAATGAAGAAAATGACAAGGAACTTTATGCCAATCGATTTGAAAAATTAGATGAAATACATAAATTACTTGAAAAAATAAAATTTATCAAAAGCTGAACAGCCCTATACTTTTAAAGAAATTGAATGCTTAATAAAAAATCTTTACACAAATAAAACTCCAGGCCCAGTTGAAATTCTATCAAACATTCAAGGATGAAGTTATATACCCTTTTACTCTTTGAGAAAATATTAGGATGGTGCAAAAGTAATTGTGGGTTTTGCAATTATTTTTAACCTGTTAAATCGCAATTACTTTTGCACCAACCTAATAGTAGAGAAGAGAATACTTCCCAATTCATTTTATGAGGCCAACGTAACCCTGACACCAAACCTGGACAAATATTACAAGAAAAATTACCAACTAAAATCACTCATGAGAACAGACACAACAGTCCTTACAAAGCATTAATCATTCGTTCTAACTACATTAATGGAATATGGGAGAAAAACCATATGATAATCAAATATATGCAGAAAAAGTATCTGACAAAATTTAACACTCATTCATAATAAAAACTCCACAAACTAGGAAAATATGGGAACTTCCTCAATCTGACAAATGCATCTATTGAAATAACTAAATTTAATATATAATCACAAAAGAATGAATGCTTCCCCCCTAAAACGGGGAACAAGGCAAGAATATTCACTTTTACTATTTTAATCATTAGTATTTTGAAGTCCTAGCCAGTATATTAAGTCAGAAAAATAAATGACAGGCATGCAGATTATAAAGGAAGAAGTACTACTGTTGCATTCATTCAGACAACAGGACTGTGTATGTTGAAAACCTCATAAAATCTAAAAAGAAAACGACGACTAATAATTGAATTTAACAAGGTCACAGGATACTAGTTCAATAAGTGAAAATCAAGTTTTCTGCACTTGGCAATGAAAAACTGAAAAATGAAATTTTAGAAATACCATTTACAATAGCATTAAAATATCAAATACCTAGGAAATCGATCCATACACCTTTCTCAGTTTCCTCCCCTACAATGAAGATCCCAGTCGTCCCTCCCTCATTTGGCTGTTGTTGGGGTTAAATGAATTGTTGTATTTACACACCTAGAATACTTCCGGATAGGTCACAAGTCCTGTATAAATAAATGTTAACCCAAATCTCAATGTACACATCACTTATAAGGAAGTTATATGGAAGATACAATGTGGAGTTCTAAAAGCAGTTATGTGAATCTTTCCCCTGCCACAAAAAAGGAATTTGTAATTTATTGAATATGTGACACTGTTAACATCTGTAAAGTAAGAATTTGAATCTTGACCTGGAGTCTGATACCATGGTACTGAATACGTTATTCCAGTAGGAGGAGCTCTGACCAAGAGTTTGAAAAGCACAGAGGTTCTATTGTCTCTGCTTTGGGGATCCAGACTTTCCATGACCGAGAATTAGTCCTCCCTTTGCTACCTGTGTAATAGTGAAATAAAATGCTGCTACAAACTATGTGTTTTCTTCCTGAGAAGCAGTATAGTGGAATAAATGAACTTGATTTTGAATTTCTACCACAGAAACAATGCATTTTCCTTGTATTGGCAAAAAAATAAAAAATTATTTTCTACTTTATAAACATCCACATTTAGGGATTACAAACATATCTTTCTATATATTTTTTCCTTCTTTTGAGACCACTGTACAGAAAGCTTTACAAAGGCTTTCTTGGCCTCAGACCTCAAATTTATCCGTATGCTTCCTCAATACTTTCTTTACTATTAAAGAAAAAGCCCGCACACAGAGACTCTGGAGAACCATGTCTTCATCAGCAAGAGCCATTTTGTTGTTGTGTGTTTTCATTGTTATTGAATTCAAAATATTTTTCTTATTTTCTTTTGACTGGTTCTTAACTTGTGTAGTCTTTAGAAGTACATTTGTTTTGTTTTGGTGTGGGTTTTTTTTTTTTACATATATTTGACAATGAGGAATTGTATGTATTTCAGGTGTACAATCTGATGACTTGATATACAAATACATTGTGAAATATTCACCACATTTGAGCTAATTAACATTTTGATCTCTTCAGATAGTTACCACTTTAGCGAGAGCCATTGTAAATAAGTTTAATCACCACAGGGAAAAGAAAGAGTAGTTTAGACTAAAATTAATTATTTTTCCAACCAACCTCAATATCCTAATGTGGGGACTACATATGTAGCTTTGTTCCTAAAGCTCATTGTGTGGTGCTAGCATGATGAGTTTTTATATTTTTATCATTTATCTCATAGTTGCCCTTGAAGAGCTTGATTTAAAATCAAGTCAACTAAAGGGGATATGTCTCACTAATTTCAGGTTGCTAGGCAACTAGTCTACTTCTCCACAGCATCTATTCTATTGTTCAGGAGATGCAGGAAGGTTAGCAGAAAGTATGTACCATGTAAGACAGATATATATTTTTAATAGAATCATTTCTAGGAAAACTGTCCAGTCTGTGTGCATTGTGTTGTCTTAGTTCTCCAAGCCAGCTTTCTATTCCATCTTGTAATCTTATGAAGACAAAATTAGGATTTAGAATTCTTCTTCAGAGAAATGAATGAATGTCAATGTATATTTTCTTTCTCATCCTATGAAAATTTTCATTAAGGTCTAAGATTTCCTTAAAACTAGTATCAAAACCAAATATTTTTCATAATGTCACACCAACTGATATTATTTTCACTATATATGTTTAGGTTTGCAAGTCCAGAACTCCAGAGGCTGATGATTTCCTATTGGATACTTGCCTATAATTATATCCACTTCATTTATAATGATTATGTTGATATGTGATATGAAAACCATTTAGACATATGGATTTTACATCTCGTATTTTTACGTCTTAAGATTATAATTTAAAAACCCAAAAATAGTACTCATTATTAAAATAGCTAAATATAGAATCTCTAACTTTATCAATCACTTTATTTAAAAGATCAGAGAATAGCAAGGCAAAACTAGTCCAATCACCTTTCTAAGCTGAAACTTCTCTATCACATCTCACACCTGCCAAGTAGCTGCCCAATCTATTTATCCTTGAAAACCTCCAGAAATAAATACTAGTTAACATGTGAGCCTTTTCCACAAATGTTTCATATTATTTTATTCCACACTGTTATAGCTTTGACATGAACGCTTATCATCCATCTATTGATTTGTTTATTCATTCATTCAATTAGTCATCACGCATTTAATCACTATTTGTCATTGTTCTGGGCACTAGAGGTAGGCATACAATAGTAGACATGAGACTTGCCTTTTTTCTCCTAAGGTCAAAATTTTTTCTGATGCCTATTTAGAGCCTCAACACTTCAAAATAGCTTCTCATCTATGTTAACATTAGCTGTAGGTTTTTAGAGGCTTAACAAAATGAAATTTTCCTTTAGCAGTCACACATAGGTATTTCTTGTTAGTGGTCAGCTGTCCGTAATGAATGATTCAGAAATCCAGGGCTTTTCCGTCTGGTGGCTTTGTTCCCTGGGGCCTCAAGCCCTTTGCGCCTAGCTGGGAGCCAGGGGAAGGGATAGGGTGGAGAAGCACACCTGTTTCTTAACTGCCTTGGCCAGAAGTGACAGCATTGCTTCTTCTCACATTCCATTGGCAAGTTTCAGTCATATGGCCCCCCAGCGAAATGCTTGAACATTGGTGCTGCTAGTGACTTTTTACCGGTTACCAAGTATATCTTGGTTTCATGGCAAGGGGTGAAAAGGGTGGTGAGGGACAAGGGGCAGTAAAGGAAAGGATGGGGTAGAGATAGAAATTTAATTTGAAAATGTCCTATCTTTTGCTCTTCCTCTATAGCCTTCCTAGCTTAAGAAATGGGTGGATTTGATATGGAGAAAATAAATAAGTGGGGACGTGTAACCCTTGCAAATTCATTTTTCTAGTGAATATTTTAAGAAGTATACTGAGGTCTAAAACTGCATGCAGCCAAGCCCCATTGCCCCTTGCAGTTAACCTTGTTCTTCCCTTTCACAGGGCTTAGTAAAATAAAATATTCCTTTCAGTTAATGCCAATGAAGAAACATCCAGCCTAAGAGAAAGTATGTAAGAGTTTATTTGAGCCAAACTGACAACAATTACCAGGAAGCAAAGTCTCAATGGATTGAGAAAATGCCCCGGAAAATGGCTGTTTTGCTACTTATTTTATACATTAGAATCAAAGAACGAAGGTTACATGAAATCCATTGGTTGTAGATTAAGGGAGTGGGAGAAAGCAAAGAGGGGAAATCTCTGGGATTGGATAAACAGCAAAATGGAGAGACACACACTTTTTTTTACATTGGTGGATACAGGATAGTTAATAGCATTTTACAGCACACAGAGATGGTATTTGGGGAACAAGATAACAATGAGAGATTATGTAGTTTCCTGATCTTCTGTGGTGGGTTGTGCTCCCTGGGGGCTCTGGAGAAAGAGATTACTCTGACATTCCAAGGGTATGTTATCTTAGATGCAAAAAGACAACAGATAGGCTCATTTAAGGTAAAGGTTGACCTTTGTCAAGGAAGCTACAGGGCAAAGACGTGACTTTCTGCCATGGCCCACCTTAGTTAGGAATTTTTATGTTCATGCCATTCTATGTGGTTATTTTCAGTCTCCTGAGCTTGTCAGGTTTCACTTATGGCCCTTTTTCCGTCCACAGTAGGTTTGTATAAATCTTCCAAACTGTAGAGAAGCCGTGGGTTAGGAAAGGGCCCTATATCTTTCTCTCCAATAACGATTTCATTGAAATAGCTATAGAATTTTAGAGTTGGATAGAATCAGAAACCAAGACCCCCTCCCCATTTTACAGACTGAGGAATGAAGGCCAGAGAGACGGAGTCATGTGCCCAGACTCATCCAGTCACCTCGTGGTGGTTCAGATGACAGACAACCCAGGTCTCGTGACCATGTCCCTTCTTCAGTTCTGACTAGTTCTCCCATGTGGCAGCTAAAACAAAAACAAGATACAACACATGGATTATATATAAATAACAGATTAGCCCAAAGTTGTTCAAGTGTTTGATATTTGCGTGAGTTTCACTGTATTATGCTTCATGCCTTATGCCCAAACCATCTTTGGCCCAAAACATTACAGCCCCGAGCTCCCAGCTCTAGGGCTCTCATTTCCAGTGGCTTCCCAGAGTGTAGCCAACCTCCTGAGGTTTGCGACAAAACTCAAAGGAACTTATGCATGTCATTAATCTCTTAGGAATTACTTTTCCTCCTTCCCATAGACTGATTCTGCTTGTCAAGAGGTTAGGCAGTTTTAGGACATTGCCAGGAAAAAAAGTTTTCCCAAGACAACGGTGTCCGCCTGCCTGAACAGTTGCTTAACTAAGGCCGCTTTGGTGCTGTTGGGATAGAGTCTCAGAGAGCGGTTCCCAGGCTCTCAGCCTCACGTGGGAAGGTACTGGCTCGGTTGTGTAGCCCGTGCATGCGCAGGACGCAACCCTATGTAAGCACTTATGTAACCAGTTGGCCATCAGCTGTGACCAGTTGGCCATCAGCTGTAACCAACCAGTTGGCCGCCAGCCATTATTGTTCTGTATGCTATATAACTGCCATGGCTACGTTAGCAAGAGGAGATGTTGTGGATCCTACTTCCTGTGTCTTGCCCGGCCCCCATCGAGACTGGTATAGGAAGAGCCCTTCTTTGGGATATTGGCGGATGTTTGCTTCTTGTGCCTCGAACAGCCGCCATCAAGAATATAGTGGTATGAACCCCCTGTCCATGGCCCCGTTGTTGTTCCTTTTCGGCTTCACCGTTTCCTTTGTTCAGCTGCCAGGAGCTGAGCCCCTGCCTTACAGGTACCTTTTGGAAGGCCATGGACTACTCTGCTGAAGAAAAAATTGTACCCAACTACATTTACCTACTCAGACAGGGTCTGATCAGAATTCAGGGCTGCTTAAAGGACACTTCAGCAATAAAAGGATTAGGGGGAAGGAGAATGATGTTTCAACTGTGGGGTGAAGGGTGGCAGCCTGCTCACCTCTCTTCTCCTCCATGGGGGAAGAAGATGATTATAAAAACTCTCCCCCTCTCTTAAAAGCCATTTTCTGTCCAGACGCAGGTGCAGGCCCCAGCTTCCATCTGCTCTGTTCTTACAGGCCTCTGACGTGAAGGCCCTGAGACAGCAGAGCAGATGTTTCCCATCTTTTTCCTTTCCCGAGTGAGCCGAGCAGTACTTCTGGTCCTAGATATTGGGTGCAGGTGTTCCCTTTGCTCAGGAAGCACTCAGCAGGATGGGGACGAGGAAGTAGTTAGGAGAGGCTGCGGAGAGGCTCTAGGATTTGAGACTGAGATGAAGTGAACTGTGCAGTTGCTTTCCGTGTGTCCAGCCCAGCTCACCAAAGTAAAGGCAGAGGCACAGGTGGGCTCAAGGCTCCTTGACAAGGCTACCCCTTCCCTGATGGGCCACCGTGTTACGAGGCTCTTCCTTATCGGAACCAAATCCCCCTTCCATAAACCCACACACACTGGTTCTTGATATGGACAGTGCTTGGTCCAAAGTAGCAGCTCAATAAATAATTACAAAGGAATACTATGCCCATGTGATCATTTCACCTGCATAGTCTTCTGTCTCTTTCCACATTAAGCGTTCCTATTTTCCTTAACAGCTATTTATAAAACTATAAAATAACACATCTTCTAGAATCCTTACCATCCTGGTCATCCTTCATAGGTTGTGCTGCAACTTACCAATGTCCTTCTTAAAATGTAAGTGCAGTCGTGTCCAGAAGGGAGAGAAATAGTTGGATGTGGCTGGCTCTACAGAATAGAGTGGACCCAGGCATTTCCTCCTTATTCTGAAAGCTGTCTTTCCGTAATGAAGCCTAAGCTAGCACTGGTATTTTTGGCCCTCAGGACCTACTGAAAGACAAAAGGCTTGCATCTTATTCTCCAAAAGTTTTAGCTCCTTTGCCACGGACACAATCCATACCCCTATGTCCAGGATCCAGTTTCTCAGACCCTGTGCTGAATGTCTTGGTGGCTGAAGGGCTTGAGTCGGCAGAAACTCTGGCCTCTGAATTGTATTGTGGCCAGGAAGGAGGGGAGATGTGACCAGGCATGCTGGGTGATAGGGGGGCAGGAAAGAGGCCTTGAGATCGAGACGAGCTTCTGGATCTTTACTATTTAGATGACTTGGAATCATATGATGGGAAGAGAAGGGTACAGAGAAGTGGGAGAAAATGGCACAGAGACCAACGCAGGCACCCAGCTGTGATTTCTGATCCCTGGTGCCTTCAGGCCCAGCCTTCCAGAATAGGTGGTGCTCAGCCATGGTGCCAGCCCCAAACTTCTTCACAGGCACAGGGTCAAATGTCGAGTGGAAAATATTTAAGTCACAGCCTAATTGTCATACTGTTACCAAGATGCCTATCAGATCTAGTTTGAGCTTTGAGCTCACTGCATGACCCAAGGCAAGGCAGATGTAAGGATAGTATAATTTTCAAAGAAAGGTCACATAGCTCTCAGAACTTTTGGGAGCTTGATCAGGGTAGTAAGAATTTTGTCTCCAATGAACCTAGAGCTAAAGGACCTAGAGCCAGTTCATAGAGTCACAATCATGAATGAGAGATACTTTTTTCTAGTAATTACTATTTAACAATTATTGTGGATTGGTTTAATTTGTATAAATGTGTTGCCAAATTTTCTAATATTTAAAAGTATTTTAAGCACAACAAAATGAGAATTGTTGGATGAGTGGAATTTCAAAGTCCAGTGGATGGGTCCCTATTGCCAAATTTCCTTCCTAATGGCTCTCAGTTGCCTCAGATTTCTAAATGAAAGGCAATCATTTTCATTTCATAATTAGATTTTTTTTAAAAAGCTTAAAATGTAGATCCACCACAGATTTAATAGATTGTTATAAATGAGCCTTCAAGTTAAAATGTCTTAAGGAAACCATTTTCATCCTCCAAAGGCATAGAGAGAGAGGAGGGAATAGGTCCCTAAGCAGGGACTTGGGGGTAAGGTGAGGGTAACAGGGAACAGAAAGAATAGTAAAAATAATCAACAAGGCACAGTATTTGGCCTGTGGTAAGCATTTAATAAACCTGAGCAATTATTTTTGATTGAGTACCTATTATGTATCAGGCACTATACTAAGTACTTTACACAAATTGTTTAATTTGATTCTTTCAACAGCCCTGTGAGGTAGATATTATTTGATTGTATGCTTAAAGAAGCAGGGTTAAGCATCTCGCTCTCGTCACTTATTTGTAAGTGGTAGGAGCAGGACTTCAATGAAGACACTTGCCCCAAAGACCATTCACGTAACCACCGACACTGTGGGAAACCACGGACACTGTGAGAAACCACAGAGACATAAAACATACTTGAGGGCTTTTACAGATGTGCCAAGAGTTGGATGTATGGTAAACCCAACAGTGCTTGAATAAAACATAGTTTACACATGCAGGCCTTAAGGAAAACTATGCTGTTTGAAGAGCGGTTTCAAGGTTAGTATTTTTTCATGCTGCAGAAGAAAGAACACCTGTGTTGTGCAGTCTTGATCGTATTTGTTAAATCATTTTGATATTGTTATATAGATTGTTATTTGTTAAGCCAATTTGTTTAGGAAGTTCTTTAAGTGCGTCTTTTCTTCTTTATTCCTTTTACTGACTCTTTAAAGTCTGACAGTAAGGGTCAGTTTTTTCAAAATTTGCTCCAGGCCCTGATTGCCTATCTCAGTGTGTGTGTGTGCGTGGGGGGAGAGAGAGAGAGAGAAAGATTGACACTTGAGGGTCAGCTCCATCTTGTATGTTTCCCTTGGTTCCCCTGTGGTGTTTAGCATAGTATTATTGAGCTATCAGTTGAAGCATAATACTCATTATGTTGAATTGTGTGAGGATTATCTTTTATGTTTAAGACACTCTAAGACCTAAATGTAGTTTTCTTTCTTAAAGCTTTCAAAATTAATTTTAGGGGTATTATAAAATACTGTTGTCATCAAATAATGCCGACAATACTTCTATTAACTACATTATACTTATGTGCGTACATGCACGTGGCAGATATCGCTTGCTTAAAGATGACCTTTTTTAAAATAAGAACATCTAGGTAGTACTTTCCAACATTTGTGAAATCTTAGGCGTGGACCATCAGAATTTAAGGACTCAGTCTAACTCTTCTTTCTGATAATCAGACATTCGCAGAAGCAGGAATTCTCAAATCTGAAGCTAATTTGAGAAATTTGGCAATGAGGTAGAAGAGGAAAAAGTTCTGATCCTTTGCGAAGAGTGGCTGTTATACGAACTTGAACATACGGGGCGTTTTATGCCTGAAATCAAGACAGGATGCTGATCCTGTTTTAAAAAAGAACTACACCTGTGTGAATAGGCACACACTCAGCAATGCTATTTCTTTGTACATGATGGAAAATGAAGAAAGTTCCCACATTCCTAGCCGGTCATCATTTAATGGGGTGGGAGGGGGGCCGTGAATTCTTTTTCCCTGCGTGAGTTCAAATGACGGCGATCCGGTCTTTTCTCCGTGGGAGCGACTGAGAAAGAGACTCGGAGATCATCCCCATCATAGACAGTTCAACGACTGTCTTCGTGGGGAGATACGTGGGTTCGTGGTACGAGCAGATGTGTGTCTAGTGGCTTCCAAGTGGAGACGGTGTGCTGTCCACTTCCGGCTCCCACGGGGTGCCGAGCGCCCCCCGTCATTCCCCAGTCGCGCGGGAAGGGTCGCTCAAGCCAGCGGGGCTCAGAACGGACTAGTTACTCGCTGTTTCCTCGTCGTCCCGGCCGTGGAGGCGCCCTGCGGGGCGAGGGCTGCGGGATGTGCGTGTGAGTGCTGGTGTGCGTGCTGAGTGTGCGCGCGCGTGTGTGTGTGTGTCGGCGGGTGCGCGTGGGGGTTGAGCGTGTAAGGCGTGGGGGGTCTGCGGAGTTGGGGTGCCGTCAGTGGGAGCAGGTGGCCGGCTGGGCCGCAGCTCGGGCGGCGCAGAGCGCGAGGTGAGCCGGCGGGGCCGCGCCCCCAGCCCCGCGCCCCCAGCCCCGTGCGGGCGGCCGTCCACGGCGGGCGAGGGTCCCCGGGGCGCGGGGCCGGCCGGGGAGGCGCCTGCCCGCCTCGCCGGGTCACGTGGCGCGGTCACGTGGCGCGGAGCCGGGCCCAGCGGCGGCGGCGGCGGTTGAGGGAGGCGGAGACTCGGCCGAGACGCGGAGGGAGGCGGCGGCGGCGGGGCTGCCGGGGGCGGAGAGGCGCGGAGGAGCGCGGGGCCACCGCACGGCCGCCCGGAGGTGAGGCGGGCGGGAGCCGTCGTCACCGAGCGCCCCGTGCGGGGCGGCTGCGGGCCCCGGGGGCGCCGGGGCGCCGGGCCGGACGCCTGTCCCCTGGAGGCGGGCGCAGTGGGGGCGCGGCGGGCGGGCGGCACCCTGGCGGGAGGGCTGCGGCGCCGGGCGGGGCGGGGGCCGGGGCTCGGCGGGCGGGCGCGGGTCGGCACGGGGCCCCGGGCGCGGAGGGCGGAGGGTGGCGGCACCGCTCGGCTCGCGGCGGCGCTGGCGGCTGTGAGCTGTTTTCGCCTTTTGTTTCAGCGAATCATCCGAAAATGGGGCGAAGGCAGCGCTTGGTGTGCGTGTGCGTGTGCGTGTGTGTGTGTAAATCAGGAGGCGTTGGGCTTGGAGCCATTTTCCCCCCTAATTGTGGAGACAGAAGATCCCTGAAAACGGTTTCCCCGGGGAGACGCGGCTGTGCTCCGCCTCTTCCTCCCCCGCGTGCAGACGGGGTGGCTCCCCCCGCCCGGCCCACCTTCTCTTCCCCCGGTCCAGTCCGGCTCCCTCCCGCCCCCCCCGCCCGGTCCCCGCTGTGGAACCCCCGGGGCTGGCGGGGTGTCTGCAGAGCGGCCCGGTCACCTGTCGTGGCAGCTGCCTGGAAATGCTGGCGCTTCTGCTGTCTGCTCTGTGCTGTTTCCTCGGGCAAATCACGGCGATTCCGCTCGGAGCATCAACCCTTCCTCTTTTCCCTGCGCTGCAAAACAAAGTGCAGGATGCTGGTTCTGAAGTTTGACCCGCTTGGGCCATTAGCAGGGAGAGGTGTCTACTTTGATCTGTCGCACCCCTGCAAGGTTGGAAAGGTGAGGGCCACCTAGCTCTGTGGGAGGAAAGGAGGGTGACACAGTCCTGTTGGGAATGGATGTGACTTAGCTGCTAATCGCCATGGTGATCTGAAAGTCTTCTAACACTTCTCCCCTTGGGGACAAGCACCTTCCCTTACGGGGAGCTGTTTCCCGGATTTCTCTGTTTGGGGGCTCTCCTCCTCTTTGTACTTTGCAGTAGTTCAGCAGCATCCTCAGGATGCCCAGTAGGCAGATTTTTAGAAAAGCACAGGGCAAACCATTTATTTCACAGGTTGTGAAGAATGTAAATATCCGTGGGGGTGGGGAGGAAGTTGCCTTTCATCGTGCCTCTCCTCTCCAGGTCTCAGGTTTCCATTTCTTAGTAGCTGGAGTTTATTTCTTGCAGGCCAGGCCGCTGGAAATGGTGTAGTCCTGTAGAGTGCTTGCCACCAGGCCCCGCAGCGCGAGATTGCTGGGCTTGAGGCTGTGATGGATGGGAAGTGACAGGGCACCTTGCACGTAGCCGCACAGCAACCCAGAGCCGCTGCCCGGTCTCCTGGCCGGCTGGCGGGCAGTTTGCAAGCTGATGTCAACCTTGTGCCCTGAGACTCACATTCAGGCTGGGGGGGGGTCTCAGGTATCCCCCCTTTATTTCTTCATAGTTTACTGTCATGGAAATGAATGTGTGAATAAAGTGTGATTAGCCCCATCTAATATTGAGTTCCTCAATTTAAAGACTAGTAATTAATTGGTCTGAAATAGTTGCTGAGGATGTGAATTTCCTTTAAGAATTTGAAGTGTTCTATGTTAGTAAGGGCTGTGAAAGTTGCGGTGTTTTGACGTGATGGGCGTGGTGGTGTTGACCTCTAATCTAGAGTTAAAGTATGTGGTACGGAGTTAGAGGGATCATGTAGGGGACCGATTTTAACACAATGGAGCTTTCAGACATGGGAGGAGAGTGGAAAGCCAGGATTGCTTCCTGTGCCTGAGAAATAATAATATAATGTATTTGCTACTATATATTTTAAAACAATGACTGCATTGAGAAAAAGACGTGTGTATCAAGTTGAGTTTTCTAGTTTTCATATAGAGCTATAATATAAGAATGTCAATTTGGTTATTCATACTTTTTTCCCACCAAAACTCGGAGTGGAAACAAAATTTTTTTAACCCATAAAAGGCTATGTGGTACTTGAAACCTGTTTTACATTAAACCATCCAACATTGGTGCTGACTGAGGTCTCAAGTAATGAAAGACCAGTGAGAGACATGGCAGCCTGCCTTCCAGCTGAATTTCAGCCCTTCTTCACTAGATAGTGTATAGGACAGTGGGTGACTCCTAGGCTTTCTTTTTGGTTTTACTACAGATTCACTGCGTATTCGAATTCAAGAATGTTTGTTGAGTGCCTACCTTGTGCATGGGTAAGCGAGGACACTTCCTCATCTGTTTCACTGCATGTGCAATGCCAATTACAGTCTCTTTCTGGGTCTCTTCTGTGGATGGAGAAAGATTGAAGATTGAGTGGCCCAACTATGCATGTGATTCTTCAAATGCTTTAGAAATTGGGTAAAACTTCTTTTATGAAATGTTTTGGTTTAGTTATTGCATTGGTTCCTATTTAGGATTCTGTGAAGTAGTTTCAGTGTTACCAAAACCTTACTGAAATTGTACATTTGCCCTTAGTGACACTTCTGAGACTGCAGGGACTGTGTAATTAAAATGTCAAATTTCTTTTAATTTGGCTGGAATAATGTTAACTTAGTTACTACATTTGAACATACTAAAACTACATTTTTTTGGTGATAAGCTATTCGTAACATAAAATTTACCATCTTAACCATTTTCAAGTGTACAGTTAAGTGGCATGAAGTACATTCATGTTGTGCAATCATTACCACCATCCATCTTCAGAACTTTTTCATCTCCCTAAACTAAACTTTGTACCCTTTAAACATAACTGCCCATCCCCTCTTTCCCTGGCCCCTGGCAACCACTATTCTACTTCTGTCTCTGAATGTGACCATTTTAGGAATCATAGGAGTGGAATCATACAGTATTTGTCCTTTTGTGCCTGGCTTATTTCATTTAGTATGATGTCTTCAAGGTTTATCCATGTTGTCACATGTCAGAATTTCCTTCCTTAAGGCTGAATAATATTCCATTGTATGTACATACTGTACTTTGTTTATAAACGTTTTAAATTTTAACATTAAATGTTAACCATGGTAACCTCATGATGATAAGGAGCTCTCTGTGGAAATTATAGATACCTTTGTTTAATTAAAACAGGAAAACAAATTAGTTGTTTATGCACAGTACCTTTTTAAAATATGGGAGCCATGGGGAATAAAGCTAACTGTACGTTA
This sequence comes from Rhinolophus hipposideros, assembly GCF_964194185.1. Taxonomy (NCBI): domain Eukaryota; kingdom Metazoa; phylum Chordata; class Mammalia; order Chiroptera; family Rhinolophidae; genus Rhinolophus; species Rhinolophus hipposideros. The sequence goes on along the minus strand of NC_138049.1, from coordinate 8,396,094 downwards.
TGTCCTGGCTGGGCCCCATCATTTCCCTTCCATGTGGATAGTGACATATGGTCCATCTTTCTGAATTTGTGGCTCATGCAGATGATGTGTTTGTATCCCAGCTGATGTTATAATGGGGTACATCTTGCTGTGTGGAAGTTTATGGGGTTCACCCTGAGGTACAGACTGTACAGGAAGTGCAGGAAAAAGGTCTAATTGTTTCCCTGTATTTACTACTTCCCCCAATCATAAGTTATTTCCCAGCATCCTCCTGCGGTGATAGTTGAGGGTTTTTTTCTTCTTTGTGTGAGTGTATCTTTATGAACTCCTGTTTTAGTATATGTGATGTGTTTCAGTCCATTTCTGTTATTGTCCTTTTGATGCTCAAATTGCCCAACCACTGGGCAGATTGACTTCCTTAGGTTGGCTCCAAGTCCTATGGCATGCCTCTAGTAATCTAGGTAGTTTTCTTGCTTTCTGGTGTGACGAGAAACTTCAGTTTCCTCCTGTACCCTTCCTGTTCCAGACTTAGAATCAGACCAATTTGTAAAAGGAAAAAGAAAAGGAAAAGTAAATGAACCAATAAACATATTAAAATTGTCAATTTCATTAGTAACTAAGTAAATAAAATTAATAGCAAAAATAAAATACCATTTGTTATGTATTGAATGTGTCTTCCCAAAATTCATATATTGAAGCTCTTCCACCAAGCGTGATGGTGTTTGGAGAAGGGGCGTTTGGGAGGTGATTAAAGTTAGGTGAGGTCATGAGGGTGGAGCCCTCGTGATGGGGTTAGTGTCCTTGTAAGAAGAGACATCAGAAAGACCCGGCTGTGCGCAAAGAAGAGGTCATGTGAGCACATAGCCCGATGGCAGCTGCCTTTATGCCACGAAAGAGGAGAGGTCCAGATTGAAACCTACCTGTTGGCCTCAATCTTGGACTCCTCAGCCTCCAGCATTGTGAGGAATGAATCTCTGTTGTTTAAGCCACTCAAGTCTATGGTATTTTGTTATGGCAACCTAAGCCACTGAAGACACCATTTTTCAAATAGTATATTGGTTATATAACTTAGGCTCATTTTAGACCTTACTGGATGTGAAACAATTTGAGAAAGCTTAATATAAAGAATTATGATGATCACTTCTGCTATGCCTTCTCTCGGTAGCCTTCATATTTGGGTATTTCCCAGTTTGGAATGGAAATAAGGATGCTAGTAATTCCCACGGCTGGTGAAGATGGAGGGAAATGTGTACTCTTCGTCTCAGTAGGGGTATAAATTGAAGCATTCATTCTAAATAACTGCTATTATATATCAGGATGTAAACTTTGCATAGTCTAACTCAGCCAGTCCACATTTAGGAATTTATCCTAAAGAAATAATAGGAAAAGTTAGCAAAGATATGTGCATGTAGTACCTAACTTTATACAATTATATAATAAATAACCTTAACTAAGGAATTAGTTAATAGATTACAGTACCTTCTCGGCATGCAGCCATTGAAAATACTGGCATGGAGCTATGTTAACCATTCTGGAGCGATGCCCATGATACACCACTGAGTGAGAAAGGGAGGTTACAGAACTGGAGGTGTAGTGCCTACATGTCACAGGCGTAGAAAATGCTGAGCACCTGGGCTTCGGGGGCCAAAGACCAGGCCTCTGGGGACCTAGGCTTCAGGAACCGCGGATGGACGGCCTGCCTCAGTTGCCACGGTGTCAGAGACTGAACCAACTGGTTTCATTTTCGTGTCATAGGATGCTTGTTTCCTGCAGAGAGAATATGATTGGCCTCGTTTGGGTAATTTGCCCACCCTTTGGCGTGTGTGTGTGTGTGTGTGTGTGTGTGTGTGTGTGTGTAGGGTTCGAATTGCTCTCTGTTCACAGTCTCACAGAGACCAGGTGGAGTGGAGGAGGGGTCATGGGGAGATCTGGGGTACTTTTAACTAAAGAAAGGGCAAGACAACATGGTAGGTGCCCACTACATCTTCAGTTAAAATTAAATTCTTTGCTCAGAAATGTTGAATTCATTCCTGCATCTCCATAAATTACGGCAAACTGATAAACTTGGGCTTTCTTTTCCCTTTAACATTCCTTTTTGGCATGTTAGGGCCTGTACAAGTGGGTCGACTCTGTTTGGTTTCTTGCTTTCATGGGAAATGATGGGTCAAAATTAAAATTTTGAAGTATTCATCGATTTAAAAAATTTTGTTGTTTTCCCCTTTAAATGTGGTTAATTCAGAATCAAATCTATTTCTCTGATGTCAGTAAGGAGGAATACAAGTCTTTGTACTTGTGTCAAGGATACCCACCCAGTCTTGAGAGAGAGTGTTTTAAGAATAGAATTGAAAAGTAGTGTTTATGGAAAGCCTCCAGTAGTAATGGTATAGCAGGTTGTAGAAAGGAGAAAAATTTTGTAGGTGTGCAGGGGCGCTTGCGTGCAAATAGTATAGACTCATTGGGACATCTCTCTTACTGTTACTGTTTTTCATCAGGAGCATAATTAGAGTAAAAATGGATGCGAAAGAGCTTTGAGAAAGATAACATACATGATGATTTAAGATACTAATTTCTCACTTTTTAAAAAAAATTTCTCTTTAAAAATTAAAGACTGAATTTAGACCTTAATGGATGTGAAAGGATTTGGAAATGCATAATATAAGGTATTGTGTTGTTATAGTTATTTCTGCTATTACTTCTGTTCATAGTCTTAATACTTGGATAGCTTCTCCCATTTTGGAACGGGCAGTGTGGAACTATTGGGTTAAAGCGTTTGCTGTATCAGATCCACTTGTGTAGTTAGGGCCAAGAAGTTGGCCTTCTTCATAATTTTTATGACAAGTGTCAACCTTTGCTTTCAAGTCTCAGCTGTTGATCCAGCTAGTTACTGGTTGGAACACTAGGTTCTAAAGGCTCTTTTGTATCTACTTTCAAAAACTATTGCTCAATGTTTTCAAATTCCACTTCAATGTTATAGACAGACTTCACTGGGTTCAGGATTTTCTCATCCTACTAAATGTTTCTTTTATCAGTTTCTTGCGAAAGACAAAGGGAAGATTAGTTTAAACACCCCAGGCAGTTACTCCTGGTGTGTGTGTGTGTGTGTGTATGTGTGTGTGTGTGTGTGTAATTTTCAATCTCTGGCAAGGAAAGACAAGAGTCTTGGGTAGAAAACCCCTTTTGTACCATGTTATCGCCCCTTCCACATACCTTTCCTTCATCTTTGGCTATTAAGAGTATATGTTACCTCCCCAGGGAAACACAAGGCGTTGTTAGTTGATTCCTATGATAAAATAGTAGTGGCAGAGGTCCTTGATTTGTGACAGGCTGAGCTGTTAGTATTGGGATGAGTTTAATATTCATAAAAAGTTGATCAGTAATGATGTTATGTATGCTGAGACTGCAGGATTGGCTTCGAACATCATCAGTTTTATAAGCTTCAGAGAAGTCTCGTAGCCACAAAACCAGATGGACAGATTCAGCGCCATTGGTCAGAATATCAAAACATGCCTCAGAAGAAGTTAGCTTATGCTGTGTATGAAAACCCTGGTCAGCCAAAGCTGACATTTTTAGGTGGCCAGGGGTACTGTTTAGAATTGCTAAATAATCAGAAAGTTTAACTATGTGTTAACATTTGTCAGATGAGAGAAGAATGCCTTCAAAAAATTTGTATCTGGGGGGTGGCCAGTTAGCTCAGTTGGTTAGAGCGGGGTGCTCTTAACAATAAGTTTGCCGGTTCGATCCCCACATGGGCCATTGTGAGCTGCGCCCTCCACAACTAGATTGAAACAACTATTTGACTTGGAACTGATGGGTCCTGGAAAAACACACTTAAATAAATAAAAGTTTAAAAAAAATTAAAAAAATTCATACCTGGATTTAATTTCTATGAGCGAAAGAAGCTTAAGGAGGATGGGTCTTGAGGACGGACAGCCAGGTGGATGAATGTGGTTAAAACTCAGGTCACATTTTCCAGCGCTTACCAATAGTTTGAACCGTCTTCATTTTTGTTCTTGACATCTTTTCTCATGAAATGAGAAGCACAGTTTTGTGTTGACTGTGTAGGAATTTCACTATTCTGAATGAGTTTTCGGATATCGGAATAATGAAATAAATTCTGTAATATTTGAAATGCTTGGAATAAAATACGACTCTTCATAAAAGATTTAAAGCTCACAGTTTGCTTATCTTATTCCAATAGTAGTAATTTTTAATACTGTGACAGAAGTGAGAATGAAAGTGGCACACGTATTGTTTTGTCTCCTTACTCAGCTTTGATTCCAAGGGACTTGGGAATAAACTCGGTAGACTGAGGCGTGCCCAGAATCTCTCCATTATAGTTTACTAGCGCATCAGAGGATTTATGGCCTCCCGTTTATGTTTGATTTTTGCATCTCCCTCCGTCTCACCGTTCTAATGGCTACGGCAGCCAGGACTCTGTTATCAGTGGAAAGCAACATGCCGATATTTGAGGTCCACAAGTAATCTCCATAATTCAATTTTATCTAATTATGTCAGTGTTTAATTTTAATCACTACCAAACCTTTTCTGGACCATTGACAAGCTGCATGATTACATTACTATATGGCATAGACTTAAGTTTTTGATCAGTTAAAATTCATGTTGTTTTGAAAAATTTCATGATACAGTATAATGAATTGGATTTGTATCTTATGTGTATTTATGTTCAAGAAATGTGATACAGAAACATTAAGTACCATTGTAGGTCCCTCCTAGGCTAACGATGCTTTTCTTTACAGAGGTCTAACAGTGTTCTGTAAGGTGCTTTGAAATCAGCCTTCTAGGAATTTAATGGAATATATTTATTGTAGAGAAGTAGAGAAGTCTCAAGGTTGATGATGGTTCAGAAACGGTGTATCATTTTTAATTCTGAGAGCCATGGGCTATCACAGTGTCTTCCCTTTCGTAGCTTTCTGTGTTTTGCAAATAACTGTGGTCTCCCTGGTTGACTAATGGTCATAGAAATGGAATCTCCTTGGCTGTCCGTTGCCTGTGTTCAAAGGGTGAAGAAGTTCTTTCTCTTTCACATGACATGGAAAGATGTGCGTGAGCTTGGCTTTGGGGAATTGATCTATTTCTTCGGTGTATGTAAGACGGCAAAGACTTTTTGTATGAAATAAGGTAAGCACTGTCATGTGAAAGGTGCCAATAATCTCTAGAGGTCAGTTTAAGATAATTACTTCCATTTTTACTGACCTTTCCATTTCAGTCAGTTATTTTCAAATCTTTTACTTGATTGTTAATGACTATCAAAATTGGTTTGAGGTGAATCTCCTTTGCTAATGGGCAGTAAAGGGGCCCCAAAGTGAGTGTCTGAAGAAGGAGGCATGCTGGGGAGTCATTTACAAATTAGATCATGAGTGAGCTTCTAGAAGTTAACATTGGGTATAACTTCATTTTGTGTCTATCTGGTCTTAAGTACTGTTTTTTACTTCATAATGTTTTTTTGAGAAGTGAACTATCCTGTAGTGTAGGAAAAAACTCCAGATAAGTAAGGCAGTAAAAATCTGCGAAAGATTTCTGGAAGAAAATAGTTAATCAACTGCGGTGCAAACTTGTAGCTACTGAATTTTTAGTCCAGTGGTTTTAATCATGGGCCCACATTCTCTGTGACAAATATTTTGTTTCTTGGCTCTATACTGTTTTATTTGTGGGTCTTTGACATTGCATGAGAGTTACGACTTTCTGCTTCTTAATTTTTAATACGATAATATGACTAATAGTTAATACAATTCTAACTGACTTCATATAAACTATATGTATATGGGGATATCTTGAAAGAAGTATATTATCTGGTCCACTTCTAAATTTAAAAACAGAGAAATAACAATACCAAAACATTACTGAGATAGGTTGATTCTAATTAAAACTGCTGACTTAGAGGTTACTGTATTTAAAAAGGTGCTTTTTCTTTGAATAGGTGAGCCTCTCTGGAAATCCGGGTAAATGGGGTTGCAGATGGGAGGTGACTGCCCACCTGTGGTGAATGCTTTTTCTGCTTCCTTCCTTCTGTTCACCTGATTGTCTGGTGCAAAACTGTGAGTCTAGTTTTGACATGTAAGATCTTTGCACACGTTAGACTTTTCTTAGGATTTCGCTTCTGGTTGTGGTTTGACTCATTTTCACTATTGTGGGCACCAAGTAGCTAAGCTTGACATGCTGGGCTCATGAAGAGGAAAAGAGTTTTGGATTCTAGAAGGAGACTTTGGCTAGGAGTGGTCAGACAAATTAAACAGGAGGTAGCTGCCTCTGCAGAAAGCTGCACTGAAGCTCTGCTTTCTCTAGTAGAACTCCTAGGCTAGTGGGATTGGGAGGCAGCGGACAGGCTGGGAAAACGTGGTTTCAGGAGACTCTGAATTCAAGTTTAGACATGGCATAGATTTAACACGTGTGAAAGCAGTTGTAGCAGATAGAGCACCTAGGCATGTCGGGCCCCCCACTTTCTAATAAAAAGTTTACTGTGTTATGGACACTTAACTCCTGTGTGCATGTTATAAATATTTCACCAGTTTGTTGCCTTTTAACTATCACTCTGCTCATGACATATTTCGATGTATAAAAGTTTAAATTTTCTATGTAGTGAAGTCTCAGTCTTTTTTCCATTGCTTCTGTTATATTTTGATGGTTTGCTTAGAAAGTCTTCCCATGGAGTATTTTTTCCCTTCCTCCCTCCCTCCCTCCCCCCCGGTCTTTTAAGCAAACAGGTGTTTTAAACTTTTTAAAATAAACTTATTTTAGAATAGTTTTGGATTTCCAGAAAAAGTGCAAAGATAGAACAGAGTTCCCATATGCCCTTTACCCAGTTCCCTCCAATGTTAACATTCTTTATAACTATAGGACATTTGTCAACACTAACACGTTAACTCTCCTCCAGACTTCATTCAGATTTCACCAGGCTTTTCACTAATGGCCTTTTTTCAGGGCACCACACTGCATTAGATGGGGTAGATTTAAAGAGGCTGGACCACAAATGGCAACATGCTCTGTGGAGTAGCTGTGCTCCAAACACTGCATTTGCGTAGAACGTGGCAGTTTTATAGTCACAGAGTCCTCACATGTAATTCCTATGGAAAATATTCGTGATCATTGTCTTGTGAGACATACTGGCCCCTAGGAAGCGTCCGTCTTGGCAGTGGCACTGTACTGCATGTGTGAACCACATGGAACTTGGGCATAGAAATGCCTCAAACTATCTAAACTGACAGTTGCTGCTTCCATTTCCATTCATTGTAAACCCCTGAAATGGCTTTGCTCTCACACTGTTGCCTCATTCTTCTTTTGCTTCGACAGAGTGGAAAAGCAGGATATGTTGTGGATTTGAAGTCTCGTAGAGAAGGGCACCGTCGCTGTGAGGACGCTCGCATCGGAATAACCCAGAATATCACTACTGTCACCCTCCAGAATCTTGGTGCTGGGCCTCACCAGTCTTTCAACTTTGTTGCCTAGATGAAGTGTTGTAGCTAACGAATAAACTGTGGTTGGCATAGGTAATGCATGTCTTTCGATAGGTTTGGCAATCTCTGTGGCTTACTTGCTCTCTTGTGGAGACAGATGAACAGAAGAGGTGGGGAAGCCAGGCAGGAAGTTAGGTAGAACAAGCCATGTTGGCTTCATGCCTACACGACCTGGTAAAAGTGACATTAGCAGGGAGTAGGGTTTCCAGGTGGGAATTCCCACTTGTTCTTGGGAATTTTTTTTTGCTTTCCCGTTCCTGAATCCCGAGATATAAACTGTTTTCTGTTCTCCATGATGAATCGTTTCCACAAAGTGACGGCGGATACTACCAACCACCTGGGTTCAAGGAGCTGATTTTCCCGATTTCCTGACCAGCTTTTCTCGGGATTCGGGAACGGAAAAGCGAAAATGATTCCCGAGAACGGGTGGGAATTCCCGCCTGGAAACCCTAGCAGGGAGGCCCTATATGCCTCTGAACTTCTCTCCACAGGCTTCACAACTCACCCATCAGTGTGAGCTGGGCGGGGCTTTCTCACGGGTGACCTGGAGCTTCTACTTGTGCATGCAGATCAGTCTCCCGTCCTCACCAAAAACTCTTTCAAACTTTCTTCATCTTTTTCACTTGGATCCCCCCAGTCTTTCTATTTACAAAGCAGTGAGACTGTGATTGCTGTGCGTGCTTGAGGAGGAGAGCTCAATGACGGCACAGGACGAGGACCCTGGCTTTGGTTTCTACGTACCTGTATGACCATTTCTGCGGCATTGCTATAGGTCATATTGGAAAGCTTCCAGCAAGTCACAGGTGACTCAGTAATAATATTTACAGTGGTGCACCTAGAGATAGGAGTCAGCCTTTATTTTCTCGGAGCTTCCTCTGCGGCTTGTGACTTTTTCCATCGCCACCAATATCATTGCTTTCATATACACAACACAGTTTACAGAGCCTGCTCCCTCATAAGCCATTTTATTTGGTCTTCACAGCAACCTCGCACATTATGTCATGTACACATTTTCTTATCTTACGAGAAAACCGAGGCCAAGATATTTGCCATGAAGAAGTACAGGGTATAAAGGCAGAATCTGATTTAGTCAGAGGGTCAGAGATGGCGTCCCTGAGGAAATGCAGAGGCCTTGTGAGAGAGCGCTGTTTTCATGCTGGGCCTCGTATCCCACGTTTAAGGGTTTTGGTCTTTATTGCAAGAGCAGAGCCATTGCAGGTTTCATTCCTGGGGCGGGGCAGGCGTACAGTGAACTACAGTTAAGCTGCTCCTGCTCAAGAAGACCTCGGCCTAACATTCCCGAGTCAGGCAAGGAACAGGCCCTGGATTAGCAGGTACATCCAGAAAGCACAGCGTCTCTGCGTGGAATCTGAGCAGGCAAATAATCTAGATTCTTTTCTTCCTCCTTGCCCGTGTGTGTGTGTGTGTGTGTGTGTTTAACACACACTGAGGCAGCTTTCATGTTAAGTTTGATATAATTTGTGAACAGTCTGTCATCCTCTTAATGTTTGATCATTTAGGTTAAAAAATTGCAGCCCAGAAATCCATGTTGGGTTATAAAAACACGATAGACGGTTTCATTGTAAATAAAATTTAAAGATGTAGTAATGTGTCTGAAATTGAACTTTTAGCATCTCCAAAGGTTTTTCTCCAGGTTTGATACAGTAAGATTTGCTCTGATTCTCATACATACGGATATATTAGCAAAACTGGATTACATCCCAGTGTAGTCAGGCGGGAAAGCTGCCTGAACCGTAGAGTGGAGCTGCACTGGAAGCCGCAGGATTCCTGTCGTTATATTAGGATGTGCTGTGGTCCCTCTCTATGTTTATTAATTAGTGGAGTTGTAATGAGACTTCCCCCCCCATGCTTTTAAGGATGCTGATCAGTGGGCATCCACGCAGGATTTTAGTTGTGTTTGGGAGCCTTCTGCGTACAGGTGGGAGGGATCCGTGTTTCAGGTGGCGGCAGGCGAGCCTCCCGCCAAGTTGGCATGAGGGGAACAGGACTCTTCTGGGTTGCCATCTGTTTGTGGCGGATAGGAAACCAGCAGTGACTTCGGAGGAGTTTATGTTGAAATACTTAGGAATTAGTAATGTTAAGGCCATGCTGATCAGGTACTAGGAGGGGGGGAAATAGACTGTGTGGCCTGAGTTTTCGTTATTACTAATCTCAGGAGACAGATGCCTGGGTTTAGTAGCCCCCGCTCCTGCTCCCCTAAACCACAGCTCTTTTCTGCCCGTGCAAACTGACCACCCACATCAGCCCCAGTTCTGTACTGAGTTGCCCATGGCAAGGGGATGACTTATTTACATGACTGTCACCCGTAACACCGGACATGGTGTTTGCCACTGAGGGGGTTCAGCCTGTCTTTGTAACTCTTTTTTTTTTTTTTTAAAGATTTTATTGGGGAAGGAGAACAGGACTTTATTGGGGAACAATGTGTACTTCCAGGCCTTTTTTCCAAGTCAAGTTGTTGTCCTTTCAGTCTTAGTTGTGGAGGGCGCAGCTCAACTCCAGGTCCAGTTGCCGCTGTTAGTTGCAGGGGGTGCAGCCCACCACCATCCCTTGCGGGAGTCAAACCGGCAACCTTGCTGGGGACACGCTCCAACCAGCCATCTGGGAGCTCAGCGGCAGCTCAGCTCAAAGTGCCGTGTTCAATCTTAGTTGCAGGGGGCTCAGCGCACCATCCCTTGCAGGACTCGAGGAATTGAACTGGCAACCTTGTGGTTGAGAGCCCACTGGCCCATGTGGGAATCGAACGGGCAGCCTTCGGAGTTAGGAGCATGGAGCTCTAACCGCCTGAGCCACCAGGCCGGTCCCCTTTGTAACTCTTTTAATGTGTCATGTTTTTTGTTGTTTTTTTAAATTGCAGTAAAACACATGTAGCAAAATGTACCATTTGAACCATGTATAGGGTGTACCGTTCAGTGGCATTAAGTATATTCATATTGTCGTGTGACCATCTTGATGGTGTTTTAACCAAGTACTTTTACGTACAGTTGTCTCTCTGTATCCTCAGGGATTGGTCCCAGGACCCCTACAGATACCCAATCCACAGGTGCTCAAGCCCCTTGTAGAAAAGGGTGCAGTGTTTGCATGTAACTGTGTTAGTATGTCGGCTACACAGTGGGTGCCTGTACCGCACTTCATTCGTGTGGATTGAGTGGAGTGCTTGGTGCGTGGCAAATTCAAGTTTTGCTTTTTGTAAGTTACTTGGATTTCTTTTTTTAATATTTTCAAACTACAGTTGGTTGAATCCATGGATGCGAAACCTGCAGATGTGGAGGGCCGACTGTACTTAAAAATAGCAGGTGCTACTTCTCCATGTACCAAACTGTATAGAACAATCATCAGCATGCTCTGTTGTGATGCCCTTTGGCTTTTCAGCTCGTATTTACTTCCTTCCATGTGGGAGCCGACTAGGTGAAGTGCAGGTGTTGGGGCCCCATTTCTCTGGTTTGGTTTGCTGCTCTGCTCTCCAGGCCCAGTGATTTCATGGTGTCTGAAAACTTTGCCCTGTTTCTTCTGTATTATACTGTAAAGCCAGGATGTGGAATAGAGGACAGCTCACTTCCCCTTTAACCCAGCACTACTTGGTAGGTTAACTAGAGGTGACTTGTGGTGGCCTGGTGACGATATGTGAGGTTGGAGTGACGCTGTCGTCCGCCACAGCAGTCCATTCTGACGTCCGCCTGCCGCTGGCTGCAGCCCCTGCTGGGTGCAGCCTGCCAGCTGCAGGTTTCTCTCTCGCCTCTTGCCAGTCAGCAGAAAGGGCTGGAGAGCCGTCTGTTAGTTAGGAGGTTCTTGGTGATAAGGGAGAGACCGCACTGAACTCACATCTACAGAAAAGGGAATTTATGGGGAGGATTCTGGGCTGTCTGCTGGAATGTCGGCAGGGATACGGCTGGCCTCAGGTCAGACCCGGGACCGGAATGCTCTGAATGGGCCGGGAAGCTCTTCCCTTCTCTCTCGCTTCCCCGTCTCCAAGCTTTTCTCAGCACAGACCAGTATCCTCGGCTCCTTGGTCCAAGAGGCAGACGTGGCTGCCAACACCCAGGTTTTTCATATTCTGATCCAAGTGTCTTGACAGAGACTACTTTCTCTGTGTTCCAGAAAATTCTGGACTTCTGAGAGGAACTGCTGAGTGGTTCTAGAAGACGGTGATTCCCATGGTAGCTGGGGAAGATGGAAGCAGTTAAAGAGGTCGTTAAAGGTTGAGCAGGAAGGACATCCCTGCTAGCTACATTTTCTGAGTGGAAGGGACACCCCGATGGTTAACAATCGTGAACTGACCTAGGCTGCAAAGGCACCTCAGGTTTGCATTCGAAACGAAACCCAAACAAAGTCCTGCCACCACCACTACCAGGTAAGGTGAGAAGATGAGCCTGCTGAACAAATTCTGGAATTACTTCTTAAAAACTTAAATTTCTGTTTTAGTTAAATAAATTATAGCCTATTTTTATATCAGCATTGTTTGAACTCAGAGAAATTGTGGTCAAAGTTTAATTAAGCATTGTAGTTTGATGTGGTAAATATATTCCTGAAAATCTGAGTATAAATAAAATAATTTAAATTAAATTACATTTTATTTATTTATTTTTTTACTTTTTAAAAATTTATTGGGGTGACAATTGTTAGTAAAATTACATAGATTTCAGGTGTACAATTCTGTATTACATCGTCTATAAATCCCATTGTGTGTTCACCACCCAGAGTCAGTTCTCCTTCCATCACCATATATTTGATCCCATTTACCCTCATCTTTTACCCCCCACCCCATTTAAATTACATTTTAAATGCACAGGGAGAGCTTGCTGTTAGAAGGAAGGAATCCTTTTGTGAACCTTTTTCTAAAATCTACTAATTGTACTGTGGAAATTTGAATCTTCCTGTGTCACTTTGACTTAAACCAAAGTGTACAAAAGGACTGTCCTTCCTTGCTGTCATTATCTCTTCAGGGTCACCACTCCACTGGCAGATCACACACTCCACTGATTTCTGAGGCTTTGACAAATAGCTGTTCCTCTGTTAGTCGTGTGGTTACACACATAGGTCCCCTGTATGAATCTGAGAACCCTCTAAGATTCGGAATTAAATTGGGATTGAATACCCTGTGTGAATGGTGAACCTATATGCAGTAATCCAAGGACATTTGAAAGTAGCATTTAGCGATTGCAAGGTGAAGAAAGAGTGATCTGACAATTATGGGAATTAGTGCCATTTGGGAATTTGGGGGTTTATGAATGCACTGGCTCATTGTCTTTTCAAATGCGTAGGATCTGCTTTATTTGCACCTCAGTCGTAAAGGTGGTTTTGTGTGCGTTTGACTTAGTAATGCATTTAGAAGGAAAACCAAAACAGTTTTCCCTCCTCAGAACAGGTGGTTTGTGTTGAAGTATGACTTTTTAGTGGGCTTGAAGGGGATTCGGATTAGCACCTGAATAAGCACTGCTGCAATGGAAGACACCTCTGGAAGGCTGCTCTGACATGCCTCTCACTCTACTAAATTTCCTTCCTGCAAAAGGGTGGGAAACGTTATTCTAAAACAGTGCAGAAAGAGCCCTGCTGTGGAATGAAAATTGGGAGTTCTGCATGTCGGTGACGGGAACCCCTTTTCTCCTCTCCTGTGGGTCCTTTCTACATACCCTGGCGGGGATGCCCCTGAAACGTCATGTATTAGATAGACTGTCTTGAACCGTACTACCTCTCATCAAAAATGCAGAGCTGGGAGCTCTGAGGACCGAGGAGACGCAGTGCTTTCAAAATGGCGTTAGAAGTAATAATGGAAAAACAGAGAACATGTGGGAGTGGTGCCTTATGACAACACAGAAAAACATCTAACCTTGTAAATTTGACATGGCACCATCTTTTAGTTGATAAAGCATGTTGCATTCTTCAGAGCATTGTTAGATGTTTCACCTTTGGCCTTTACTTGTTGATAAGATGATAAGGGGTAGAGCAAATAGTTGTCCATTTTCTGATGGGAAAGCTGTTTGGGAGGAGCTGTGCAGCACTGGAGGTTTCCCAGCCGCTCACCAGCGGAGACACCCGGATGGAACCCGTCTTCTGAGCCCTGGTCACATGCTTTTCCCATTTCACTTTCCCTGCCCGTCCTTTTGAAAATAGATTTTATTTGATGATAACCTTATTTACTTACTTATTTCGAGCCCAACCCTCTCCCACAAAAGAGTTGGAGTAGCTTTAAAGTAATGACTAAGAAGGAAGTTATGTTGGTAGAAAATTTTGGCTCAAATAAGTTTCTTCTTAAGCTTTAAAAGTGAGGATGAGAAGAAAACTGTTTATTTGATTAAAATTAAATCCTCTGGGTGCTCTGAGCTCTTCCCCAGTTTTTCAGTCATTGCACAGCCCCAAAATATGAAGCATATATAAAACCTTTTATTTTGCCCCAAATTTAGGATTATATGAATGGAGAAAGGGTAATAAATGAGAGAGATTTGTGGTAACAGATGTCTTAGCTTTGCTCTTTTGGTACTACACTTAGTGTGTCAATTTTTAATGTCAATTTTTAATTTTTAAGCATAAAAAGCAGCAACATATTGCAGTACATTTGTAAAATGGAGGAAAATCACCTGTAGTCTCCACCATTATTAGAAATCTTAAGCACAGCATTCTTTTGAATTCTTTTCTCATATACATTCCGTAGTTATAATCAAGACTACAAACACCTCTGTGTGCCTTTTTTTTTTTTTTTAAAGATTTTATTGGGGAAGGGGAACAGGACTTTATTGGGGAACAGTGGATTTTCCAGCATTTTTTTTTCCAAGTTAAGTTGTCTTTTCAATCTTAGTTGTGGAGGGCACAGCTCAGCTCCAGGTCCAGTTGCCGTTGCTAGTTGCAGCGGGCGCAGCCCACCATCCCTTGTGAGACTCGAGGAATCGAGCCAGCAACCTTGTGGTTGAGAGGACGCACTCCAACCAACTGAGCCATCCGGGAGCTTAGTGGCAGCTCAGCTCAAGGTGCCGTGTTCAATTTTAGTTGCGGGGGGCAGAGCCCACCATCCCTGTCGGGACTCGAGGAATTGAACTGTCAGCCTTGTGGTTGAGAGCCCACTGGCCCATGTGGGAATCGAACCGGCAGCCTTCGGAGTTAGGAGAACAGAGCTCCAACCGCCTGAGCCACCAGGCTGGCCCCCCTCTGTATGCTTTTTAAAATTTAAAATAGCATAAGCATTTTTCATGTTTCTATATGGTCTTCATGATTATACTTTTTTACTGTGATAAATATATTGCATAAAGTGTACCATTTTAAAATGTACAATTCAGTGACATTAAGAACATTCACATTGTTGTGCAAACGTCACCGCCATCCATCTGTAGAACTTTTTTTGTCTTCCCAAACTGAAACTCTGTACCTGTTAAACAGTGGTCTCCCATTCCTTTCCACCCCTGTCCTTCCCACCCCCCAGCTCCTGGTCCCTGGCAGCCACCCTTCTACTCTGTCTCTGAGTTTGACTACTCTAAGTACCTCCAAAGTAAAATCACACAATATTTGTCTTTTGGTGTCTGGATTATTTCACTCAGCATGATGTCTTCAAGGTTCGTCCATGTTGTAGCATGTGCCAGAATTTCCTCCCCTTTTAAGGCTGAATAATATTCCACTGTATTTATATACCACATTTTGTTATCCGTTCATCTGTCGATGGACACTTGGGGAATTTATACTTTTTTGAGGACTGTATAATATTCCACTGAGCACATAAATCAAAATATACTTTAGTGTTTGACTATTACGGGATATTTGGGTTGCTTCTAATTTGGGGCTGTTTTAAGATAAAGATATAATGGATATCATTCTACTTTTTTATCCTTCTTTTGCATGGTTATACAAATACTGAGGTTCAGTTTTGTTTGCTATTTACTGAGTTAGAGTGTAGGCTGAACTTGTGGATGAAGAGAATTTGGGTGTGTGCTAAATAAGATTCATTACTGTGCATTTTTATTGAATACACCTTAGCTTCGTGAGGAAGGGCCATCTAAGGAATCCTTACACTCAGCAGAGTGCTACCTCAATGAGAGAGCATAATGCACTGGTTTATGCTATCAGAAATGACTGACATTTCAGTAGTTGAAGAACAGATCTCCAGATACCATTCAAGAAGAGTCTATGGACTGATTAATAGATTCTACCAATCTTTGGGAATAAAACATGTCCAATGCCGAAACTGTAATTTTTGCAAGGCCTAGAGGTCGTGCTGGGGAGGAATTGGCATCTCTGTTCCTATTTTCAGTGTTCTCAGTCCCTGGTATGTCTGTGAACACAGAGCTAGCGTGAAAGATGTGACTGTTGACCTCAAAGATCTTACATCCAGGTTAGTATGGCAACATGTCAGACAGTTAGAAAACCCAACAACTGAGGGCTAAGAGGAGCCAGCCTGGGCTCATCCAGTAATCTAGGCAGGCTTCACTAGCTTTTTAGACTGTTGTCTGAAGGAAAGGGAGGCCCCAGAAAGCTTCCAGAAGAGGATCCTGCCCTCCCTGTGTCCCGCTGCTGGTATGTTGGGCGTCTGTACAGCTCGTGGCCATCTAATAGGGAGTCTTGCAGGTCATGAGGAAATGGCACTCCCTCTCCAGCCGGCTCGTTGCTGTGGCTCTGCAGCGTCACTGGAGTGTTGCTCCCGGCCCACGGCGGCACCCCGGGCCTGCCATGTCCGCCTCCCGTGTCCCCTCACCGTCCCCGCCTAGGTGGCCGCCACCTAACGCCCTGTACTTGAGGGTGGTGTGCTTGCCTGTGCCCGGCTGGGTTAAGGCTCTCTGGTACTTTTCTATCAATCTAACCCCATCTACTCCGTGTCTTTTAGAAATTCCTCAAGGGCCTGTCAGCGGTTTCTGTCTTTGTTTGCTGCAGATTGTTTTTTGTTCTTTTATATTTGTTTGATCGTTTTAATGGGAATTTGGGAGCAGGAGTAGTAAACACATAGGGCTCATTCATCATCTTGAATTTATTCTTGTGTGTTATGTTTTCCTATTTTGCTGAACTCGCTTAATAGTACTAATTTCATTTAATTCTGTTGAGTTTTCCAGATGGAAAATTATATTATTTATAAATAAGGATGATTTTTGGCTCTTCTTCTTTAATACAACTTTTTTTTCCTGCTGTCATAATGCACTTCCTGGAATTTCTGGAGTGATATTGAATAACATATTGGTGGACATCTTTGATTAATTCTCACCTTAGCCAGACTGCCTTTAGCACTGTTGGTTTTAATTACTTTCTGCGTATTGCCAAATTGCTTTCTGGAAAGATGGACTAAAGTTGGAGTGTGTGTTTCAGTCACATCCTCACCAATGATGAGTGACCAGAGTTTGGGAAGGCTCATCCTAATCTGTGATTCTGTCATTTCAATATTAAATTTGGGTTCTGTCGTTTGTTATTTGCTCTAGAAATTGTGGAATCCATGAGAATGGTCAGAGTTGGCCTCCACTCAGACATCGTTTTATTCTCATTAAATAGTGCGTACAACTTTCCCTCCCTATTCCAAGGCAACACGGGTATGGAGTGGAAATGACTGTTAATCCTGGCAAGTTTGGTGGAAAATGTATGGGCCTTGGAGTCAGGTATTAAATATTAGCTCTGTTAACAGCCTGGTGTGTTTCGGTAAGCTTAACTGAAACTCTTTGAGCTTTGGTTTAGTTATTTGTAAAATGGGTTTTGCTGCCTCACAGGAAGGCTGTTACCGTGGAATAAGATGCGAGTGAGCTCTCTCCCCGGTGGCTCATTAGCACGCTAAGGCCATTCTGCAAGAATTGTCAAAGATTTTGGTAGACTTTAATTTTAATCAGAGATCAAGTTTTACCTTTTCCCCACATGATTCTTTGTGTCATTTTAATTTTCAAATTGCAATCAGGGTGAATGTTTTTACATATCCTTTTAATAATTTACTTCATTCCAGATTTTAAAACTTGCTTAATGGGTAGAACATAAATAAAGTTACAACAGCAATGTCTAACATTTAGTGAGTAATTATAACTATGGGGCAGGCTGGTGATTAAGGTACTTTGTATATATTTATTTAATCTTTCCTATTCTATCGGAAACTGAGGCACAGAAAGGTGAGCCACCTCAGGAGTGCGGCCCAGGCCGCACACCTTGCAGTCTGACTCCAGAGTTGTGCCGGCAACTGCTGCCGCCTTTGGACTGCATCCCGGTCGTAAGGGTTTGCCCCTTTGTTCTGTATTCCTGAAGCCCCTTCTATTGCAGATAGATAGATAGATAATTAATATAGCTATAGATAGATAGATCTGGATATAGCTGTAGACATAGATATAGATGTATATAGAAAAACTTTATCTAGGTTTTTGAAAAGGCTAATTATTATGAAGTTAGACAGCAGGTGTTAAATATAGAGCATTCACACCTATTAAATATGTTAATTCTAACCTGTAGCATTAAGACTTTTTTCCTTAGCTAGGCAGTATAATTTCATTTATTCTCCCTTGAAATTGCCACCCAGATCTGAGCCTTTAACTGCATCTGTACTACCCTGGTTTAATTTTGTCCTAGATTTATTATAAAGTCTTCATTATTGAGATATTAAGAACAATTTTTTGTTTCATTTTGTAAAATAGAAGTCTGTACCCATTGAACAGTACCGTCCCCCTGCAACCCCTGTCAGCCATCATTCCGTTTTCTCTCTACACTCGGTACCTCCTAGAAGTGAAATCACGCAGTATTTGTCTTTTTGTGACTGGCTTATTTTACATAGCACTGTGTCCTCCAGTTTCATCCCTATGGTACCATGTGTCAGAATGTCCTTTTGTCAACGTAAGAACCTCCAAGCCTGTAGAAAAACTTCATAAGGGTTTCTTTTTCTTTTTCTTTTTTAAAAGATTTTATTGGGGAAGGAGAACAGGACTTTATTGGGGAACAGGGTGTACTTCCGGGACTTTTTTCCAAGTCAAGTTGTTGTCCTTTCAATCTTAGTTGTGGAGGGTGCCGTTCAGCTTCAAGTTGTTGTCCTTTCAGTCTTAGTTGTGGAGGGCGCAGCTCAGCTCCAGGTCCCGTTGCCGTTGTTAGTTGCAGGGGACGCTGCCCACCATCCCTTGAGGGACTCGAGGAATTGAACCAGCAACCTTGTGGTTGAGAGCCCACTGGCCCATGTGGGAATCGAACTGGCAGCCTTCGGAGTTAGGAGCATGGAGCTCCAACCGCCTGAGCCACCGGGCCGGCCCTATAAGGGTTTCTTAGAATTTATTTGAGCCAAGCAGAGGACACATCTAGAAAGCAAGATCTCAACAGACTGAGCGGGTTGCTTCCCAGAGGACAGTGTGCAGCTTCTTTTATGCATTTGGAATTAAGGAGGGAGCGTGAGGAAGATGACATGAGTGTGGGAGAAAGCGAGACAGGGATTGGATTATAGGATAGTTAACAAGGTTATGTGCTTCTGAGGGTGTTTAGGCTTCTGCTTCCCAGGGGTCTAAAAAAAGCATGTCAGACATATGTTAACCTAGAACATAGAAACGATGGACAGGGCTTACTTAAGACAAAGATAACCTTTTCCTAGGATGTTAGTTAGTTACAGGCCTGAGGTGTGACTTCCCACCATGACCTGCCCAGGTAGGAATCAGATCACCCGGTGAGGTTACTTTCGGTTAGATTTATTAGAGAACACTTTTGTGCCCATACTTTTTTCGCCCCCAGAGTTCAGCTTTTTATTGAACATGTTATAAGAGGTTTAGTCAAAAAAGACCAAAGCCCTTGTCATCATCAGACTCCTCAGATTCTTCTTTCTTTGTGTCCACTGTCTTCTCCTCAGCTGGGACAGCAGTGGGGGGGGGCTTTAATAGGGCATTGATCTTATCCCCCATGACCGCCACCCATCATGGTGCGGGCCCAGGGCCGAGTAGGTGCCAGCGAGCTCTGAGAGGGGCCGGGGTGCAGGCGCGTGCGGGGCGCTGGGTGACGTGAGGGCCTCACCCCAACGCGGCCTTGGCTTCCTCAGGAGGACCGAGCCCCTTCCTGGCAGCTGTCGCTACTTTTTTAAGGCTGAATAATATTCTATTGTACGGACTTACCACACTTTGCTTATGCTCATCTGTTGGTGGACACTCAGGTTGCCCCCCTGTCGTTCGGGGAGTCTTGTCAGTAGAGCTGTGGTCAGGGAATTCTCTCTTGGGCCCGAGTTTCAGCTCTCTTGTTTGGCTTTGCTATTGCACCATCTTAAGATACTGCACTGGCTGTATGTCGCTGGGATCAGTCATTCAACCAAGATTCTCTCAGTTCTGCCCTAGAGCCCTTTGCTGGCGGTGGTTGCAGCATTTATCTGGGGTCGTGAAGCTTATCTATCTCCCATGTTCTCTCACTCTGCGGGGAGCTGCTCCAGGCAGGGATGGGATCTCACTGGACTTCGCTCGCTAGCCCCTAGTCCGGGCCTGGGCCTGTGGTGGCCACTCAGTGACCATTTCTTGCTAAGTGTCCCCTTGGCTTGTTCCTCATTTCACAATTCACTTTGGACTCTTGCAGCTAAAATTAACACATGTTACCTATTGATTTGATACCTGCCTTCCTTCAAAGCCTTCCTAAGCTTTGCAGCTTTCTTCTTGAAATTCTGGTCCTTCACTCATGAAACGTCTCATGGAATAAAAATAATTTACCCCAGGCTCCATTGTGCTTAATTGTGTCAGCTTTCGAGGCTGCTTTCACTTTTGTCTCAGTTTATATACCAGCCTATTATAAACATAAAGTGTAATTGGTTTAATACAAGCAGTTTTTTGGTAGTCTTTGTTCTTTCCTATTATGTTTGTTTTTTTTCTTAGTTATGTGATATCAAGAAAACATTTGAAGCCTAGTCAGGTGGGTAGCTGTTTTGGAAGGGCAGAGAAATGTCTAACTCACATATGCTTTGTCTCTTGTACCTCAGAGTGGTTTTTTTTCCCCTTTAGAAATTTTGAAAGGGTAGCTCTGATTTAGGATTAACTGTCCTCCCAAAGTGAAAAAAAAATGTTCTGGAAATTTGGATTTTAAAGTTAGAAAGCACTGAGAGTGAATCTGCGAGGGGAAACGTATTGGAAGGCGACGTCTGTATGTGCAAAGGGCAGGGAGCAGGGGTAGTTACGTGGTTGAGAGGATTGTAATGGAGACTTTAAAAGGATTTGCAGAAAATGATTTAGAATTTTCAATTTCTAAGTTATAAATTTTAGCTGTGGAATTTAGGAGTAAGGGGGTTAAGTAAAAAAAAAGGATTCCTTCAACAGTTGCTGATCAGGTACTGTCACTAAGTCATGTGGATGCCCTCAGGAGGTGACAGCCTAGTCAGGGAGCGAAGCCTCATCCCCTAGATTTTAATTAAGATGCTGAGTTTCATGTGATAGGATGGCACGCGTGTTTCAGGCATTCAGAAGAAGAAAGTTTTAGTTGGGAGCTTCCAGTGTTTACCGACATTTTATTCATTCTTCTTTTTATTATTTTTCCCTCTTTGCTCCCAGAAATAACTGTGATCTTATTAGTAGCTATGAACTTTTGTTCAGTACAAGATAATGGTATTAATAGCTCCTGTACAGTTGATCCTTGAACAACGCGGTGGGCTAGGGGTACCACCCCCACCCCCACATGAAGTCGAAAATCTGTGTATAACTTTTGAGTCCCACCAAAATCACCTGCAATTGGCCCTTCTCATCCACAGATTCAGCCAACCGCAAATCGAACAGTATTTTTTTCTTTGTGTGATTTGTTGGATCCCTGGATACGAAACTGGCAAATATGGTGGGTTGACATGGAGGGCTAACTATATGTTTATTGGAAAAATATCCGAGTATGAGTGGATCTGCGCAGTTCAAACCCATGTTGTTCAAGGATCAAGCGTACTTAATTATGTGCTTCATGGAGACAGAGGGGAAGAGGGTCTGGTGGTGAGCCGTGTGGAACCCCAACGTTCCAGGTCAGGCCAAGGTGGAGGAGCCAGCAGAGGAGACTGAGAAAGAAGACGAGGAGGAAAGCCAACAGGGCGTTTCTGCTGAGATCTTACAAAGATGAACTCCCTGAATACCGCACCTGCTCTCTGAGATAGGTACTGTCAGAATCCCAGTTTTACAGATGGGGAAACTGAGACCGTGGGTGGTTCAACAGCGTAGCTCTAGTCGCAAAGTGAGGAGTCAGTGGAGCCAGGATTTGAAGTCCGGCGTGCGAACTCCAGAGCGCCCCTCCTGCCCACCGCTGCTTTCCGGGTTTACAAGTGTTACCACACCCTGTTAGAATGTCAACGGAGAACAAAGAAATGTGACAGTTTGTTTGTGTAACTTTATCTCAGGCAGAAGCATAGTTCTCAGTGCATGTTTTACACTTCATCTTAGCCAGTAGGCTGAGACGTTATTAGTACATGTTTTAAATATTGAAAAGTAGCTTGTGGACTTTGTTTAGTGGGTATTAGACTAATAGGGAACTCAGGACCTGTGTTTGGGAACTTGGTCACACCTTGTCATTTGACCTGTTGAGAGAAGGGTGCCCTCCTTGTTGAGGGCGTTGCCCACGACCTTCCTGGGGCTTGGACCTGGGTCTCGACTCCAAGGTCAGAGGTTTTCACCTTGCACGTCGCCCTTGGAACGCATGTTCTTCCTCTGACAGTGTAAGGGAAGTAGGTGGAGGTGAAATGTGTATGTAAGATGCCGAAAACGCACTGGTCAAGATGGTCAGTAGCCGCCGTGGAGCCGCTCCGGCCTTCACCCATCTGGACCTCTCCGCAGACCCTCTCCTTGCTTGGCTGTGAGGACTCCTCTCCCTCTTGGCTTTTGCTCCTGTTCCTCCTGACTCTTCTTTCTCAGTCTTTTCTGCTGGCTCCTCCACCTTGGCCTGACCTGCAGTGTTGGGGTTCCACAGGGCTCACCACCAGACCCTCTTCTCCGTCTTCATCCTTTCCCTCACTGACTCCCCGTTTGCTGTACTTCATTCATCTCCATGTGATGTCTCTTAAGTTAACTACCTCTAGTCCAGACTTCACCTCTGAGGTCCAGATGCATGTGTCCAGCTTCTTACTTGACCTTGACATTTGGATGTCTCCCAGACATTGCAAACTTAACATGCCAAACGCAGCCTCTTCTTTAGGCCCCTGGGACCTAGTCATAGCAACCCCCTGCCCATCCTGTTCTTCACCTCAGTTTTTGCCACCAACTGCCAATCATTCGTGATAATAGCAAGTGCTGGCATTTATGGAGAGTTTATTATTTGTCACACGCTTTCTTAAAGGCATTACATGAATAAACTCAATCAACAGTACCAGGAGATAGGTGATGATAAAGTAATAGTAACGAGCATAGGTGGTGATGATAGCAATGGTAATAAAAAAGATTATATAGCTCCTAGTATATGCCAGGTGCTGTTTTAAGCTTCTTGTAAATACGAATTCATTGAATTCTCACAACAAATCCATGATGTACATACTATCCTGATTCCAGATAACGTCAGCAACTGAAACAGAGATTAAGTTACTTCCCACAGCTCAAGATGCCTCGCCAGGGAGTGGCGGGAACATGGTCCAGCAGAGGCCGAGCGTGTGAGTGTGTCAATACTGCATTTTACTGTTTATCCCCATTTCACAGACAAGGAGACAGTTTCTAAAGTCCCTTTGCTCTCCCACATCTAGGTCATCAGAAGTGTTGATTCAAACTCCAAAACATTCTTCCAGGCTGCGCTCTTCTCCTGCTGTCTGTTGAGCTTCTCGGTTCAGGCCACCACTGACTCCCAGCGTCACTGCAGGCCTCTCCCTGTCCTTTGTGATTGCACCCCAGCCCCTTCCAGATCTCTCTGTGTACCAGTGTCACTGAAACGAAAGGTACATCTCCGGCCACTGGAAAACCAGTCAGTGGCTTCCCACTGAGCTCAGAATGAATATAGCTCCCTTCTGTGGCCTGCGCAGCCCTTCCTGAACCTTATCTTATGCCCTCGTATTCCTCTGCACCCTCCTATATTTTCATCTCCTCAAATGTACCAAAGTCTTTATTGGCTCTCGGCCCTGGCATAGCCACCCGCCTGGCGGGCAGCGCCCCACCACGGCTGGCCTTCACTGCTTTGGTGTCAGTGGCATCCCTTCTCAGAGGACCTCCCCTCAGCACCTTCTGGAGGCTTCTTCTTTCTCCTCTGCCCAGCGTTTATCACCGGTGGCAGTGACTTTATTATGTATCTCTTCCCGTCTGCTGTTGTTCCCCCATTAGAATGTAAGCTCCTCGAGGGCTAGAACGTAATAAATACTTGCTGATAAAAATAAATGTAGGTTCAATTTTAGGCTGCATTAGAATCCTAACTTTTTCCAGTTGGAAAATGTGTTTTGAGTTCCAAAATGGCTGAGTCTTCCGTAGACGGGAACACAGCGCACCGCTAAGCTGTGGAATGGCTGTGTAGTTCTGCCGCTTCTGGAACAGACTACGCGAGTCCCAGGACACTTACACTGCAGCTTGGTTTCTTCCCTCTTAGTCTTCCGCCTCTTCCTCATGCACCACAGAACTGGGACCTTGCGGCCCAAACCGTGGCGATCACGGCATTTTTGTGGATGGTGGGAAGCAGCCAGGCGGAGGGCGGGGAGCGCTCACCTTTTTTGGGTTGCTGAGCCTGAGTGGCCATGTCCCTGCCTGGGAGAGGCCACTGGGTTAGATGACCCGTAAGGCCCTAACCGACGCTCACCAACTCAGATTCTCCTGCTCTGATTGCAAATGAGCCCGAGGTCAGGGCACCTTCA
This sequence comes from Rhinolophus hipposideros, assembly GCF_964194185.1. Lineage (NCBI taxonomy): Eukaryota > Metazoa > Chordata > Mammalia > Chiroptera > Rhinolophidae > Rhinolophus > Rhinolophus hipposideros. Next base: position 8,371,959 of record NC_138049.1, on the reverse strand, counting down.
GGGTCTTTAGGTCTGTCCCGAGGCCTGCGCTGGCCCTCTGCAGCCCCGTCACTATCCCTCGGGGTTCTTCTGGAACCACCTTAGATGGACAGCGACTTTAACGGCAAGTTCTTTTGCTCCCTTCAGTAACTAATTCTCTCAGGATGGGGTCCAAGAAAATAATGTCTCATGAGACTTTCTGTAGGAAGCAAAGAGATGGAATGTGGGCTAATTTTAGTAAACAGGCAATAACTGTTAGCAAATCAATTAAGGTTTGTGTGTAGTTCTGTTGTGGAGGACAGTGAATTACCAGCTTATTGAAGACCCTGTGACTTCGAAAGAACTGTCCTTCTATGAAATTGTTGAATGAGGGTGGGCCCTGCTATGAGATGTGGGAGTCTGCTGTTCACACAGTTGTACTTTCCAGATTGGAGCTCGTTATCTCTCACTGAGAGGAGGGAAGTGAATTGGAGAGACCTCTCTTCTAAAGCAACAGAAACAACGTGTTTTGAGTCGACAATCGAAGGGTAAACATGACCCTAATTAATGACTGCTTCAGTTCTCTGGTCCTGAGCTTAGAATGTAGACAGGTAACAGTAATCAGTATAAATGGTCCCAACGTGCAGAACGCATGCCATACGATCCCCTTTCCACAGCAGGCTTGCTTTTTCAAGTTTGAATATCTGGGAAGTGGTGGGTACAGGGCAGCATTTTCTCTGCGGAAGTACTGAGGAGTTTCTGTTACCAAACATAGAGGGCCTAAGTTATTAGAATCTACAAATGTTCTTTAGCCGGCTTTCCTCGGTCCTGAATGTCACCTTGAACACCCGCAGTCAGGGAGGTTGGGGAGATGAGGTTTCTTCATACACATTGAGGGGAAAGGGGAAAGTACTGTTGATGCTAGAGCCCGAGTATACTGGGGGGTTCCAGTGACCTGTATGGACCAGCCTGTGTAGCAGTGATAATGCTTATGACGGTACCTCTTTAGACTTTAGTCCGAGTTCTGAACTACCCACCTACAAGCAGACATTCACCATGTAGTGTGTGGATTATTTGGGGAAGTTTGTACTAGGGACACCTGGGGCAACGATGGGCTTTGGCCTGGGGGAAGCCCAACTCCTCCTCCTGCCATTCTCTGGTGCTTTCCTGGCTGTGGGGGAGGCTCATTTCCAGTGTCACACGAGGCTTGATGGAGACTGACTTTCTGGTGGCTTTTGTGTGGAAGCTATTGCTGCGCCATGAATATCAGAGCTGACCCCAGGACACCGCAGATGATTCTCAGGCCGTGGAGAGTTCACTTCAGCCAAGCAGGGATTCTAAAACTACCCACTGCTTCCTGCAACAGTCCAGATGTGTGGCTACCAGAAATTTCCCTTCGTTTTTTGGCAGCAGTCATCTCTGTGGTCTTTCTGGGCCATCTCAAGCTTGGCTTGAGGCCTCTTGGCGTTCTTTGCTGGAGTCCATCCTTTCAGCCTCTGTTGCCTGCTTCCTGGAGCTCTCCCCTTCCTTTGATACCAGGACCTGAGATTGTTGGGCCTTCTCAGCAAGAGGTGGAGGCGGGCGTGGGCTCCATATCTAGGGCTGGATGCATCCTCCCAGGCCTGCGGTGACAGCTTCAGGGGATCTTGAATCTGTTGATTGTCACATGGACTGCACTGTATTTGCTTTAGATGAAGTATTGGGGGAAGGGAAGGGTCTGTTATCACAGTGCAGGTTCTTTGCCAGTCTGTAAGGTGTCCAGCCTTAGTGTCAAGGACAGTGAGCTGTACTGACAACACAGCTTCCTAAAGAACAGGTCTAGCACCCAATCTTTTCCTGTAGTTGTTTTGATAGAGTACATTTTGGAGCATTTAGAGGGGAAATGTAGAATAAAATATTGTTTTCTGGCTCCTTAACTTTAAATGTAAGATGATCCAGCACTTTCCAAAAGATGTTTTAATTATTGGAACTAAAAGGTGGTGTTTATGCTTGTGTTGATTGAATGATTGAAATACTTAATTTTAAAGACATGCTTAAGCTTCCCTAGGATGTTACGTTAATAACACTTTTTGTCTGATTTAATTGGAGAAAATTTTATATCATTGGTAGAAGATGACATAAGAAGAGTTACTCTGAAGAATAGTTACATAGAAGAATAGTTACTCTGATAGTGGTGAGAGTTTTTTTCTTCTTGATTATTTTACCTGTTTTATTACTTTGTTTTTTAGTAGATGCCAGCAAGTATTTGTCTGATCCTGATTTTTTATTGTTGTTTTTGATCCGGTTTCCCCCTCCCCCCACACCCTTTTAAGCTGTTAGTTGAGCAAATACTTGTGGATGTCAGGCGCCATGTCAGGACTGGCGCAGGTGAGGTGAGAGAGACCAGTCTGTGTCAGGGAGCCACATGGGTGACGTCAGCCTCCCTTTACGCAGACTGGACGTGGTTTTTGATAATGTGCAACAACTAATATTTTAGAATTTAAATCTTGTATGTTTAATGCCATCTAGTTGAAGCTTTATTTATTTATTTATTTTTATTTTTATTGGGGAACAGTGTTTCTCCAGGGCCCATCAGCTCCAGGTTGTTGTCCTTCAATCTAGTTGTGGAGGGCACAGCTCAGCTCCAGGTCCAGTTGCCATTTTCAATCTTAGTTGCAGGGGGCGCAGCCCACCATCCCTTGTGGGAATTGAACCGGCAACCTTGTTGTCACGAGTTGTGCTCTAACAAACTGAGCCATCCGGCCGCCCCAGTTGAAATTTTTTAAAGATACTATGGATTCACATATAAAGATGATTTAGCCCAGGTATGATAGAAAGATGTGTTCTTTTTTCTTCTCTGTTATATTCCAGTCTCAATGTTGTGGGAAGAAAATAATAGAGTTTGTTACTAATATGTTTAGAAAATACTTTCCAGCCTAGGTATGTGACATTTTATTTGCATCCATGAAGAAAGTCTTTAACACATGGCTTAAATGGTGCAAAAATTAGTTCCAAATGACTTCATTAGTGTTTAATTTCAGATAATTATGTTAACAAAGAGAAGCAACAGAGACTGTCCTTTTCCCAGCCCAGTCATTTGACAGGAGCATAAGTGGGACAGTGTCCTTGGCTCGTCCCCTTTCCCGCCCCTGGAATGCTGTGGGCCCCTGTGTTCTCACTGAGACGTACAGCCACCTCCGCATTCTCGTCCACACGGTTCTCAGGCACAGCAGAGAGCTGGGAACGCTTGATACTTGTTTGGCTTGGAATTTGCATGTGAACCTCTCTACCTAGAAAGTCATTCCCTAGACCATAGGACTGTTATTTCAGACGGTGCTGTGACATTGGGTGATTCCTCTGTGTGACCAGGCTACAAGGGAGACATTAACCATGTAGATAGACAGGAAATGCATCGTGGTAGATTTCCAGAAGGGTTTGGCTGTCTCAGTAACCGGGGAGTTAAAATGGACAATTTAGTAAGTGAGAAAATGCCATTTTTTCCTCATATATTCTCTCATTTCCTTTTATTTATGAACATGGATGTTTGTTGTTGGGAGGCCGTGGTGGGCACGTTTTAATCAGAAGTGTAGAACGCCCGTTAATCATGTGGCAGCAAGCCCGACGTAATAGGAATGCCTTATGGACAGGAAACCTTCCACGTTCGTTATCAAATGAGCAATTGCAGCCATGCCAAGTGCTGGTACTGTGCTTTTATGCCATTGGATCTTTTTTTGGGAAGCGTTTTTTCATTCCTGATTCTTTCCACTGGTCATTTATTACCTTATCCTCTCTGGTTATTTAAAGTCACCTTTCCATTATTTTTCTTCACCAGGAATTAATTTTCTTAGCTTTTTGGAATAAGTGGTTACCAGAATGTAGTTTTTACTTTTACTGTGAAGATTAGTTTCTTATAGAAATTCTTCAGTAAAATTAAAAACTGGTTTACGCCAAAGGAGAAAACCGTGGTCAGGAGGAGTCCCTGGACAATTTGATTTCCCCCTTAAATGGCTGCCTCAGTGCCGCTGTAGCCACGAAAACTGTTGGCACCGTCCCTGCTGGTTGCGGGGACAGAGCTGAAAGCCCAGCTGCCCCTAGGAAGGTGGCCACAGTCGAGGGATTAATTGAAGATGTGATTTTGTGTTTGAGGCCCTGAGCCATCTTTAGGTTAGCAAGAGACAGTCTTCCATTCTAATGGTATTTGGAAGGTGCTCTCTTATTGTGCAGTCCACATTTTAACTGTTTACGTTGGGAGAGAGGAACACTGTCATTTGTCATCGAAATTAAGCAAGTCGAGGGCGTGTTTTAGTCATAGTTTCTCCACTGCTTCACTTAGGCTGGGACGTAGGCACTCAAGTGTTTGTTCAGTGAATGGGTAGATGGACAGATGGATGGATAAATAGTTGGTTTTTATTTTTAAAATACATATTTTTAAAAAAGAAACCGTAGCAGATACATTAAATCTGAGAAAAATAGCCATTTTTAATATGTTCTGCTTTCAATTCTTTGGGTACTGTATTTTGCTGTGCATAATGGGCACTTTTTTGGCCCAAATTTGAGAGAAAAATAAGGATGTGCATTATACATGGGTAATACTAATTCTATATCTATATAAATGTTTTTAATTCTTTTATTTTTGCTTATGAGTTAAAAGTGTAACTCTGGAAGTCAATAATGATATCCCTATGCAAAATAATACTCTGGAATACAGTAATCGGTTTTGTTGAGCTTACCACAAACTTGCAGCGTCGGACCTTCTATGATGCGTAAATATCGTAAATTTGTTACCTGTACCTAAAATGTCTTGTACCTTGTATCTGTTCTTGTGTTTTGTAATTATTTGCTGCATAAAATTTCTTGTACCATAATATGTTAAAAAAAACACAAATGCTAAAACTCCTTTATAGTACAAAAAGCAAGTACCTAAATGTAAACAAATAAAAATTTGAATTAAATTAAAACGAAAGATTTTTCCCCTGAAAATTTGGGCCAAAAACAAGGGTGCACATTACACACGGGAGCACAGTGTGTGTGTGTGTATATATATGGCAAAATATGGTAAGTGACTTGGAGGGAAGTGGGTTATCACACATGGGGCCAGGTTAACCTTCTTCAGTTTAGAAATGTTCTAGGAAGGATATTCAAAGACACACAAGGAGAAAGAAACAATCTCATTTGTTTTCCATGCATGTTCCTGGTACCTGAGAGATCACTCAGACTTGGGATTCCTAGGTTGAAGTCTGTGCTTTAATTTTCTTATTTACAGAACCGGCCTAAATAGTGAGGTCTTCTTCCCCATCCTTGTTATTCTCCTTGTGTCACTCCTAAGGGATGACGGGCAGGTGGCCACGTTTCATAGGTAAACAGGGAGGCAGGGAGCTGGTGTGCCTGCCTCAGGGCCCTTGTCCTGTTTGTTAACTTGTCTGGCTGGGAAGCAGGCTTTCTTCGGGAATACGGCAGGATCCCTTCTCTGTCTCTTTTATCCGTAGCGCATCTGGGACCACCTTACCCTCGGCCTCAAACCAGTCCCTTTCACTGAAGTGCTCTCTGATGTTCGGTTTTATTCCTGTTTGTATAGGAAATAAGTGCGAATCCTGTTCTGCGTGTGTGTGGGGACAGAGTCCCAGAGAGCAGTTTCCAGGCTCTCGGCCTCATGGGGAAAGGTGCTGCCTTGGGTAGTAGATGGCCATCAGCTGTGACTAGTTGGCTGTCAGCTGTTGCCGATTAGCCATTAGCCACTAATATAACTGCCGTGGCTACGCTGGGGGGTCGTAGCAGAGAAGCGGACAGCGGATTGCACATCATGTGGCTCCTGCTTCCTGTGTCACCAACCCAGCCGCCAGCGAGACTATAGTGGTCTGACTCCCCCATCTGTGGCTCCGTGTGTGTTCCTTTTTGGCCTCACCATGTCCTGCGTTCTTGTGTGGGGAGCAGGACTAGAGACTCCGCATGACAATGTGAGATTGTTGTAGGCGTTATCCCCTCCTCGCCCTTCTGTAGTGCTTTAATGTGGACCTGTTTTCAGGATTTAATAATAGAGAAAATGGTGTTTTTCTGGGTAACAAGGCAGTTTCCTCATTTCTGATAATAAGGTTTATGTAAGACATTCTGAGTCTTCTTTCCCCCTGATTGCAAGCATACGCACGTTTTTTGTACTTAATGTTAACATTTTCACTGTCTCCTTTTTAACTGTATTTCTTTCTATAAGCTGATGAAAACGTTATTTTATTTTGTATGCATTGTTAAAGTGCTTTAAATTCTTTCTGGACAGAGTCATGTCTTTAATGGATTGATTAAAACAACAGTACATATTCATTATCCATTAAGTACTCGCCTTGAGTTTATGCTTGTTGGTACTACAACCTTCCTTTCCCACTAACTGCAGTCTCTTTTTTTTTTCTTCGTTGGTCCTGGGCTGTACTGAGTATTTCCAATTTTAGGTATACAGGTACTATCTTATTTAAGACCGTAATATTGTGGTATAAGAATTTGAAGGAAACAGAATTGATCTGTTTCTTCCCAAAGCTAAGCTTTTTGGTAAATGACCATGAATCCCTTCTGAGAGCAAGGGTGATAGAAACCATTGCCTGAACCCAAGATTCGGCTTCATTATCTCCAGCTGTGATTATAGCACTTAATTGAAATGTGGTTTAAGGGAAGATTTGGATCATTATCCTTTTTCCTGCCACCCAGTGTCTGCTCTTTTATCAAGTTGAGGCGACACTGTTTTCTGGGAAGAAGGGTTACTCTGTTGATCAGTGGAGATTTAAATTCTGCAGGTCACTTTCTCATGTGTTATTTGTACAAGTCCTCAACAGGACTACACATTCGCTGAATTTTCCCTGACATTTTTCCTTCTTGTTAGTGTTACTGTTACAATACCCGTTGGCAGCAGGTATTGGATCCTTTGGGAACACAGACACCTTTCTTGATGAATCGCATTTCGTGTCAACCCTACCTCAGCTTTGAACTCTTTTAATAGTCTCATATATAGAACATTATATTAGTACATGAAAATCTAGAGATGTGCGTTTGTGAGTACTAAGTGGTAGTGGCCTGACTGGGTCCTTAGCCAGCTTCTGGGAGCTTCCTCTGCTAACTTGTAACTGTCTCCCACATACAGTTATTGGTACAATAAAAGGAAATATTTAAAAAACCTTGAAGCATTATGCCTGTCTATATTCAATAATAATTGAACCAGAAAAATGTATGTTTCCAAGCCGTTGGTGATGGTCCACTTATTCCCCAATCTGTTTAACCGAATTTCTGTGGAAAAGAACTCAGTGATGTTGAATGTGGCAAAAATCTTCTGATCTCACAGTGGCGTAGCACAGACATCATTTGTTTCCAGTAGTAGAACATCCACTTCATGCTTCTCATTTCCTGTACGTGGGGTTTCCTGTGCCATATTTCTTACTTGAATTTGATTTCACTTTGGATCTGTGTGCTTGTCATGAACTTTTCTGGTAAGTTATATGCACAAGTTATATGCACAAGTGATAGATCTGAAACTATCCTCTTGAGTTGGTGGAAGCACCAATAAAGGTAAGCGTGGTGTTCTTTGCCTTCCGGTCACCCTTCAGAACTCGTTTCTGAAACTCAGATTGGTCTCCTTATCGTGAGATACGCGCCTGCCTTTGTCTTCTGCCCCCGCAGGTCTTTCCTCGCCACACTCAGGGTCGTCCTCCTCTCCAGCCAGTCCTAGCCTGGTTCTCATGTTGGCTTCTTGTGCTTCCCTCACCCGTTCTGGAAATCCTCTGCTTTGATTGCTTACCTGCTTTCATCTCTTGTTCACCTTGAGGATGATTTCTGAACCCACATCTGAAGGTGATAGGTGGCAGAGTATGGACCCCTCCTAGAAATGAGACTGACCAGGTATTCTGGAAACCTTCTTCTATAAACACTTCCGCTAGAAATACTGGAGAAGATAAAGCAAATACCCGTTGATAATCTTTATTGCAAGTAATGAGAAAGCCACAGAGGGGAAAAAAAGGAGTGAGCATTTCTGGGAGAAAGAGAGAGAGTGTCTAAAACCAGAGTGGAAAGTGACACTGAGGGGACAGCTGCTGATACGAGGGACCCAGATTTCAGGGAGATGGAGTTTCATCTGAACGCCTTGGAAAGGCTAGGCTGGGGTGGGGAGAGAACGTCCATTAGCAAAGGGAAGAGACTTCTTCTTAGCTTAGAAAACGAGGTCTCTTGAATCTTTTGAGTTTGGGATTTGCATTTGTGCTACCTGCTTGATCTGGAAAACCCCAAGCTGAGAAACTCATCTCAGTGCTTCTGGGTCAGAAGCACCCAAGGCCTTGGCAGAAGTAAACACAGGTCCCTTCTAGAACAGTGCTACTTGTAACTCAGCTGATTATGAGCTCTCAGATGTGAGCAGAGGACAAAAACATTATCAAGGAAATGAGCCACCATGAATGAGGGTCACCTTAGTCAATTAGGATGTACCATTTATTCCGTCCTTTCATCCATTCATTCCTCAGATTTTTATTGATCACTCATTATATACTAGGTACCATCCCCGGTGCTGGGTTATAATAGCAGAACATTCTATAGGGAAACGGGTATTGGGCTACTGACCAGTGGATTTGTACGCCTGCCCCAGGGCCCCGCCCACTTCAGGACTCTGAGTCACTGCAAGAAAGTGCTCTTGCTTTGCTGGTCCCAGTTTGAAAACTGATTTATATCAGTTCCTTTATTTTCAAATGAAAAAACTGAGACCACAGTGGTAAAGTAACCTGCCCAATATATGAACCTCAGGTTCCTTGTCTTTAGAATGGGGATAATACCTACCTCACAGAGGTGCTGTGATAACCAAGGTTAACCAAGCACGTTGTCTGCCGTGAATATGCCTATTCTTCCTTCCCCACCCCTAACAGTCACAGTAGTGCAGGGGTCAGTTCTGAGTTTTGGACTAAATCTCCTCTGCTGCTGGTTCCACTCCATGAGTCCTTTTATTATTCAAGCCCAGAGTCCCACCTTTTCACTCTGAATTGTTTTCTGATTATTTCATGTTTTGAGTTTGGCTTCCATAGATAGGTAATGAACTGTTTAAGTTCAGAAACCAGATTTCATATTTTTATATTAGCTTTATATTAGCTAGTCTTCAGCTAGCTACTTGGTAGATGCTTTATAATATTTATTGTTGCTCAATTAAGATTGTAATGCCATTGTTATGAGGAAATGAAAATATTTCTATCCCAAAAAGGTACTGAGTTATGGCAAAGTAAGAAAATATTTTTGCTGGCTCTGTATGATGGACACCTGTATTCTGCCCTCTCCATCCCTCATTGCTAAGGTGATTCCCACCTGATTCCCGGCCACAAATTTCTTTACCGTCCAGGGTTTAGTCCTTTGTTCAGTGCCAGGCATGTTTGTGTGCTGCCTGCCGAGGCAGGGCACTCTGTGTGTCAGAGGTTATTGAGTACCCCATAGCCGCTTCTGTGTGGCCCCAAGTTCATGTTCAGAATTGGAAATGAATCTGTTTGTGTGGGCACTGGGCCATTGGTTAGCTCTGGTCTCCTGCCTCCCTGCCCTGCCCCAGTATACGGCCCCCGTGGAGTCTGGTGTGCTCTGTGGGTCTTCCCTGTCCGTCCTTTGGCCGACGGTCAGGCACTCCTGCTTACCATTGGACCCAGGACGGCGTCCCTTAGAAATTCTTCCTCCCACATCACCCAGCTGAGGCTGGGCCAGAGCCAGGGCTCGCCTGTCTGTGCCGTTGCTGGCTGCATTTCAGATGCCCATTTGAGCGCTTTCTGTATGAAAGACGTGAAAATGCCAGGGGATCATTTTTGCAAGTAAAAAGATGGCAGCAGATGTAAAAACAGATTTAGTCATGATGATGTAAATTGGTGTTTTGTTTTCATTTTAGTTTAACAATATGTAGGTATTCATGAAAGAAAATATTTGGCTGTAAAAGATTAAGAAAAATAACAAGCTGCCATTATCTATTATAATCCAATTTTAGTTCTTTGGAAAGAACTTCAAGTTGTAAGTTAAAAAAATTACTGAAATTTATGTTAGTATTAAAATAAGCTCAAAAAGGTTTAAGTAATAATCCAAAAGACATATTAAAATTCAGATTTACTATACTCAATTGTGTGGAATGTGGTAGTGTAATAATACAACTAATGCAGTTTGGCCACATCCTTTATTTTTCTCTGACAGCTATTTCTGTTTTTTCTTTTTTGTAAAGGAAGCTGTTTATACTTTGTATTTCCTCTGTAGCCATGACCAAGAGGGTAATTCTTCACTAACCTAAACTTGTTTATTCTTGTATGTGCTCGACCATAACCGGTTTGCATTCCCTGCGTTGCTGTGTCTGTGCAGAGCCTGTATAACTGGAATTCCTAGTCAACTCCAGCATGGTGAGGTCACCTGAACACTGCAAAAGGGACGTTGGCAGGAGCTTGAGGGATATTTTCAGCTACTTGCTACTCTGTATTGTAATAGTATTTCGGGACAAATTTTATTGTATAATTTTATTTGATGTATTAGGTTGGTACAAAAGTAGTTGCGGTTTTTGCAGTTATTTTTAACCTTTTAAACTACAATTACTTTTGCACCAACCTAATACTGTCATCCAAGACTACAGTGTTTTAGATGACTGGAACTTAGACTTTTAAGAACCACAGATTTCAGCTCTTTTAATAGAAAAATTTCCACAATAAGAAATTCCCTTAATCAGAGGGTAGTGGATATAAGAGAACCTGTAGTTTACCATTCAGGGTCATCTCTTTATTTCATGAGGACACAGTGATGCTTTTGGAAGGCGTTTGCATGTTGGGCTTCTTCCCACATTTAATTGTCATTCATTCAGCAAATACTGAGTTTCTTTCTTAGCTGTGAAGATTCAGTGACTAAGGCGTATTTCCTGTTCTCAGAAGGTTCACGAAGTTACAGGAAACGTACACCAGGACAGAAAGTCGTAGGGAAGGCAGGCGGGGGTGTGCAGGTTTGGAAACCAGATAGCCCTGGATTCAAACTGCACGGTGAATGAAGTTGTAGTAAACTGTCCAGCATTTGTGTGATCACAGCTGTGCCTGCGTGAGTCTGTTCATCTGCCTGTGGCAGTGGAAAGACTTCCTGTAGTTTACTGGCCTATAAAAGAATACAGTTTATAACATCATTAGGAAAGCATTTTATTCCTACATAGTATCATTTGTTCTTGGGGGCGGGGAGATTTTTAACACCATGTACAAACAAAAGCACATTTATTCAATTGAACATACATTTATTGAATACCTAATGCATATTCTTTTTTTTTAATTTATTGGAGTGATAATTGTTAGTAAAATTACATGGATTTCAGGTGTACAATTCTGTATTACATCATCTATAAATCACATTGTGTGTTCGCCACCCAGAGTCAGTTCTCCTTCCATCACCATATATTTGATCTCCTTTACCCTCATCTTCCACTCCCCATCCCCCTTACCCTCTGGTAACCACTAAACTATTGTCTGTGTCTGAGTTTTTGTTTCTCATTTGTTTGTCTTGTTCTTTTGTTGTTTTTGGTTTATATACCACATATCGGTGAAATCATATGGTTCTCTGCTTTTTCTGTCTGACTTATTTCACTTAGCATTATACTCTGAAGAGCCATCCATGTTGTCACAAATGTTCCTATATCATCTTTTCTTACCGGAGAATAGTATTCCATTGTGTATATTACAACTTTTTTTAGAGATTTGTTTTAATGTTCTATTTATTTATTTGTTTGTTTATTTGCTTGTTGGTTTATTTGGGAAGGGGAATAGGACTTTATTGAGGAACAGTGTTTACTTCCAGGCCTTTTTTCCAAGTCAAGTTGTCATTTCAGTCTTAGTTGTGAAGGGTGCAGCTCAGTTCCAGGTCCAGTTGCCGCTTTCTAGTTGCAGGTGGCATAGCCCACCATCCTCTGCGGGAGTCGAACCAGCAACCTTGTGGTTGAGAGGACGCATTCCAACCAACTGAGCCATCTGGGAAGGTGCCGTATTCAATCTTAGTTGCAGGGAGCACTGCCCACCATCTCTTGCGGGATTCGAGGAATTGAACTGGCAACCTTGTGGTTGAGAGCCCACTGGCCAATGTGGGAATCGAACGGGCAGCCTTCAGAGTTAGGAACACGGAGCTCCAACCGCCTGAGCCACTAGGCCGGCCTCTACCACAACTTCTTTATCCATTCATCTATCGAAGGACATTTTGGTTGTTTCCATGTCTTGGCCACCGTAAACAAAGCTGCAATAAACATTGGAGCACACGTGTCTTTATGGATAAATTTTTTCAGATTTTTTGGGTAGATACCCAGGAGAGGGATTTCTGGGTCATGTGGTTAATGCTCTTCTTAATTTTTTGAGGGACCTCTACACTGCCTTCTATAGCAGCTGCACCAGTCTGCATTCCCACCAACAGTGGATGAGGGTTCCTTTTTCTCCACAGCCTCTCCAACACTTGTTACTATTTGTCTTGTTGATGATAGCCATTCTGACTGGGGTGAGGTGATATCTGATTGTGGTTTTTATTTGCATTTCTCTGATGATTAGTGATGTTGAGCATTTTTTCATATGTCTATTTGCCATTTGTATGTCCTCTTTGGAGAAATGTCTCTTCTGGTCGTCTGCCCATTTTTCAATTGGGTTGTTTGTTTTTTTGTTGTTGAGCTTCATGAGTTCCTTGTATATTTTGGATATTACCCCCTTATCGGAGGCACTGTTTGCAAAAATCTTCTCCCATTCGGTTGGTTGCCTCCTTATTTTGTCGATGGTTTCTTTTGCTGTGCAGAAGCTTTTAAGTTTCCTATAGTCCCATTCGTTTCTTTTAGCTTTTACTTCCATTGCCTTTGGAGTCAAATTCATAAAATGCTCTTTGAACCCAAGGTCCATAAGTTTAGTACCTATGCTTTCTTCTATGCAGTTTATTGTGTCAGGTCTTACGCTTAACTCTTTGATCCATTTTGAATTAATTTTGGTACATGGTGACAGATAGCAATGCATATTCTATGCAAGATGTCTTGATGAATGGGCATTTAAAAGTCCTTATCTTTAAGTAACTCTCAGGCTAGCAGGGAATATAGGGGCTCAAATACCTATAATCTGGTGGAGAATTGAACGAGCAACTTAAAAAAGAGAGAAATTTACTGTGAAGATTGAAGAAAACAAGTCCATACCCCGTTAGGGACAAGCTGGCTAGGATGTGTGTGTATGGGGGGTGGTTTGAAGATGCACCAGGAAATGGCCAGAATTGGGGGGATTTGGGATGAGCTTTGTAATCAGCAGGATAAGCTTGGGGCTTAATGTACAAGCAGAAAGTATACTTTGAAAGGATCGTAATTTTTACAGAGGACCAGAGGTGGGAGATCCGCTACAAAGAAAGATACAGGGTGTTGTGTGAGGGCCCTGAATGCCGGCTGAGGGGTGTCCTGACACTGTATGAGGGCAGGTGACGATGGCGAAGGTTATTCCTGGGTGAACCCGATTGGGTCGCAGTCTAGTATTTGCTGTGTCTGCTGTTTGACGTGCTAGTGCTGTTTAGCGGTTTTGGATCTTATTCACGAGTGACGTTGCCTTTACTTTTCCACCCTCGCACTCTCCATCCCTGGTTTTATCATCAACAGCCTCAGAGTGTTGTGGGTGTTACCACTTTTTCAGTTCTCTGGAGGAGTTGGTGTAATTCTGCAAATAATCTATTCCTTGAATGCTGGTAGAACACCTGTAAAATATCTGGACTTGATGTGTTTTGGGTTTTTTTGCTGGTATGATTTAAAACTGCCGAGCCACTTAATGGTTACAGCACAATTTAGACTTTATCTTCTTGAGTTTTGTTAAATTATGTTTCCTAGGAATTTTCCTGTTAATGTTACCAAATTTTTTCGCATTAAAGTGTTCATGGTATTCTTTTGTCGTTTTAGTCTTTGCTGTATCTATAGTTATACCCTGTTTTTCCTTCCCAGAACATTTATTGTGCTTCTCTTTTTTCATCTAACTTGCCAGAGATTTCGGTGTTTGATTACTATTTTTGAAGAGTCAACCTTTGGCTTTGTTCAGCTTCTCTAATGTTACTTTTTCTGTTTTATGAATTTCTGTTTTTCTCTTTTATTATCTACTTCTTTCACTGTCTTTTGGTTGATGCTCTACTTTTTAATTGAACATTTATCTCATTTTATGACATTTCTTTTTTTTAATTATAAACATTAAAAGAAACAAATTCCTTGCAAAGTACTTCTTTTTATTAGCTGACAGTTTTGATATGTAGTATTTTAATTAATACTCAGTATTTAAACTTTCCATTATTTCTTCTTTCTTCCATAAGTTATTTAAAAATGTGTTTCTCATGTTTGTTTAAAAATTTCCAACATATAGTTTTATAATTTATATTTTGTAATTGCTTTTAACTTAGTAGTTTTATAGTCATATAATAAGGTCTCTCTGACGCTTATTCTTTGAAATAATTTAAGACTCACTATAATGGTAAATTTTTGTTAGTGTTCTTCTGTCTTGAGAAGTCTACGCATTCTCTGAATTGGATACAAGATTCTATGTTCTGTATGTTCATTGAGACCAAGTTTGTTAATTGTAACATTCATATTTCTCAGTGTTTGCTTTTTTCCCCTATCTTGACCTGTAATAATTGACAAAGTGGATTGAACTCTCCTACTCTGATGGTGGATAACTCGTTTCTTGTCATCAATTTTTGCTTTGTATGTTTGAAGGTTACTGCATTAGGTGTTTATTAGGTTAGGCCGTGATATGCTCCAGGTGGGTAGGACTGTTTATCACTATGTGGCTCCCTTCTTTATTCCATAGTAACTAGTTTTGCTTTAAAACATATGAGTATTTTGTTCAATATGAATATTGCATGTTGATCTGGAACACGTTAATATGAACTTGGTAGCTGGACTCCAGCTTTCTTTCAGTCTCTGTATACATGGCGTGTCCTATTTTTTAATCATTTTATTTTCATTCTTAACATGATCTTAGGTTTGTCTCATGTGAGAGACATCTGCTTCACAGATAGTGTACCTTATAACAGAATAATCCTAATTCCTCCCTCCCGTCCCTTGCATCATTGCTTTCATTCTTTTCGTTTATAAATAAGCATGCATAGCCGTGTGTGTGTGTTTATGTATATGCATATATAATTGAGTACATTGTTGGTGTTATTTGGAACAAACTATTATCTGTTCAATTATGAATAAGAAAAATAAAAGTTTTTATTTACCTTTATTCCTTATTCAGTGCCTTTTACTTTTGTAGACCTGAGTTTCTGACCGATACAATTTTCCTTCTCTTTAAAGAACTTCTTTTAACATTTCTTGTAAGGTATGTCTAGTGGTGACAGATTTCCTTAGTTTTTGTTTGCCTTTCACTTTTGAAGGGTAATTTTGCAGGGTATAGAATTCTAGGTTGGTGTTTTTTTCCCCGTCAACACTTTAAATATTTCACTTTACTCTTTTGCTTGCATGGTTTCTGAGGAGAAATCAGACGTAATTCTTTTATTTCCTCTTCTATCGGGAAGGTGTTTTTCTCCCTCTGGCTTCTTTCAGGATTTTTTTCTTTATGTTTGATTTTCTGCAGTTTGCAAATGATGCCTTTGTGTGTTTTGGGGGGCATTTATCCTGCTTGGTGTTTTCTTAGTTTCCTGGATATGTGCTTTGGTGTCTGACATTAATTTGTGGGAAAATCCACTCATTGTTTCAAATATTTCTTCTGTTCCTTTCTGTCTTCTTCTATTATTCCTGTTACGTGTATGTTACACAGTTGTCCTACAGTTCTTGGATATTTTGAGTTTGTTTTTTTTTCAATCTTTTTACTTGTTTACTTTTCCGTTTTGGAGTTTTCTGTAAGAGATTTCTTTCTTCAGCCATGTCCAGTCTACTAATAAGCCCGTCAAAGACATTCCTCATTTCTGTTAAGAGTATTTTTCATCTCTAGCACTACTGTTTGTTTTTTTCCCTAGAATTTCCATCTCTCTGCTTACATTGCCCATTTGTTCTTGCATGCTGTCTACTTTGTCCATAGGGCCCTTAGCATATTAATCATAGTTGTTTTAAATGCCCAGTCTGATAATTCCCACCTCCCTGCCATGTCCGAATCTGGTTCTGATGCTTGCTCTGTCTCTTCAGACTGTGTTTTCTGCCTTTTAGTGTGTCTCATAATTTTTTTCTTGATAGCTGGACATGGTGTGCTGGTTAAAAGGAACTGCTGTAGATAGGCTTTTGTTATGCGGGGGTAAGGTGTGGGGGGTAGGGAAGCATTCTGCAGTCCTGTAATTATATCTCAGTCTTTGTGTGGGTGACCATATTTTTTTAATGTGGTGACAAATACATAACATACAACTTACCATCTGACCATTTCTAAGTGTACAGTTCTGTAGTGTTAAGTATATTCATGTTGTTGTGCAACCAGTCTCCAGGACTTTTAATCTTGCCAAACTGAAACTATACCCAGTAAGCAACAACTCCCCATTCCCCGCTCCCCCACCTCCTGGCAATCAGCATTCTACTTTCTGTCTCTGAATTGGACTACTCTAGGTTCCTCATATAAGTGGAGTCACATAGTATTTGTCGTGTTGTGACTGGCTTATTTCACGTAGCATAATGGCCTCAAGGTTTATCCACGTTGGAATATGTGTCAGAATTTCCTTCCTTTTTAAGGCAGTTGTGTCTTTGTATACACACACCGCATTGTGTTTATGCAGTTATCTGACGAAGGACACTCGGGTGGCTTCCACCTCTTGGCTGTGGTGAGCAGTGCTGCTGTGTACATGGGGGTGCAAATATCTGTTCAAGATCCTGCTGTCAGTACTTTTGGGTACATACCTAGAATTGGAATTGCGGGATCATATGGTAGTTCTATTTTCAAAATGGTTTTTGTGGAAACTCCATACTATTTTTCCATAGTGGCTATACCATTTTGTAATCTTACCTGTAGTACATAAAGGTTTCACTTTCTTAAGATCCTTGCCACCCCTTATTTATTTATTTTTTGTACTAATCCTAGTGAGTGTGAGGTGGCACCTTGGGGTTTTGAGTGTGAACACACGTTCTTAGTTCTCGTACTAGCCTACTTTTGAGTTTCTCCCAGAGTCTGTGTTCTCTTCTGCCATGGTCTTCAGCCATGCCGGCCCATTTGGTTGGAATGCCTCCCCTGCCCCCATCTTCGCTTCCTTCACATATACAACACCTACTCTCCCTTCAGACTGCAGCTCTCAGAACACACGTACCCCTCCTCTGGGCTGTTTGTCATTTCCATAATTATTTGATTAATGTCTAATCTTCACCACTGGACTATAGATTGCATGAAGGTAAGACCATATCTGTGTTTGCTCCTCTTTGTGTTTTCAGCATCCAAGTTAGTGGCTGGTCGATAACAAGAACATTAACAATAATGACTAATACCGTAGAGCATTTACTCTGTGCCAGTCACTGTTTTTAAAAGCTAAGATATAATTTGCATACGGTAAATTCACCCCTTTTAGTGTACAGTTCTGTGCACTTTGACAAATGTAAGTGGTTGTGTAATCACCACTACATCAAAATATGAAAGAGTTCCGCTACCTCCAAACATTTCCCTGTGCCCGTTCTTCCCTCTCTCTGAGTTTTTTTAATCTTCCAGTGTTGTTGAGATATAATTGACATATAACAAACATTGTGTAAGTTTAAGGTGTGAAAAGAGGTGTTAAAGGTGTGATGATCTGATACATTTATGTTTTGCAAAATGATTACCACAGCAGGGTTAGATAACACCATAATCACATAATCACCATTTCTTTTTTGTGGTGAGAACATTTAAGATTTACTCTGTTAGTAACTGTCAAGTATATAACACAGTGTCCTTAACCATTATCACCATGCTGTACGTTACAACCGCACAACTTTGGGTCTCAGGCTTTCAGCGGGCCTTTGCCTCTGGACTGTCTTCACATATTTTTTTAAATTTCTCCCACGCACCTTAGGTGGGGCAGGTTGGCTAGAGGGGGCTGGAGTCGAGCATATCCCTTCCCCCAGGTCAGCTGGGCTCTGATAAAATAGTTTCTCCTGACGGCAGGCCTTGTGAAGAACGGAGTATTCTGCGTATTTCCAAACGATTCCTTTCCCCCTTTCCCTGCTGGCAGCAAGGGGATTTTTCTCCGGTATTTACTGTGAGGCCTGGTGAGCTGCTGGAAGTAAAACTCACAGAGTCTGGGCCCGATGGCTCGGTCCCCCTGAAGTTTTTATCTTAGACTTGCCCACGCTGAGCCTCCTATAATTCATCAATTACAGTTCAGGTTTCCCTGCCCTGGGACTGGGTCCGACAGAGGTAGCAGCTCATTGGTTTATGCTTTGGTAAGTGTCGTTCTTTGTATTAGCCTTTTGATCTTTCCAAGTTTTTCCCTGTGACTCACTTTCCTTACAGAGCTAAGAAGAGCTGATTTTTCCATTTGGTCAGCTTTTTACTTGTTGTGAGGATAGAGTGGTGATTTCCACGTGTCATAATATGCCAGACGAGAACCCAGAAATCCAAACCTAATTATTTTAAATTCTGTTGATGTTCATTTCAATTTCTGAAGGCTTGGGATCTAAAATTTGTTGTTTCTATTGACAGCTTGTGATGACTTCTCTTTGTATGTTTGGTAATTTTTGATTGTTCGTTGGTTTTTGGTTGAACCTCAGCTGTGGGAATCCTTAGGTCCTAAATTGGGAATGTTCCCTGCAGACAAGATGTGCATTGCTCCAACCTAGAACCACGAAGTCGGGGACAGCTTTCGCTTCTTCCTCTGTGTTCCTGCTGAATATGTGTGACTCAGTCTCTCCACTTTGAGGTTGGACCAAGTTTGGATATCTGATAGGGTGATTGTCTGTCATGCGGGGCCTCAGCTCCCGCTCCCCACACAAGAACGCAGGATATGGTGAGGCCAAAAAGGAACACCCACGGAGCCATAGGTAGGGGAGTCACACCACTACATTCTTGCTGGCGGCATCCGCCTCTCACAATCTGCTGTGCTAACTGCCATCCGTGCTTGCCAGCCACCATCTTCTTGCTAGCCCCCATTTTCTGCTAGCGTAGCCATGGCAGTTATATTAGTGGCTAATGGCTCACTGGTTACAGCTGATGGCCAACTAGCCACAGCTGATGGCCATCCAATCACAGTTGATGGCCATTTACTATCTGAGCCAGCACTTTTCTATGTGAGGCTGAGAGCCTAGAAACTGCTCTCTGGGGCTCTGTCCTCACACTGTCTGGTTTGCCTGGAACTGAAGGGTTTCCTGGGATGTGGGACTTTCAGTGTAAAACTGGGACAGGTCTGGGTAACTTGGGACAATTAGGCATCCGAATTCTGATTCCAGTGCTTATATCAGCATTTGTCCAGACTGTTCTGGACGAATATGTACTGTATCTGCATTTGCCAGATAACTCGGACTTTCTCCTATGTTTATTTGTGTGTCCTGTGCCTTCCTTTTCTGCATGTTTGTTGTACATTACCCAGATCTGGTTATACAGTAGTGGGCAGGCCCTTCCGAGTGTTTTGGAAGTATAACCTGCAATTTCACTTTTTACTTACTGCGAACACGTTACCATGTCACTCCGTAGTCTTCTACAATATAATTACTGGTGGGTTGCGTAGCATTGTTCTATGTCTGGGCCAATATTTACTGAACCAGTATCCCATTTTGGACATAAAGTTTATTTCATATTTTTCCCTTACAAAATATGCTGTGGTGGAAATCCTTTATAGCTAAATCTTTGCACAATCCAGGATTATTTCCTACTGATAAATTTCCAGAAGTAGATTTGCTGAATCAAAGGGTTTGCAGCATTTTAAGTCTTTTGAATTATATCACCAAATTGGTCTCTGATTTCTTCTGTGTACCCTGCATGACACTGAGAATTACTATTCCTTTCAGTCTTTGTCACTTTGATAAATGAAATGCTCTTTCTTTTTCATTAAGGCACATGACTTTTGACACCAGTGAGCCCCATATATGGTACCATAGTGTCTTCACCATCTAAGTTTCAGGTGTAGATGAACTCTTAGAAGTGTCGAGCTTCCACTGTCTTTTAAACTAGTAATCAAGCTGTTAGTCTTTCAACCTCCACGCCCTCCTTTCTCTGTGCAGATAATTTGATGTTCATGTTCTCAGAACTGGCTGTTGAAACCAGGCACGGAAAGTAAATAGGGAGTAACTCGCCCTGAAACAGTATGTCTTCGCTGTTCTCTGCACAGCACTGGACCCGCGGCGCCTGCCTTGGATTCTTTCACTCACATGTGCTGCGATGCCTGTCAGCCTTAGGCTTGCAGGAGACCCAGAGTCTGAGTGGTCTGTTTGACCAGGGTTCATAAAGAGAACCTCATTAAGCCAGCACTTACTGTTTCCCTTGTCCTTAGGAGGCGGGGGGCTCGGTAGCATACTGAGTGCGTATGGAACACTTCATTAAATGCAGTGCTGCTGGGGTACTGCTGGTGAGAGAAAGCTGGGAGCCTGGGAGTTGGCGGTTTAGTGGGTATGATGAATTAAACAGAAAAATAACTACCACAAGCAGAGAAGACCCTTGCCATGTAAGTCTGTGCACTACATCTAAAGGAGCTGGTGCTGTTATAAGACAGTTTTTCTGTGGAATGCATCTCTAAAATTTACGGAGCAAGTCAATGGGAAAATGATTTGGTGCTGACACACCGGTAGTAAGAATAAGCCTGGGCATAATGACGCATGCATGTCTTTAGTTAGCATCTCACCAGCATGTTTTGAGAAGTAAGAGCTAGAGGATAACACAGTAAATATATTAAATCATTGCTAAACTCCATTATCTTTGCAGTGGCAGTGTAAATTTTTCATGTGTGTAGTTGTTTCCCTACATGTGTGCGTAGCCACGTGACAAGTGACTGCTGAGATTCCTAGTTAGAAGGCAAGTTTGAACTAGCCTCTGGGAAGCTATTGGAGCTAATTAGGAACCAGTTAGAACAGCTTGGGGCTCGGTGGATATTTGTGGGCTGCGGAAAATTCCCCAGGGGGAGGAGTAACTGTAATTAGAGACAGGTTATCTTAGTTGCTTCAGTTCAAAAGAAAAGTTCAGGATCTGTTGCCATCTGTGGAGAGGGGGCGGGAAGGGAGGCCTGGGATGGAGAGAGCACCCCTCCGTCTACCTCCCCAGCCCGTGGTGCTGAGTCTAAGAAAATAGACTGTCTCTAGAGTACCCTAGACATGGGGATGTGTTTAGTGTACATTACCAACCAAGAACATTCATTTTTCTTTTCCCTTTCTTCTCTCCAACCAGTCTGTAATCAAAACTGAAACTTTAGGGTGTTTGGAATATTTTATTCAAAAGTTTCTACTGCGTTTTTCTTCCTGCTTTGCATTCATCTAACAACACCTATGTATTTTTTTCTCAAATCTAGTTTTTGCTTCTCATCTCAATCTTCTGCTTAACTACTCTCTGAAGTTTTTATCCTTTAGAGAGAAATCGAACTGTCATGCGGGGTCTCTGGTCCAACTCCCCGCATAAGAACGCAGGACATGTGAGGCCCCAAAGGAACACCCACGGAGCCATAAGTAGGGGAGTCACACCACTGTATTCTCGCTGGTGGCTGGGTTGGAGACACAGGAAGCAGGAGCCACACTACCCGCAACCTGCCGTCCACTTCTCTGCCAACCCCCTAGTGTAGCCATGGCAGTTATATTAGTGGCTAATGGCTCACTGGTTACAGCTGAGGGCCAACTAGTCACAGCTGATGGCCATCTGATAACAGCTGATGGTCATCCAATAACCAAGCCAGCATCTTTCGACCTGAGGCTGAGAGCCTGGAAACTGCTCTCTGGGACTCTGTCCCCACAACTATATTCTGAAATTTTCTCTTACCTCTGTTTGTTATTAATATGCGTTTTCTTAGCTTGACATCTAAAATAACGTCTTTGATACTTGACTGGGATTTTTTAGATTAGGAGACTACTCATTACGGTTGGATATAATGATTTTAAAAATTCTTTCTTAATGATGTAAGTTTTCTAAAAGTCCCCGAGGACGGGTGTCTAATATAGCGGAGCTTGTTAAACCTGATTACTGTGAGACACTGCGTGCATGTAGAACAGTAGGCCAGCCGTGTAGGAAGTGAGGAATGATTGCGGAGTGAACAGCCACAGCCGCCACCCAGATCCAGACGTGGGCTATTGCTAGCACCTGTGTGTGCCTCTCTCCGTCCCCATCTCCACCCCAGGGAACCACGACGCTGCTGCATGTCACATTTTCCTTGCTTTTAAAAGTATTTTATTTATACTATCTGTGTGTGCAGTCGTAACTGATAAAATAGGTTTTGCCTGTTTTTGAACTTTATGTAAATGGATCCATATGTCATAAGATCCCTTTACTCAATATGTTTATCACATTCCCCCATCTTGTTCTGTGTAGTTTGTTCACTTTCATTGCTGTGTAGAATCCTGTTGTGTGAATATACCACACTCATCCAATCAGGTTGCTTTCAGCTTTTAACTGATGTCAAAGGTGCTGCTGCTACAGAGGCCCGTGTGTGTCCCCTGGAGGCCCGTGGGTCTGTCCCCTGGACTGGTGAAGAATGCGTTTAGTGGACCTTTTCCGGAGTGGAATTGTTGTTTGCAGAATGTTCCCATCTTCAGCAGTGCTAGCTAATCCCAGACTGGTTCCCACAGTGGTTGCATTCTTATAACTTAGGATGACTATTTCTATCAAAATTATGTAAATGGAAAAGGTCTTCCCTAATTTATTTTTTCTGATCTCTAACATTAATTCAGATGATTTAAAGTAAAAACACCAAAAGTGCAGGTTTATTCCCCCCACTAGTGAATTTTATTCATGTTGGTGGAAAGTGGGAATCTGATAAAACAAACTAGTGGAAATAACTCGTTAGAAAATAAAATTTCTAATTGGGGATGACAGGCAGTGAATACAGGGCCTTCTGCATAATAGATGTTCAGTTAAAATTTGTTGGTTAATTACTCCAGGAGTGTCTATGATTCCTATACAATATAATGTTTCTGTTTCCTTTCCTCAACAATGTACCATTCTATTCCTAAGGTGTATTTCTCCTCATTCTGGGACTCCCAATTTGCCATTTGAACTGGATAGTGTGGAAAGTTAAAGTAGAAAGCATCTTAGGAGTTTATGGACTTCTATCGGGTTAGTAATTCAGTCACATGTGTTACTTGTTTTAAGATTGTACTCTCCTAAAAGCAGGAATGGGCTTTTCAGTGGTTTGTAGGAATAGTCTGAAAATAAGCAGCAATTACCAGAAGCAGGTGTGGGCCAGAATTCCGAGATTAGCAATCATAGCATCCTCATTACTATGAGCTAACAAGCTCAGCTTTTCGTACTATGATGAAAAGCTCCAGGGATCACTCATGGGCCTGTCTTACAGTATTTAAGATAAAAATTACCATATTGCCAAACTGAGGACTATTGACTTTCAATTTGTCATTGAAAGACTTTGTTGAATAGTTGCTTTTCTTAATTACCTGATTTTTAAAATTGAGATGAAATATATAACAAAATTTACCATTTTTATTATTTTTAAGTAAATTCAATCGCCTTAAGTATGTTCACATTATTATGCAAGCATCTCCAAATTTTTTCATCTTCCCAAACTGAAACTCTGTACCCATTAAATAATAATTCTCCATTCCCCTCACCCTCGTACCCTGGCAACCACTATTCTACTTTCTATCTCTGTGAATTTGGCTATTCTAGGTTCTTGTTTTTTTTAAAGATTATCGGGGTGACAATGGTTAGTAAAGTTACATAGGTTTCAGGTGTACAGTTCTGTAATTCATCATCTATATATCACACTGTGTGTTCACCACCCAGAGTCAGTTCTCCTTCCGTCACCATATATTTTATATCCTAGGTGCTTTACGTACGTGGAATCCTATAATGTTTGTCCTTACTTGTCTGGATTATTTCACGTAGCATAATGTCTTCAAGGTTCATCCATGTAATATCATGTATCAGACAGAATTTCATTTCTTTTTAAGGCTAATATTTCATTGTATACATACACCACATTTCGTTTATTTATTCCTCTGTTGATGGGCACTTGGATTTCTTCCACCTTTCGGCCATTGTCAGTAATGCTGCTATGAACGTGGGAGGACAAACAAATATCTATTTGAGTCCCTGCTTTCAATTGAATAGTTGCTTTTTAATCTTTCTGTACTAAATCCCTTCCCTAGTGTTGATTGGACAGCAAACTTCCCCTCAGAAGCTAGTTAATCAGTTATATCCTCATTTTCTCATCTTTATGAGAAAATAAAATAGAAAGAAAGGAAGCATCCAGCATCACCCATTTCTATTAATGGCAGCACTAAAATAGGAGGCGGCCGTTCAGTAGTTAGGATACTGCGATTGTGGTTTTCTGTTGTTAGATTTCTGTATTCATTATTCATTTGAGTCATAATAAAGTTGCATGTCATTTTTCTTAAAATATCTACCTTATTTGTCTAGCATTATGGTACTTTACAATTTTTAAAGTTTGGTTAAACTCCTGTTTGCTTTTGCAACATATATAAAATGAAGCACTTTTCATAGTAAAATATGCTTTTATTATGAAAATTTATCCTACATTAGTTATTTAAAGCATACTTTTGGAGCCTTAGCATACATCTGTGGTTTTCAAACTATTTGATAACAAGGCCCCTTTATATTCTTAAAAAATTATTTGAGGCTCAAAAGAACATTTGTTTATATGGGTGTTAGCTGTTTATTTTAAAATATTAAAAATTAAAACAGAAATATAATACATTTTTATGAAAAATAACTATATTTCCTAACTAAAAATTTTACTGAGAAGAGTGGTATTATTTTACATTTTGGCAAAATATCTTTAATCCTTGATTTAGTGAAAGATAGGTAGATTCTCCTATTTGCTTTTGCGTTCAATTTGTTGCAATGTTGTTTTTCTTGAAGTGCACGAAGGAAATCTAACCTCACACAGATATGTAGTTGGAAAAGGGAGGTCTATTTTAATAGACTTTCAGATAATTGTGCATATTTTTCTTTGATACTATACCAAAACTCAACAAGTGGTAGTTTCTCAAAGGTTAGTAGCAATATAGAATTTTAAATATATCAGTGAGTTTTTTGGTTATATTAAAATATATCTACTTTCTTGCACTTTGAATGGCTCTTTTACTCAAGCATAATTTGTATCATCGTGATTGGTGATTTTGGAAAATATTGGTTGACCAACTTAATACAAATCTTCCATATATTGTCACACTGAAATACGAACTACCGTGTTTCCTTGAAAATAAGACCAGGTCTTATATTAAGGTTTGTTACAAAAGACGCATTAGGGCTTGTGTTCAGGGGATGTCATCCTGAAAAGTCATGCTAGGGCTTATTTTCCGGTTAGGTGTTATTTTCGGGGAAACACTGTACAATATAAAACTTGTTAATATTACCTCCAGTTGCATGCAGAATGTCTTTAAATCTTGGAGCTATGAAGCTCACAGTGATAGATGCTGGTTTTCCCAAAATTCTAATTTTAACTTGAAAGTTCAACTTTTATTATGGTCAACAAATACTGTCAGTTTCCTTAAAGTGACCGGTTCATTTTGTTCATCTTCAAGTAAATGTCTGCCAAGGACCCAAGCCTGAATTACAGTTATTTGTCATTCATTCTTTTCTGTAAACATGGTATTCCATGAAAAAAGCAACTTGTTCAGCTTGCAACTTAAACTGTAGCCCAAAGTGCTTTTTCTCAGGGTTACCATTGTACTTCAGTAGTCAGCCGAAATGCTTTATATGTGGTTGCTACTTAGAAACACAGAATTTTAAATAGCCATGTACATAGTGGTTGAGATTTAATACAATTAGTAATTTTTCCTGTTACATCAAGAACATTGTTAAGTGAAGCTGACACTTTAAAAAAATTCGATGATATGGTACCAGTGGTGCTAAAGAGCTATCACTTTTGCACCATTGGTGCAAATTGTCAACATAGTGAGGAAGGCAAATAATGTCTTAGTGTTATTATGAAAATAATTTTGACCTTATAGGGAACTTACAGTTTACATTGTTGTATTTGATGTGGATGCTTTAATAATCCAAGTTATGCTCTTAAATAGTTTAAAACCCCTACGTGTGTAGAGCTGGGTCTTGAGAAGTTGCGTTTGCTCTTCCCATTGGACACTGCCCGAGGCCAGAATAAGTGCTTAAGGTAGTAGTAGTATGCTGTGGCAGTAGCGTTTTGGGAGGAAGAAGTGGCATTCATTTGAATTTGATAGCCTTTGTTTTCATTCTTTTCCTCAGGTACAAGTGCTTCCTGAGAGAGTTTGGTTGTTTTGCTTTATTGGCACATACAAAATATATATAGTATGACTCATCTGAATTAGGGTCTCTCAAGGAAATTATGCGTGACATCTGCCTTGCTCCTTCCTGCCTTTTCCTGCTTTTATCAAGTACCTAGTTTATGCTCTACACCAGGGACAAGAAAGATAGGCTTTTGGCCTCTAGGAGCATAGAGGAGTGTGGGAATGCAGTGTGATGAGCACCATCACAGAAGTTAGCAAGGTATTCTGGAAAGTGTCACAGGAGGGGTGCTATTGCAGGGGCTGGCTTGGCAAGGGAGTGGGAACATGAAGGAGAGGAAGAGTACAGGACTTTGGGGGACAGGAAGTGGCCAGATGCCCTGGTGGTAACACAGGCTGGATGGGAAGGTTGCTGCAGGAGACAAGGACGAGTGAAATCAGATGGTAAAGGGTCTTGCTGTGGCTTGATCCCTTAGATGGGGGTTCTCAAAGCCTGATCCTCAGACCAGCTGCGTTCGCATCTCTTAGAAATGCACATACATGGGCTCAGCACTAGAGGTCAGGGTCAGGTATTTTGGGGATAGGCTGTCTGTTTCACTAGCCCTCCAGGGATCGCCCAAGCCAGGAAAGAACAGTCCAGGCTCTTTGAGCAGTCTTGAATATTAGGAAGGTCACTCTGAGAGTCCTCTTGAGGGGTGAATGGTGTGGGAACGTTAGGGACTGAGTCATGGGCGTGTGTGTGGATGGGGTGCAGGACTGGACTGCAGGCAGAGGGAAGGCCGGGAGGATGGATTTGCTGGAGACAGATTCTGGAGGACGTTCTCGCTAGGAGACGCTTGAAAATCTGAGAAAACAGCTGTGCTTTGCGCTGTGACCTGTCTCCAGTCAGGACGGAGGGGTTTTAAAGGCCTTGCTGCCACGTGTCCTCAGGGAACATCTTTTACTGATAATGAAACAAATCGATCCACATAACTCTCCTGAGCCACTTCAGTCTCCTTTTGGAGGTTTCCTGCTTATCCAGGACCGGGGCTTCTTGAGGGCTCAAGTTGAACATTCAGGGCCCAGAGTCCTAGAAAGGACAGCAAGGTGTGGGAGAACAGAGGCAGTGGGTTCATTCAGATACGCCAGCTACTTACCGGCAAATTTAGTAAACGGTACAAGGCATTCAGACTCCTTATGTTGTGTCTTGTCTGTAAATTGGTGAGGTATATATACCCTTTGCTATTTTACCAATCACTAGCTCCATTTGATACATGTAAGTGTAAAGATGGGTCTTCAATTTCAGTTATAGCAATTATTTTGTTAGAATCTTTATTCTTCGGCATTTTAAAGTTTTTTGTGTTCTTTTTTTTTTTTTTTTATCCTATTTTGTTTTACAGATTTGTAAGACTCCAGGGCCTTCAAGCTGTGATTAATGAGATGGTTCCTGAAATGACTGGGAAAGCAGGCACTATGTGTATCAGTTGAAGAGTGTACATCTTTGTATATTTAAAACCGTCTTTATATACATACACATTTACGCAAGAAGACAGGCTCACTTGCTGCACACTTGAAGAGTTTTACATCTGATGAAAATTAATTTAAGACTCAGATGGAGCAACTTGACACCACTGGGCTCAGGAGCCCAGGGAGAAAAATACATCACTAATGGCCAATTTTCCATATGGTCTTCACGGGTAAAGAAAGTTTGCAAAAGAAGAAGAAAAAACTTGCACAGATCAAGCCTCAAAAATACCTCTCCAGTTTAAAGAAGAGCTAAGTGAGACAGTGACTGAGGGAGAAGTGTGATTTCAAGCATTGCAGGTGGGATCAGGCAGTGTTTTTTGCACTTTATTTTTCAGTAGGTTTGATAATTTGAACAGACTTTAAAATTCTGGACTGACAGTAACTCTTACTGTGTGGCTATGGCTGGAGCAAAGCCAGTACATGTTTGATGGAACAAGTGTGAACAATGAACCGAGTCTTTTGCCTTTGTCAGTTGACTGTACTCGAGAAATTTTAATTTATGATTTCCCTTTTCCTTTTCTGTCTATAGGATAATATCATAAGGTAGCAATTGAAACCGATAATTAAAAAATAAATCCCAAGGAACAAGCAAAGCTTCCTTGCTTTGGACTGTACTTGTGGTGTTTGGAAACATTCTCTGAATGTGAACTTCAGGAAAGGGCCCACGAGCAAAGCATGGTAACTCTTTAGGGAAACAGTGGGGAAGAACCCCACCTTGCCTGTGTTTTCGTTTGAAGGGATTTGCTTTTCTGTTGAGGGAGTCCAAGAAGACTTGCATATAAGAGGAGGGTTACTTGATGGACTTAATTCTGAGATTAGTTTTCTTTCTTCAAGATGAAAAAATATGTGATCTTTATAGGAGCAGAGAGAGGACAATTGATTAGGTGAGGAGGAAGGAGACGGGGGCAAAAGAGACTGAGTCCTGCAGTAAGGCTCCATTTGGTCAGCAAGAGGATTTGGGACTCACCCGAGGTAACCCTCGGACCACTTCTGGAGCTTCAGAACATTCTGGCTCTGCTGAGTGTAGGAGCTTTCTCCCTATGCCTGTATGGCACTGAGCGCTGTGTGGGCCTGCGTGTGGACGGGCATGAGATGGAGCCCAGCACTCCCCCGGGACACAGCCACCTGCCAGGAAACCGGGGTAGGCTCTGAGCTGGGACGGTTCTGGTCCTGAACAGTGGGAAAGAGTCTTCTTTTCTTCCTACACTCGGACTGCTGTCTGCACAAACTCTGGTCGTTTTGCACGGTTTGTGTGCCTTTTTTTCCCTTTATGCAATCTTTTTCAGCTTTAGCAGCAGAAATTTGTCTAGTTGAGAAAACACGCCAGAGGGCAGCTTCAGAAGGAGGATGATCCCCTGTGTTCTGTCTCTGCATCTGAACTTTTGAAGAGAAAAATTCCAGCTCGAGGGATTCTTTTAAAGCCTTAAGTTACTTGAAATCTATGTATTTGCAACCCTTGGTCTCTGGAATCATATTACACTAAACTGGAATCTCAGGCTGAATGAGAATAACCAAGTTGAGTAACAAGAAGAAAACTCAGTTTCTTGATCAGCATGTATTAACGCTCTTTCTCCAAAGGGTCAACCTGCTCTTCCTCTAAGGACTTGAAAATGGACCCCACGTTTTTTTAAGCATTACCTTTTCTTAGCAGACTGCCATCATCTTTTATAGAGGAATTTTTTCACTATGCATTTGGTGGATCTTTATACAATACGAACCTTCTAATTAGATCCAGGTCAATCTTAATTAAAGGGAGTCGGGGAAAACAACGCAAACCAACCACGAAAATAGAATAAATCAATGAAAGGAATTGGTTTAAAATTTTCCGCTTTCAGCATTACTTTGTAAGTAAAACAGTTGCCTGACAGGAAGTATGTATGCAGCGGTGGAACAGGGGCCCGTCCTTTGCAGCGACTCCAATATCCTCTGCCTGTCCTGGAAGGGGCGCGTCCCCAAGAGCGAGAAGGAAAAGCCCGTGTGCAGGAGGCGCTACTACGAGGAGGGTTGGCTGGCCACGGGCAACGGCCGGGGCGTCGTCGGGGTGACCTTCACCTCGAGCCACTGTCGCCGGGACAGGAACACTCCCCAGAGAATCAACTTCAACCTGCGGGGCCACAACAGCGAGGTGAGCTGCGCTTTCCTCTCACTGTCTGGGCACTTTTAGTGATGGTTTTGAGCCTCCCACCCTCCTTCCGCGGACTCAAAACTTCCTTTCCTTCCGTGTCTTAGACTCGCTGCCAAGTGAGACTTTTCAGACCATGAATTTTGCCTTCGGGGTTCGGGTGGGAAAGTGGTAAGCCAACCCCATGCCCATTGTTTAGTTACTGTATCGGCCCTCGCCTTGCCTGGTGTGGGAGCTCCGCGCCCACCCCACCTGCATCCCGGGAGCTCCAGCGAGGAAGTGCGGGGAGGTCAGGACCCTGCCTCTGGCTGCAGCGCAGAGCCGATCACAGATATCAGGCCTTGTAATCTGCTGATTTCACAACGGAAAAACTTGGGATGTTTTTCTTCTGGAAAACAATTTCTTAGAGATATTATCGATGTCATACAAGTTAGTCATGGTTAGTACTGATTTTTCATTTAACAGGATTTTCTTCACTTAAGAGCAGATAGGCAGTCATGCATGTTTGGTGGAATTAGTTTCATTGTAGGGACACATCGCTATAGGAATTGCCCTGCTTGGGTTCTTCTCGGAGGAGTCCTTTCTGACCCCCGGACGCCTCGCCCCCTCTGTACCCTGAGCAGCCTTCCTTCTGTGGTCGCACAGAAGACTGTCTGTTCTTGTGGCCTTCCCTTCCTCACCTCCCAGTTTTTAAAATGTCATTTTAATCCCTTTTAACTTGCTGGCCCACATCACTGTGGCTCCCCCCACCACCAACCCCTCTGCTTGAAATGGTCAGTTTCCTGTTGACTGCAGGTTGCTAAACCCATAGGTCACTTTATTGTAATTGATGTCTTGGTGGCATTCAGTGGAGTTGAAATGTTACTCTCTCTTTCTTGCTCTCCAGGACACTGTACTCTCCTGGTTTTCCTCTTACTCTTCTAGCTTCTACTTTCCACCCTTTGCTGGCTCTGCCTGTTTTCACTTCGTCTTTAAATATTTGAGGACCCTAGGCATGCACCGTTTTCTAGGCGATCTCTTTAGGTTGGCTTTAAATCCACCTGTATGCTGGTGACTCCCCAATTTGTGTCTCCCACCTGCCTTCATCCTCTTAATTCCAGACTCCATTCTTTGACTTGATACGTGAGCTACAAAATCAGACATCAGTTACTAGGCATCTCAAATGGTAGGGCACCCAGGAGACCTGGTTTTCCCCCTGCCCCTTTAGCCACCAGATCTGTTCCACCCTCTGTCTTCTCCCCAAGACCAGAGAGCCAGTCAAGCTACAATGCAGAGTCCTTTCCTGGTTCCCAAGTCCAGTTGTTAGCACGATCTCCCACTGTATTCGGCTTCTGAATGACATCTGAAACATTCCCCCTCTCTCCTTCTCCTCCATCCTCACGGATATTTTGTCTTAAACGCTGCTGTTTAACCCATTGTGGAGTAACCATTAAGGGTGTATATTTAGTTTCTCAAGTGTTGTTGAAACATTCTAAAAAACTTAAATCTAATGCACTTTATTATCTTTTCTCCTTCCTAAAAATACTATATGATGTGTCACAATTCCAAAAAGAATGGGGATTTCTGGATTACAAGAGTGATCTCCCTGGCAGTTGAATCTTAGTTTCCCGTTGTGCTCTGTGGTGAGTCTGAACATCTAGATTTGGCCTTCTCTCTCCTTCCTGTGGTTCACCCTCCTTCTAGAAGACCCCGCGCTACTGCTGGCCTACCGAGCCTGGTCTTTTTGTGTCACCGTGCATAGTGAAGATCAACTTTCTTAAACTTAGGAGAGAATTGAAAACCACTTTTGATTTTAAAACATTAATATAGGATTTAACAGATTTCAGGATCTATACACGAATTCTAGTGAGAAAATTTGGCTAATTTGGGGTTAAAGTCACTGTAAATCTTTTATCTTCCTTAACAGTTGTTCATAAAAAGTGACCTTTGGTGGATGTGTGGTCACCCACTGTGGTATCATAGTGATGGACGTACAGGAGGACTGTTTTATTGCCTGTTTCCCCACTTCTGTTCCTGTTCTTCCATCTCTATTCCAAGACGTTCTTTGTCACTTCACTAGCTGATTTGGTCCTGTCCATGTCATCAGTTTACTCATGGTTAAATTGACATAATTCCTCCTTTCAGAGTTGTTGTGAGAATCTATGGGAGTCTTTTTTTGAAAGGGCTTTGAAAATGGTGCATGCCATGTATATAAATAGTGACGTTAACACACCTCATACCCTGTTCATTATTTTCTTACTTTCCAATCCTTATGATATCACTCAGTACCCTTAAATTCAGTTACTAGTCTGACTCATGAGTCCAGAGACAGTGTTTTTTGGTTTCTATTTTACGGCTAAGATTTTCAAACACACACACACACATGCACACACACAACACACACACACACACACACACACACGATTTGAAAATACACATGTCATCAGCAAGTATTTATTGCGTCTCTGTCGTTCGTGTGTGCTGTGTGTGTGCTCGCCACTGTGGGGCGAGGTAAATGATGGTCCACCACTTGGAGCCCACAGTCCAGCAGTGAGCGTGACATGTGTGCCTGGATATCTCTGTCCACTGCATTTCAGTTAAGTACAGAAGGAAGCTTGGGCTTCTTGGAGGAATTCAGGATAGGGTTTACCACAGATTTTCTGGTGAAGGTGACTTTTGAGTGGGGCCTTGAGAAATAGAACTTAGATAGTTTTTTCTGGGTAATGCAAGAAGGAAGAGTCAGCCACATTCTAGCTGCAGAGAAGCAGTTTCTCTCTTCTGTGTGACGAGAAGGCATCATGTTTCCCTTGTCTCTGGCCTAAGCATATGGCTGTTCACCTCATCGCATCAGGTGTGTCCCGAGGACGACATTCTCAGAGTCTCCGGCTGGACCAGGACGAGGGCCCATACACTTCCGCCTGCCCTGGGACAAAATTTCCCTCATTGAACTGGCAGTTGGTGTCCTTGGCTCCTTTCCACGATGCTGTGACATGGTGTGATTTGCAGTGGGGATTTTATCCACTGGGGTATTCTGCATTGTGATTAATGTCAACAGCAGAAGGTTTGACCATGGTGCTGCCCTAATCATCTGACCTACGCAGTGCTCACGTACGGCTGTTTCTGTGTGCAGTGCATTTGCATGCAGTTGTAGTCAAGTTTGAGAAATGACGTACTCGTGCGTTCCTGACCTGTCTGAATTAAAGATAACTTGTTAGTGACTTGGCCTGAATGACTCACTTTATGTGGCTCTCCTGGTAAAGCAGCCATCTCTCTGATTTGTGGGAGGGCATTTTAGCACGTGAGGTGACCATGTCTGTCTGGTTTCCTTCCCAGGCAGGCCCTTTGGGTGTTCCATCGCGTAGGCACCTCCCGTCCGGCAGGGGTGAACCCACCTGCGTCATGGAAGAAAGCCCCCTTAGGATCGCACTGCAGGGGCGCTGGGGGAACGGAAGTAGCTCAGGGCTGCCTGTGGAATGTTCGTGGCTTTGATAGTGTACACAGCGGATTTCAGAGCTGTGTCGTGTTTAAAGATGTGAATTCCAAAACCTCAGCCTCTCGCACTTTCCTGTACTTTTTTGCATATAAACTTCTATATTAAAAGAGGAACAGATAATGGAAACCTTCCTGTTTATATCTGGAAAGGAATTTTTTTTTAAATTTTTATTGGGGAATATTGGGGAACAGTGTGTTTCTCCAGGGCCCATCAGCTCCAAGTCATTGTCCTTCACTCTAGTTGTGGAGGGTGCAGCTCAGCTCCATGTCCAGTCGTGGTTTTCAATCTTGGTTGCAGGGGGCGCAGCCCACCGTCCCATGGGGGAATCGAACCAGCAACCTTGTGGTTGAGAGGTTGTGCTCTAACCAACTGAGGCCTCCGGCTGCCCCCTGGAAAGGAATTTTAAACAATAAAACGTATCTCCTGCGTTTGGTGAGTGCTCCATTTTCACCTGCTAGCTTTAGTATTGAAGATTTCTTGAGTGGGGAAAATGGACTAAAAGGATTTTCATAGTGAGACTGGGAGGATGGAGCGATATATGAATGAGGTGAATGCGACATTTTAAAAATAGGTTTTAAATTTCTTGAATATCGGCGTAGTTAACTTGCTTTTCCTGAGGAGAGTATCTTCTTGTTTAGACTGGGCATGAAAAAACACGAGTGGTGCATGGGCTGGAGTCACACTGCTAGGCCCAGGAAGGGGAGGTGTCAGCAAAGCTTCGTGGGGTGGGGCTGCTGTGGGGAGCTCTGGCCGTGAGCTGGACTGGGAAGCCCCTGGGGTTCTGAGAACACTTAAAAGCCCATGAGAGGCTGGGCACTGCTGGACTTTGGCACCACGACAGTGGAGCAGGAGCTGACCTGTGAGTCAGAGGATGGACTGTTGGGCTGCTGCTGCTGTAACAGTTGCCATATGTTCTATGGCCACAATTTGCTATGTGCTATATGTCTGTTATTTTGTTTAACCCTCATAATAACTCTCTCCAGCTTTGTTTTATTACCCCTGCTCTACAGTTGAAGAATCTCAGGTTCAGAGATGTTATGGAAGTTGTCCAAGGTACAGAGCAGGATGATGAAAATGGCACCTGGGATTTCAATTCCTGTCTGTGTGTTTTTTCTTCTATGAGACACTGCTTCAAAAAAGGTGAACCGTAATGAGCCGAGAAACCGAGTTATGAGTAACTGCGACAGGGACGAGTTTGCTGAGGTGTTGGAGAGCGCTGCTGGGCTGGGGGACCGCCTCTGAGAAGGCCTGAGGGAAAAAACAATAGTAATAAAAGTTCGTGGGATGAAAGAAGGCAGTGCTTTGGTTTGGGTTGCATTCCACGGCCATTAGACGATTGTTGTATTCAAATGGAAGTGTTGAAAAAATCGTGAGTATAAAAATTATTATTCAATTCAGTGCATCATCCTCTAGTGTGGGTATCTGTGAGTTGACAGCACTGGCTGTATTAAACTCATTGTGGAGGGAATTGCTTCAAGAAGTAGTGTGTAAACATCGGTCACCATGACACTGATAGTGGGCCTCGTGGGACTCTTGAGACGAGAGTGTAACCAGTTATAGACAGACGTGTTGGAGAAGCAGCTCCTGCTAACAGTGTCTGATGAGTTCTCATTTTGAATAGGGCCTGTTCTAGCTAAGAGGCACACATAGGAGTATTTCTGTTTATTAAGGTCAGAATTTTGTTTCACTTAAACTGGCTTATATCTACTTTTATACCAAAGCATAGTATGAGTTAATTTTTATCACGGTAATACACATAGGTCAGTGCTAATAATAAAAAATAGCAGTGCTCTAACACCTGTTTCCTGCCCACCTACCTCCTGTCCTGGCTGTTCACTAAAGGTGTATTATTATCTTTTCTATTAATCAGCTTTGGGATTCTGTGTATTGATGTCTTTCCTATCTTGGAGGGTGGACATTTAGCCCTTTCTGTCTTAGTCATTCACCCAGCTTTGCCTGGCTACCTAATCACCTGTTACTCTGTCATGATTGGTTAACTCATTATGCAGTGTTTGCATTATTTAAACCTTGACAATATCGTGCCCCAATGAGCCCAGTAGAGTACTATGATTATATTTCCTTTATTATTCAACTTCTTTCCCCTTGTGATAAAAATTCTTATTTTTCTCTCTCACTAGTTTAGTTTCTATACCTATTGTGAATTTTTCTACATCTTCAGTACATTTCTGCACATTCAAACCAATAAATCAAACTGAGGTGATTTATCAGTTCTTTTTGTTTTTTCCTGGAGCCCTCGGTCTGGGAGTCCTGTGTCCTCTGCTGTCTCTGGCCTGGTTGTTCAAGGGGCCTGACGCCCAGCTGACCTTCTTCCTTTTACCATCATCTTGGGAATTCCCTTTGCCCCTTACTTCTGCCGGATCCCTTGTTTCTTAAATCTTGTATGTCTTTATTGGTTTAACTTCTTTTTGTTGGAATATACTCTAGTATCTTCCTAAGAAGAATTCCTAAGTTGTATGTATTTTCGATCTGCAGTTGGGAACCGGCGGACACAGAGGGGTGACGTAAATTACGTGTGGATTTTTGACTGCACAGGGGTTGCCACCCTTAAGCCCCGTGTTGTTCGAGGGTCAACTGTATGTCTAAAAAGTCTTAATTCTGCCTTCATTCATTATAGGCTAGGTATAGATTTCTAGGTTGGTTCCTTCAGAATTTTGAAGGTATTTTTCCGTAGTCTTCAAACCTGCAGAATTATTATTGAGAAGCATAGTAGTTAAAGAGTTCAGGCCCATTTGCATAGACTCCATTTGGATCCTAGCTTTAAGCACAGTTTTTAATTTCTTTGTACTATAATCTTCTCGTTTGTGAAAAGGATTTATAAATAGTACTTTCCTCATATAGGGTGTGATGTAAGGGTTAAATGAGTTACGATATTTAAAGCATTTAGAACAGTGCCTGGAACTTCACGAGGGCTTTGTAAGATTGGCTATTGTTATTATTCTAAATCCTTTATATGTGACCTTTGTAAAAAAAAAAATGAAATTTTGGCATCTGCTCTTTTTCCTAAATATTCTGAAATTTTGTGATGATGTTTAAAAGTACTGTACAGCTGTTGGCACCTCTGTGTATGTGTGTTTGGGGGTGTTGTTTTAACTGATGGGCTTTACTGTGGAACAGCCTGGGGGAGAACCAACTGGTAGGTTGCCAACCGCCGAATGTCAGTGTCCAAGCAGTTCCTCTGGGGCTGTTGTTCCGTTTCTCTAGAGTAGGCCTTCCAGTCACGTGCCTGTGGGTTTGGTCCTGCTGCGAGCATTCTGAGAGCTGAGGGGCAGGGGTGTGTGCTGGGGGAGGGGTGGTGACAGGAGGTGGGGGCAATACTTACTGAGTGCTTCCTGTGTGTTGGACACCATTCTGAGAGCTGTAACTCATTTAATCCTGACATCAACTAACTCGATGAACTATTATCATCAGTTTAGAGATTAGGAAACTGAGGTACAGGATGTTAAGCACCTCTCCTGAGTGACCCAGGAATCCCTCAGATTCCACGCGCTGGACCTCTCGGAAAATCACCCTTGTTTTCGTCCTCGTCACCATCTGCATTGTGCTCAGTGTCCCCAAGATTGGTTTCTGTGGGTCACTCGGCCAGAAGGAGCCTCCCGCGTCTGATGCTGCGGGGGAGAAGAATTGCCTGGTTGCACCCGCAATGGCTCTGAGGGAGGGAGCACCTCTGGCTGTGTGGGTGCCTGGTCAGCCTGCTCCGTGACTGGCTTTTCACCCAAGCCCTCTGCTTTCTGCCGGACGTGCCCCTCCCGGTACTGGGAGCCTCCCCAGGCCGCCTCCTGCTAGCAGCCTCTCTGCGGGCGCGCGCGGTGGCCCTGCTCGCTTCTGCGGTGCCAGTTGCCACCCCTCCTCTCTTTTCTGTCTGTGCGCTGTGCTTTGGGCCCTTGAAGATGGCTTCTGTGTTTGTTTTCATGCTGCTTGTGAGATGATCTCTAAGAGAAGTAGATTTATTTTCCCTAAACAAAATCCAGAATATAATAGAAGTATATTTTATTCAGAAA
The DNA here is from genome assembly GCF_964194185.1 of Rhinolophus hipposideros. Classification (NCBI taxonomy): domain Eukaryota; kingdom Metazoa; phylum Chordata; class Mammalia; order Chiroptera; family Rhinolophidae; genus Rhinolophus; species Rhinolophus hipposideros. The sequence continues at coordinate 8,334,667 of NC_138049.1, read as the reverse complement.
ATAGACTTCGTCAAAATAATGGCATTGCTCATTTTTCTTTTCCTTTAGCAGTTTGTTTAAATTTTTTTCTCCTAAAGAAGTTATGTCTGAAAGTAACATAGACACTTGGAAAACGTTGTCTTTTGCATGTATTTTTGCTAGAGAGGATGAGAGAGGGATGTGGATACAGGGCCATAATGGTTTTGGTAATCGCCTCCTCGGGAAGCAGGTTCCAGTGGCATCGTCACAGGGAGAGTGAGTAAGCTTATTCCCGAAGCCCTGGGCGAGGACTCGTTTGCCGAACTCTGGAATCTGTCTGTTCACGAAGCAGTAAGAGGTAAACCTGAGGCTCTGAGCCACCCTGCTGGGGTTTGAACTGAGCCCCTCTCTGTGAGATTCGAGATAAGTTCCTTACGTCTCTGGGCCGTGCTTGTATCATCTGTGTGGGAACACAACACCTGTCTCCTATGGTGCGCATGTTGACGGAAAGATAAAACCCAGACAGTGCACATACAAGAGCTCTTTGAGTCTCAGTTCTTGTTTAATTATTAGTCTCACTGCCATCCTTGGCTGGTGCTCCATCTGCAGTTCCTTCTCAGGATGAAACAGTGGAGCCATGGCCTCTGCTGAGCAGTGGCCTCATGATTGCAACATATGGGAACGGAGTGTGAGGCAGGACCAGGTGAAGGGGTGGGAACAGGGTCGGAGGTGTCCCAGCTGGGAGGGAGCTGGGCTTGTGCCACTAGTTTTAGTACTAGGATTCTAGGGAACAGGGTCGGAGGTGTCCCAGCTGGGAGGGAGCTGGGCTTGTGCCACTAGTTTTAGTACTAGGATTCTAGGGATTCTGGGACGCTGGGCATCTCATCTGCGTCACTTCCTTATCTGCAAGGCATTCTTGATTTCGTCTTGAACAGAGCTTGTTCATCCTGCCTCCTGTCACCGAGTCCACACAGCCTGACCCATGGAACCACCTACTGATCCTTCACCTGGGAGGCTGTTCAGTGTAACGCAGAAATGGATCCATAGTGCACTGGGCAGGGGGGTCATCTTCCAGTGAGAGGTTTCTGTCTGAAGTTAATTGAAGTCATCCCTCTGAGCTATGGTATGGGACGGGGTGGGGAGGGCGGGGAGGAAGAGAGAATGTGAGAATCTGTGCTGTGCAGCAGTTGGGTGTTTCTAGTTGGGCTCACTCTCACGCTTGACTCTGAACTTCCAAAACAAACGTGCCTGTGCGCTTTCCCAAGATGATACTGCGGGGTATTGTTTTTATTGCACCTTCTGGCAACCTGCATTTGGTTTCTCTTCCTCATTGTTGCTGTTTTATGGAATTCTTATGGCATTTGTGTTTTTTCCCGCTTGGCCTAGTTCGATTTAGTCTACTAAAATACAGAAGAAATTGTCTACATCCTAGGGAACTTTCTTTACCCAGAAATAATCCTCCTGTTACAGCTCACTTCCAAAACTTCTTTCTCTGTAAGTGTTCAAAGCAAAAATCAATATTGTCTGTCCTAGCTCTATTGGTCTCTTTCTTTGCTTCTTAAGTTTTTAGGGTTTAAGAAAGTATTTGTTCATCAGATCTTTAAAATAAAAAATAACCTTGGAGATAATGTTGTTGTCAGTAAGGTCCATTTTGTAAATTCCTTGGTAGCAGAAATAAATATTTAGTGGCTTTGTTTATAAGATAATGCAAGTTAATATTTAAATTCAGGAGGTATATTTTATTCAGAGTTGAAATACAAAAGCGTAAAAACCATCGATTGTTTCTCCATTTACTCAATATTTTCACAATTTTAGATTTTAATTTGTCCCCTCTTTAGGAAATTTTCTACAGGTGCCATTTGTGGCTAACTAGGGTATCACTTAACGGGATCAAAGAGCTCTTTCTTGTCTTCTAAACCTTAAAATTTTCTTTTCCTTTAGTTACACTTTAAGAAAACCTAATTCTCTACTTTATTTCCAAGATTGACATCACCTTAGGGGAGTCTGGATCTATAATGTAAATTAACATTTTCCCCTACCGTGTTTCCCCAAAAATAAGACCTAGCCCGACAATCAGCTCTAAATGCGTCTTTTGGAGCAAAAATTAATATAAGACCCGGTATTATATTATATTATGTTATATTTTATATTACATAAGACCAGGTCTTATATTAATTTTTGCTCCAAAAGACGCATTTAGAGCTGATTGTCTGGCTAGGTCTTATTTTGGGGGAAACATGGTAGGAATGAAAGACTTAAGAGATCAACACCTTTTAAAAAAGCGTTATTATATTTTAGATTAGCACTGTGCAGTGGAAACACAATATGAGTTATACATATCTTTAAATTTTTTAGTAGCTGTGTTAAAAAGTAAAAAGAAACAGGTCAAATTAATTTTAATAATATATTTTATATAACCAAGTATATCTAAAATAATCATTTCAACGTGTAACCAATGTAAAAACTCTTAGTGGATTATTTATATACTTTTTTTCATGTCAAGCCTTTGAAACCCAGCACATCCCAGTTTGAATCTGCCACATGTCAAGTGCTCAGGTGCTGCATGTGGCTCGTGGCGGCCACACAGGACTGCAGAGTTGGGGACAGCTCTTGTGGCTGTCCTGTGGCTTGTGGCTGAGCTGTGCAACCTGCCCCAGAGAGCTTATTAATGTTTGCGCCAGAACCTTGGGTGAAAAGTATTTTAAAAACCTTTGTATTGGGGAATAATTTCAAACTTTCATCAAAGTTGCAAAAAAAAAAGTACAAAGAACACTCAATCTTTACTCAGATTCAACTATTGTTAACCTTCACTCACTTGCATGTGCTTGCTCCCCCATGTGTGTGTACACACATGTACAGAGATTGCGAAAAAAAGTATACACATTTTAAGAAGGAAAAAAAATTGTATTAAAAATTGTAATAATATATACCGATAACAAAAGATGAATACAAGTCACGTTTGACTTCTGCAATTACAAGAGGTGCTCAAAGTGGTTCCCATCAGCATCCAGACGCTTCTTATTATGGAGAACTACTGCTTGAGCAACGTTGACCAAAGTGACCACTTGTATCACATGTGCCGTTTCAATTTCTTCCCGAAGTACCGCAGTGTAGCCGGTTTTCTGGGGTACACCACATCCTATAAGGTCCCTCACAGGTAGAAGTCAAAGGGTGTGAAGTCAGGAGAATGTTCTTGAATTTCAAATACCACTTCAAAATAGTCTTGCGCTCCTCAGACAACAGCTGTGCTTCCGGCATTTTCTTTGACTGTTCTGCCTGTCGTATTATGACACTGGCATTTATTTGATTGTCATCTTTCAAGCCAACATCATACTACACATTGCTACACAACTCAATTCAACTTTGAAAAGTAATACATAGATAATGTCTCTTAAAATGTGTGTACAGTTTTTTGGTACTCCTGGTGTAACATTTATATTTCCCTCCCGAACCGTCTGAGTGCAGTTGTCAACTTCAGGAAATTGGACACTGATTCAGTGCTCTAATGTGCTATCCATATTCTACTACTGTCACCTTCTTTTCCTCTAGTACAGGATCCAGTTTTGGGCCACATACTGCATTTAGTTGTTAAGTATCTTTAAACCCCTTTAATTTGGAACAGTTGTTCAGTTTTTCTTTGTCTCTTATGACACCGACATTTTAGAAGAATACCTTCCCCTTCTGCGTTTCGGGTTTTTCTTATTTTATTGTTATTATCTTTATTTTATTGTTATTATTAAATTCAGATCAATCATCCACCTCCGAGTCCCCGTAAGTGATGTCAGATGTTGTTTCCTCCTCAGGGTGTCACGTGTAGAGGCACAGGTATCACTTGTGTCCATCCCTCAATGCTGATGTTAATTTCGATCACCTGGCCAAAGTGTCCCGTTTCCCTGCTGTGCAGTCACTTTGCTTTCCCCTGGCATTCGATACGCAGTCTTTAGGTCGTCACATGAAAACCATGCAAATTTCCTGTTCCTTATCAAAATTTCCTCCCTAGATTTATCACCCATTGATGATTCTTGCTTGAACCAGTCATTACTGTGATGGTTGCAAAATGGTGATTTTCAATTTCAGTACCCCCACCACAGAATATTGCCAGGGGACATTCTTTGTAAGCAAGCTCCCGTTCTCCCCTATTCATCCACCTGTCCACCGTCCACCTGTCCACCCGTCCACCCACTCATTTACCCATCTATTACCAGTATGAACCCATGGATTTCAGCTTTTTCTCATTGCTTATTGAACATAATTATTTACACCCAATTTTGCTCAAATTGTTCCAAATCTGGCCACTGGACACCCCTTCAGGCTGATGTGTCCTGGCTGCACCCCAGTCAGTGGGGTTCCCTTTCTACTCCCTGACATAAGAACATGTCCCAGCCTCCTCTTGTACTCACCCTGCCCAGGTCTGCAAACACTCATTTCTCGAAGGAAAAATGCTTTTGCTTTTTTGGGGGCAGTGTGGTATTAGAAACCAAGATCTGGCCTCTGTGCTCATTGTTGCTGGGGTGTCATTACTAGTTGGTTCTTTCAATGGATACATAGCGACAGGTACACATACACAATTACTGTGGAAGTCTGGGCCCAATCAGGAGACAGAGACCACATAGCAGGTTAACAGGGAAAATTTAAAGAATTATTAACTGATGGAAGAGTAACTATAAGATATAAGGAAGCCCTGTGTGGTATCCTCGGGCTGAGGGAGAGGGAGAGGCCCCGAGGAAGGACAAGCTTGGAAGGCGTTCAGGTCTCAGTGGAGAAGGTGTAGTTCATCCCAGCACATAGCAGAGAAGTTGGTTGCCTTAGCCAGACCGGAGCTGGTCCGAGGCCAGGATGAGCAGCCCTTTGGATGCAGGGAGGACAGCAGGCGGCCCCAGCTGGTGGGGTGGTATGCGGGGAGTCTGGGGGCAGGAGGCTTTCAGATTGAATGGGCCCTGTGAGGCCTGCGCGGAGGACGGCTTGTAAAGGAATGACCACTCAGTGTGT